>NW_027211681.1:6302500-6822500 GCF_022749685.1 Semicossyphus pulcher
ACATTTTCGGAGGAAATCACTGTGAAATCAAACCACAGATGATAGTGAATTATCAGGTGACACACAAGGTATTGAACTGAATACAGTATATTGGCAGTGTTCCCATTGGCACATAGTTTTAGTTACAACTCACCCATTCCCTTCTCCATACTGTGTAGTCTCAATATAGCCTTTATATTCTGCATTATCAATTCTGATAGTGCCCTCAGTCTAAGCAGTCAGATGACAGCAGACAGTCGACTCCAGTGTTGTTGCTTTCGAGCTGGAGAAGATAAAGTAGTACGTCTGACATAATGCTTCAGGCTTCTCATATGACCAGTGATTTCTCAGCTATCTGCAAATGTATTTTAATGTACACTATACAAGCAGAGGCCCAGAATATACTGTACGTAGGGCCCCCCCCTATCCTCCCTTTCTGTTGATGTATGACACAGAACAACCACATGAAGACATGACTTTTGAAGAGCAGACATCCACAGTGCATGCAGCCTCCCACAGAACAGCGTTTCTTTAGGGTAGAGGTTAGGGCTGTTTCTAAGAGCTCAAGATGAAGTAAGTCAGATGGCTTGTTTTGGCTCACCAACAGTCTAAAAGCCAAAGATATTTATATTTTAAACTATATAAGGCAGGGTATGGCTGCAAATTGTCCCGTAGAAAATAGCCTACTATTGGATGGTGTGAGAGAGAGTTGTTATATGTTAGAGCAAGTAAAGGCCTCCAAAGGTTCCACAAGAAATTCCCTTTTCAAACGATAGTGTAATTTATCATGTTGGCAGTCATTCTTCTCGTGACAGATTCTTCACATCTTGTTTCTAAATGATCCCGAGTGACTCCAAAGAAGTGTTGACTCAGTATGACGGATATGTGACGTCTTTCAGTTTGACTCATTTAGCGACATTTTTAGGCCTTAAAGTGTCAATGAAACTTCATTGAATGGTGGCATTTGGTTGGCCGTAACAATGAAAATTATAACATGCCTCCATTTTGACTTGCATTGCGGGTGAAGTCATGTTGTGCCCTTGCAAACATAGAGAGATGTCTTTCATATGATCTTTTGTTCTGCTGTTAATTCATATTATTTTGGAGTGTATGAAAGGTGTTTGGCCGTCAGCTGAATAACTTTTTGACATTTAAAACTGGGAAGTATCAACAAATGATCCTTTTATTCCCAAGATAGAAATACTGAACTGAAGCCATCTCTCTTTTTTTTTTTTTCCAATCTTCCCTTCAATGCTTCACTCTGTCTGCGCTGCGGGAAAATGTGGAAATTACAAGTTAATATGAGTTAATTTCCTGTAATTCCACCTTGGAGCGCTGTTGGAAGGGTTTGCTGGGAGTGGTCTTGAGATAGAGGCATTAAAATAGTTTTGTCTTTTTATTGGGTCATTAAAGTTCCCAAAAAAACACAGCGTATTTTGCATTTAGGTTTCAGGAATATGCAAAATGTCGGCAGAAACTTGGTCCTTGCATGTCATGGCTAAGTTTGAAATAAATCAAACAAATGAGGTTTGTTCTCCAATAGATATCTGTAGGCGTATCGTGGTGGTTTCATTTTTTTAGATTGTCTAACCAGATAGGTTCTTACAAATAGTCAGTGTAATGGTCGCAAAGTTTGACCTATTTATGTGTCCACTCTCGGGCTAGAAGCTAACATACACCCAGTGAGCATGCTTGAATAACTAGAAACAAACTGCCCTGATACACACTGCACAGAGCGATGGATAGAGCACAGGATACTGTAAAAACTACTGTGATGATTACTGTGGTGTTGATAGGTTTTCAGCTTAGTGGGTCCTTAAGGGTACCCACTTTTTAGGGGTTTTTACACTGCCAGTTCAAGGTGGGATTATTACGCCTCTGTTAGGTTCTGTCTTCTATGTATAACGCACGGAGGCGTAGGCCTAATGGTTGGGCGATGTCCTTCCACCTCTGAGGCGGCGTCGGAGGTAGTAACATGGGCGAAACGGCGTCTGTGTAAACTGCAGAGCCAGCAGGGTGGAAGCACGCGCTGTTTGTTTACACCTTGTGCAAGTGCTTCCACATGCAGGAACGCTATTTAAAAACACACACTGGGGCGGCGTTACGCCAGAGTTGCTTGGTCCAATGTAGAATGACAAAGATGGCTTGAGGACGGAGCTTCGCTACAGCGCTGAGGCAGAAGCGGTGTAAAAAAGGCTTATGAGTTTATGTATGTATTTTGTAGGGATGCACGATATTATCGGCACGTTATCAGTATCTGCAGATTATGGCTTGAAAATGACATATCAGCATCAGATATGTCATTTTCTGCCGATATTTTCTGCTGAGAAAACAACATTTTAATTCTGCCTAATTGCTCGATGATTCCCTAAAAAAGCTTGACGTGATGCTACGACAATAACTCGGTGCGAGTGTGCACCACACTGCATGCACCACGCGTCTTCTGTCAAGCGTGAAGAAGGGTGCAAGATGTCTGCGGTATGGCAGTTTTTGGCCACTACAAGAGTAGGCATGATATCAATTCCACTACAGGGGAGACTTCATGTTCTCTGCAGTTAGATGGAAAAAAAACATCTGCCTAATATATCGGTATCACGTTAGTGAGCTGTGCTCCTCAAGGGCTACCAGCAGCATCTTTTAAGGCAGATTTTTTTCTTAAATATTTCCCCTTTATGTGAACTGCATACATACTCACAGGAAAATAGTGGCTGAACGTCTTTCTTCTTGTCTTTCTTCCCTATTCAGAAGTTTTGTCCCTGAGTCATGGCGGACAGGAGAGCGGAGAAGTCATGTGAAGAAGCTAGCAGATCGTTAACCAGGCGGGAGTACGAGGCGGCAGTCAGCCATAGCACGGACGCCCTGGTGGTCCTCGCGCCCCAAGCCCAATCATCCGTTGCCCCTGTCCCGCCGAGCCCTACATCCCTTGTCGCTGCCACCGGACCCCTCCGCAGCCGAGTCCTACTCTACAGAATCGCTGCTTTCCTGCAGCTGGTGAGGACATTTTCTTTCCACCTCAGCTCTTGCTTTGTGCCCCCCAAATTTTCTCTGTTTTATCCCTAAATCAATACTTAGTTGACATAGGCTTTAAACCCACTGCTGTTCTTCTAGTCACTGGGTGAATTAACATGAAGAGAAGGTTAAAAATGATAACAATGAACCGTTCTTTCTTACTCCATGGTGCTGTCATGTTATCTTCCCAGAGCACTTAAATTACACCAGTAACTTAGGCCCTTAGATTATGGAAGCTGCTTAAATCCTTTAATGATAGTGTGAGGGACTCCGCTTTGAGGCAAAGATAGCCATTCTTAGAGCTTTCGTCAGACTCTGACCCTCACACACACAAAGTATTCCCATTTGTTATGGCTACCACTGTTCTACTGTTTTCTCCTTCTGCCAACAGAAAAACTATGATGAAGCAGATGAAGACTGCAAACATGGTGAGTAGCAATTCAAATTGGAACCGTCTGCAGAGTCTGTATACAGTTGTCTGTTTTGTTTTGCAGCTGCTAGGTTCCACCATGCCTTCGTCTCAGGGTGGCTGGGCTTTTTTCTTTTCAGAATCCAGGATGTTATTTGTGTCTAATAAAGTCACAGTTCAAAAATAAAAATTGTTTGGATCTGTCATTTGACTTTTTTTGGACAAAAGGCCGGTAATATGTATAGACAAACTTAAGGTCTGTGTATTCATTGACGTGGTTAGCCTGAGCGTACGATCTTTGAAGTGTTCACGCATTGTTAAACTACCACTATGTTCAAGAGAGAGACTTTTAAACAACTTGTTTATATATTAGAAGAAACCCAACTGAGTGTACTGCATTAATTCTCTTGTACCTGTTCCCTCTGTATCCTTTACCCTCTCCTAGTCCTGGCAGAGGAGATGGCCAGGGGAGACGGGTCGCTACAGGCCAGCCTGCGCTTCATGCATTTGGATGGCAGCCTGCAGGAGGTGGTCAGCATCCTCTCGAAAGCATTGTACGGAGAGCAAATGGTAAGATGAATGGACAATGAATACGATTTAAGAATCTCGCATAACATTTTCAAGACGTTGGAGGGATCGAAAGATTGATAGTTAATGAACACAAATGACTCCTGCAGTGATCTGAGATGCTTCAGTTATATCAAATACAGTTGGTCTAATGACTAAATTAGCAATGTTGCAGACCACCATACAGTAATAAATAAAGTAAACATTTCATGAAAAGAGGAAAAATTAGGAGTTGATAAGAAGTAATGTAAGAAACATGTTCTACAGGGTTAAAGCTTGGATTGAAAAGGAACCTCAAAAAATTAACGTCTAAGATACAGTTTGGTGCTGGAGTGCTCTAACTATGACTTCTTGTTACCTCCTGGAGGGTCACTCTTCATTTGTGTTTTCTCCTGTCTGATTTCTCCCTCCCTTTGCTAATCCTAATCGCTGTCGTCACACGTAGTGCATTTTGCTGCCAGTGTGCCTCCTCCAGGTCCACTATTCTCTTGTTTGCAACCACTTCCTCTCATTGCAACACAATCAAACACACGCACTGAGTCAGACACAAGCACTTGTTCAAAGGTTGAAAGTGGCCCTAAGGTTGGCAAGTTGGGACAGTCCTGATTGCTTGGCAGGCCTCTGTCCACCTCTCTCCCCCCATCCTTCTCTCTCTGATAGGGATGGGTCATGGATTTCAAATATTCGAATCGTCATTTATTTATCAAAAAGTTCATGCGAATATTGTCTCATCTTATCTTAAAAATATATTTTTTCCATCATTTTTACCGGGGCCTGGTTGTAATGCGGTAGTGACACCAGGCGGTGGCTGTAACGCATCCGAAAGTTGTTTGGTAACCGCCATTAAATGACAAGAGACGAAGAAAGCGTTAGTGCCAGGTGCCGCTGAAAGGGGTGTGGTGCTGTGAGATTCAGGACAGAGACTTCAGCAGCCATCAAAGAGTTCAGTGTCGACCTCCTTCGTTAAAAGTAAAGAAATGAGGAAAGAGAGTGCGAACTTTTCCAGGTGAAAAATTCAAGTAATAGTCAAATAGTTCCCTGTGAATATCGGAGATTATTTTTGCTTGAAATGCCCATCCCTACTCTCTGACGTACAGAAAACATTTCTTACAAAGATCCTCCTCCTCCTCCTCCTCCTCCTCCTCCTCCTCCTCCTCCTCCTCCTCCTCTGACTGCCTCGCCGCCTTTTTTACTCCCACTTTCTCATGCATCATTTGAAGCCTCCCATTCTCAGTGTTCCCTCAACTCCTCCTTACCCTCCCGTTCTTTGCTATGTCAAATGTCGACCTTGGTTTTGTAAAGCTGCATTTGGAATCAGATTTTGTCATTTCTAAACCTTTTCGCTCTTCAGTGGACTCTTGAGTACAACACATGCTGTTGAGAATCAGCAGAGGAGGAAGAAAACACTTGGTTAAATTGCTACTTTGTTTCTGCTGTGTGGTGCTGGCATTCCTCACTCACTGTAGTTAAGCTGCCCTGTGTCCTGCATGTGTGATGTCTCTCTAAAAACACACCTTTAAGGATGTGTCCAACTACCAACTTTATTTCTTAGATTTATTCAGTCAGTGAGTGACACTTTATTTAAGATTACCGAGCTTGTTCTAAATGTACATCACAGCAATCAGTTGACACAAAACAGATATCGGTGTGTGGTTTAAACACAACACTAGAGAAGCTCTGTTTGGATCAGTACTGTAAAAGGTGACACAGGTGCTCATTGGAGTCGGGTCAGTAGTCTATGAATAATGGGCCGTGTTGTTGCTTAAAAACATTCACAAGTGTAAAAATCTTAATGTTATTAAAAACTGCCAGGGTCTTCACACACTCGCCAACATTTAACAGTTTGTTCCAAAAGCGCTGGGTTTATAAACATGCACTGAATGTCCTACTTGCTTTATATTAATGAAGGTCTTTTTTTCTTCCTTCACAGAATGGCATTGTTGCAAAAGACATGAGCAGATTAAAAAGACTCTTCTCAGAAATAGAGGTAAGTGCCTCTGCTTACTGGGCTGCAAACATCACTGTTTTCTTTCTGTCCTCCTCTGTCCATGCCTTTTGGTGCCTGTTGGTTTTACAGACGATGGTTTAAGGCTTACAGGCGGGAGCCATAAAGATGACTAATGGCCTAATTCCAACGCTAACTTAATTATCCTGTGCTCCTCTGCTTGGCTTGTAGCTATTGTGGATTTATTACTCATTCGACTGCAATAAGTCTAGTGGCCACACTGCTTGTTGTTTGCCCCTGTTAATAGTGACAAACTAGTAATAATCTTTCGTGCCCCCACCTCCACCCATTAACCCCATCTCTGTGTCTGACAGGCTATAAACGGGAAGATGGCACCAGAATACACAGATGACCAGGAGGAAGGTGAGGAAATCTGTAGCACTATACCTTTTCAATACTTCAATACCAAAATTCTCGTGTATTAAAGAACAGGTTGGGTTTATACTAAAGGGTTAAAGCTAAATGGAGCCTGTCTTACATTCATTTGGAGGACTGTCTCAGTGTCATATTAACTGCTTTGCTGTGTGTATTGACAGAGGTCCAAGATGGCTGGCAGTTCCGGCCTCCTCCCCGAGGAGTCACCAGCAGTGAGGAGTATACCCTCTGTAAAAGGTAATGTTACCCGTTTGGTAATTTACACACGGCTGTTTGAAGCCGAACATTGTGGAGGAGAAGTAGAAATGCCATGTCTGCTGTTCTAGTTGTAATAGCTGTATTGGCAGGCATTATAGTGACTAATATAGCTTTCAGGAAGTAATAACAGGGTCCAGTTACACTGAATGCTATTTAATCATGATTTATGGTAGTTAACTGCCATATATTGTAATTTGATTCATCATTACACGTAAAGGATTCCCTTTACAAAGAGTAGTAAACATCCTGGATCTGTGTGTGGAGGGATACTAACATATCTGTAGCTTAAGACGCACATCTGTGTACCGTCCCACTGTAGCACCACCTGCACCTTTTACTGCAGTCCCAGATGGACGGTTGTGTTGGTCTGCTGCTATTTCAAAGTTGTATTTGCTTTTATTAAATACATAATATTCTCAAATCAGCTATCTACTGCCTACGAAATGGAGAATTTTTAGTTTCTGATTGGGTCAAATGCTGTATTTAAGGATCTGTGGGAAAAAAACACATGAATCCAGTTTTAGCTTAAAATTAACTGACCCATTATCAGCATGAATAATTGTAGAAATGCAGCAAACTGTAATGCTAGAAAAGCTAACTAGCAAATGTATTGTATTCTTCAAGATTTCATGATGTAAAACAAGTAGTTGATATTGTCATCGGTATTTTTTTATGTGGAGTAAATGCTTTATTAAGTACTTTAAGCACCAGTTCATCACACAGTTCCTCTTCTCTGCAGGTACTTGGAGCAGGGTCTTTGTCGGTACGGGGCCCAGTGTACGTCAGCCCACTCGCAGGAGGAGCTGATGGAATGGCAGAAGCGCTACGCGTCACGCCTCATCCGCCTCAAGCAGCAGCAGGAGAGCAAACACTTCACGGAGAACTACATGGAGACGCTGATAGAGAAGTGGATGAACTCCCTCTCCCCAGAGAGAGTGGTGAGTGCAAGACAGCCAGAGAGCGATTCGGTGGAGAGAAAACAGCCAAAATACTGCACCGAGACGAGTGTTTACTTCCTGGAACCGCCACCTGAAGTGTTTGGAGAGGCCTTGAATGAAATCAGGACACAGTAGCAAACTTTTACAACCCCCCATCCCCACCACCACCTCCAAACATTTCCCTGCTTCTGCTGATGCATCATTTTATAACTTAAAGTATTGAACAGCAGAATTTTATTGTAATATCCTGTATATGCACAGCAGGAACAAAAGAGCCATACCCCAGTCAGGGCTCTATCAACGTTTTTTTGGGCACTAAATCAGTTTATGTAATCAATGCAGCTCGGTTGACCAGACAAACAGACTGAATTAACCAATACTTTTACATTTCCTTGAGTCTGACATTAAAGGAGACACAATCATAAGCCTCTGTTAACATCTGTAGGCGGCTCTTGACTGCTGTGTGGTGAACAGTGATACAGATTTTTCCAGAGGATGTTTCAATTTATATTTTGTTTAACCTTGAACTTTATTCTTGTTAAAAAGTGGACTACTTTACCTTTGCTAAAAAGATTTCTGTATATATTTTACTCTAAGCATGTTTGTGTTTTCTCTTCCAGCTTAGTGACTATTTAGATGGAGTGAATGTAGAAACCAGCTCCAGCCTCTCTGTAACCGTCACTTCCAAAAAGTCCGCCCACTCCTGGACCTTCTCCTTGTTGTGCAAGGTAGGATGACATGTTGAATCCTTAGCATGTATGTATTCCAATGTTTCAGATCTTTTGTCAGTATGGCTCAAGAAAATCAAAGTATCCTCAGCTGCACACTTGTCATTACGAGTGGTTTCTAAAGATCTTTTGTTAATGTGAATGTTCTGATTATCTTCTTATCTCTTTCTCGTTGACTAGCCTGCTAGAAAGCTGTTCCGAATCGCCCTGCTCTACGATGCCCACCGGCCACACTTCTTCATCACAGGTGTGGCAGCAGGGGACCGGCTACAAGCCCTCCCCAAAGGCTGCCAAGAGTGGACCCCAGGAGAGGAGGCAGCAGGTATGTCATATATCAATATTCCCTGAGCAGACATTGATCTCCCGTTTATAAAGTTATGCCCTCCCTCTCTCCATCATTTCCTGTTTTCACACCTCTCTGTTACTGAACTGGATCATGTGACAGTGATGGACATTTGTGGATGCTTTAAAGTTAAAATTGTTTTGACTTTTCTGTATGACCTTAATAGTTTTTCTCCCAGAGCTTGTTCTATATACGCCGAACGGACTTGTTTTACTTGTACCATAAATTGTAATGTTCAGTGTGGCTCACATCCCAGGCAAGGCTTTAAAATGTCATCATAAAAGCCTCTTAATATCACTTTAATCTTAATATCTTTACATCCCAATTGTTTTTTAGTGATATATCTTAAATTTATCTTAAGTTTTTAACTACATCTGTTTGATTTGTTTGTTTGCAAGCAAGTGGAAATTGCAAGCTTTGTTTCCTTTTGCGTAATTAGTGATTTATGAAAATCATTTTTCTTTTGTTTCGCTAATTTTGGCATTTCTAAGCACATTTATAACACTGTTTTGTGTTCTGACAGTGGCAGTAGACAATGGCCTGGACCACTGTATCTACAAGGTGGCAGTGGGCTTCAGCACAGAGATCTTTGGCACCTTCAGACAGACCGTTGTTTTTGACTTCGGCTCTGAACCTGTGCTGATGCAGCGGATCATGGTGGATGCTGCCTCTATTGAAGGTATGCTAAAAGCAAGGTCATAAATAGGTCTTGAAAAGTTTTGTCAACTTGTATAAAGTTATCTAAAAAAGGCTTTTATAATTTCAAAATTAGATTTATTTAGGACTCTGTTACACTGTTTATTCAGAGGAGTTTTACATAACTCATAAGTTTTAGATTGTTTGGATGGGAATGGGGGTTTGTAGCTTTTAAAAAAATTAAAAAGATACACATTTTATGTCTAGATAGAAGTTGGTTAAACAGGCATATGTATCAACGAAGGTTTCAACACCTGCCTTGTCCTCTCTCCTCAGACCTCGAACACCTGATGGCAGCCAGGCAGCAGCTCTTGATGACCGCAAAGCGCTGGGACTCCTCCTGTAAGACCATCGTAGAGTTTGTTCCCAATGAAACAATGGCCGATCTGGAGCGCAGCCTCCTCTCCCGCTATCAGATCCCTCTGTCGGCCGACCAGCTCTTCACCCAGTCGGTCCTGGACAAGACTCTTACCAAAGACAACTACCAGGCCCGACTGCACGACCTGCTCTACATCGAAGAGATCGCACAGTATAAGGAAGTCAGCAAGTGAGTAAACACGTTTATATGGTTAATGGGGTTGAAAATACATTATTTCATCAAGTGTATAAATTCTGAGCTGAACAATAAAGCTTTAACGACACAGATTGATATTAAGGATTTTAGGACACCATAAAGTAATTTGTATTATATAAACATCATTTTTTAATCTGCTTTTTTAGAATGATTAATTATTGCTACTTGACATTTACCAATATGGATCCTGTCAGTGGTGTAAATATTTAGTGTTAGATTTCGAACCACCACAAGGTGTCAGACTCAGCCTTCATTGGGAGTTTTGCTTTGTATGTGTGAGAGAGTGAGAGAGAGAGACAGCGAGAGTATCTCACACACAGCTTGATTCACAGTTCCAGTACTATTTAATAACATGTGTCTGAGGTGATTTCTTAGAGGAGGGGAGGAAAACAGTGTTTTTTTTCCTGCACATGAGACAATTTGCCTTTTTTAAAAAGAAGAAACTCCCACATACTGCTCCTTCTCTGTTTAACCAAGTGATCACAGCAATCACAGTAAATGCTTAATCCTACATTCAATGATATAAGTACAGTGGACCCTCCCCCACTGCTTTAGACATCTCCGTTTTACCCTTTACGCTTAGTTAGATCTTGTCACATCATGGCTCACTCTGTCAATTTACATGGTAAGGGATTAAATGATGGATTCCTTTCTGGTATTACCCGCAGTGTGAAATGTTCTTAAAATCTACTGCATATGATATGCATATGAATAATCTCTCACCTATTAAAGCATCCATGTTCAGGCAGGTTCTAATGCTTTTTATGGCTGATTGAGTTTCAGGAGGAGATTTATGGTGTGTGTTCCCTTCATGGGATCTGCAAATGTCATACACATTAAATAAAACCTAAAACTTCAAAAGAAATATCTGTCAGATTATCTTTCTGAACGACATCACACTAAATTTAGCTTTTGCTTGATGTGTCAGGATAAAGAAGGATACCTGATCTGACTTATAGAGAACCAAAGGTGCCTTGCCCTTGGTCCAAATGTTACCCCCTCTATACCCAAAGGGCGGATGCAAAACCATAAGAACCCTCGAGAGCCCCTTTGGTTATGCAAACAGATACAGCATGTGTTAACTTATCTGTGTTTGTCAGTCATCCATCAGAGTTCATCACCAATATTGCTTCCTATTTCATCATTTCAGATCCAGCAGACCCAGAGAGGCAATCTTTAAACAATCCGGAAATTAATAAATATTTTTCAAAAACTGCTTCAATTTTCAACTAAATATGTTCGTATTATGAAGTGCTTGTTTTTCTCTCAAGGACCAACATATGAACAGCATTATTTGGCTGTTTTTTCTATAGTTAATTTATGATGTTTTGTTATGGGACCTTGCATTTTGAAGAATTTCTAAGGCTTTTATAAAATGTCTTTAGTGTTTTGTCTTTGGAACTTATTTTACCAATATATTTGGTTTGTCTTTGTCCTTACAGTGGCGAATACACAGTCCTTCATCTTTAAGTCTCAGAAGTTCTATCCAAATCTATGCACTCTAACAATGTAGAAAAACAACAACAACAACCTTATGTAGCTGATTTTTAATTTTGCATTATCTGTTAATGTTATGCAGGTCATTATGGGCCCACTATTGTGATTCAAAGCTCAAAGAATGTTCAGAGGCTTAAAGCATGCATGCACAATATACTTGGAAATGTTATCGTGCATTCAAGTGTGTGTAGCTGGAGTTGGTACAGGGCTTGTTGTGCTCATGGTCAATCACATTGACTCTTTTAAAGCATTAAAAAGTTGCTCTTCTGCCACTCTAATACATAAACATTTGGCGTATTAAATGAAGAACTCACGGCAGCTTCTCCTTAGAGCTATGCTGTCCCAAGTGTGAAATTACAGCAAGTTCGGGATGAATATGTGGCAAAAGGCTAAAGTGTTGGAAAGAAGAGTTCCAGGGTTTAAAGCTGCAGTAAAGGCAGGATACAGTCAAAAGAGAACCAAGTAATATTGGCACTTTTTTATTGAAAACGCATAACCAAATAGTGTTGTGATTGCTAGAATTGTTTTTGTACTGATCTTCTTCAGCAGCATAACCACATGTCCTTTTTTGTCCCTGCAGGTTTAACATCAAAGTGAACCTGCAGCTCGTCACCAGCTTTATGCTGACCGGCATCTCTGTTGGAGCCAAGTATGCCCAGAATGGACAGCTCTTTGCACGCTTCAAACTCACTGAAACACTTTCGGAGGTGACTGGATTTGTGGCCTTGGCAAATGCAATAAACATGCAACATTTGTGGTAACATAAAGCCCAGTTGTGCTTGGAAGCTCTCCTGAAGTTGTCTTTTTTTTTTTTTTACTTCTACAGGACACTCTGGCCGGGCGGCTAGTGATGACCAAGGTTAATTCAGTTCTGCTGCTGCCATTGGGGCGTGAGGGCATGTGCGGCCACCCGCCACCTGGGGTCAAAGAGCGCGTTTACGAGGCTGTGATCGAGGAGAAGACCAAGGACTACATCTTTCTGAGGATCTGCAAGGAATGCTGCGATGAGCTGGGGCTAATCCCTGACAGAGAAATACAGGTGAGGCTGCACCAAGGTAGAAGCATGAGGCATCTCTGTCAAGCTGTAACCAACAGACGTTAAATTTGACTTAGTTAGCATCCGACTCAGGGTTTAATCTATCCACATGTTTGGTCTTTGAGGTTTTAACATAACAGAAAATGACCATCTTTCTAGGAAAACATTTCTCCTCATCCGTCAGTAAGTTCTCAGGTTTTCTGGTTCTGAGAAATCTGCCTTTTATTGAATGACCCTACCTTCAGCAGCTCAGCTTGATGTTTTTTCTCCCCTCCAGCCTGAAAGTGTGCGCACGAAGCAAAGCGCTGTGTTAACAGTTATCAAAACAACCCCTCGCCCAATCACTGAGGGAACATAATCTTCTTATTCTTCTGCTCACACTGCTCCTGCCTGCTTACGTGCTACAATTTCATTTCCCTATCTCCTCCGTGGGTTCAAACAGTACTCCACTCACTCTCAGCCCCCAACTTTCAGGCTCTTCTCGCTCTTGCATATCTCATCCTTTCCTGCTCGTTTCATTCATTCTTTATTTCACTCTCTCGCTTTGTCTTTCTTCTGCACTTCCCTTCTTACTGAGTTCACTGTTCTTTTTTACATCTCATTCATTCTCTCTGTCTCCTTCAGATTGCCACACTGTTATCCTGAAGTCATTGCATATTTTACAGTTCACCTTTTTCTGTCTGTTTGATGACAAGGCTTTAAGCTGTGGAAACAAAATCTTAGAAAATGCAAAAAAATGGTATTAAGTAAGGGATTAAATATAAATGTAAATGGCCCCTGGTTCCCTAAGATATCAAGGTAAAAGTAGATAACTGTTCAACCTATTCAGGCCAGCGCTAACTAACCTTGTTCGACAGACACTGTGGTGTGGGATGTTGCATGGGGTATTGTCCTCCCCAGTCTCCTAGTCCCTCTCACTGGGAAGAACATCCATACATTGATTTTGACACCAACTTGATTCATTATATGGACGCTAGTGGTGAAAAGATGAAAGCACCTACTGTCTGCCTAATTGTTTTGAGGATGTTTTTCTATTGGTGGTGGACACACATCGTAACGCCTACTGAATAAAAAAATGTTCATGATTTGTCTTCATTTTAAGTCTGGAGGCAAGTCAAGATCTCCAGTTAGCTGGCAATATTGAGCTGTTAACTGGTTGGTTAAGAAAATACACTTAATATTTTAAATCTGTTTACAGTTATGGGACACCAATTACATGTGATGTAATGTTTTTTCATGTATTTCATTAATAAACAGAACTTCATCAAAGACAATCTTCAGCTCAAGTTGTAAACTAAAAAATGCATAATTACCGTTTGATCCAGATTTATGCAACCCTTTTATTTCACAGCTATTGCAATGTTGTTAACAAAGACTTGTTGGCCTGTAGACAGATATAAGAGTGTAGATAAACTGTGTTTTGGATTGATCGCTCACTAAGCTCTCTGTGATGCCTCTGCATCAGGTGGAGCTCCAGTTCCAGCTGAACAGACTGCCACTCTGCGAGATGCATTATGCCCTGGACCGCATCAAAGATAACACCATCCTCTTTCCTGATGTGGGTCTTATCCCCACCATCCCATGGAGCCCCAACAGGTGTGTATTCCACCATGCGCACAATCAAATGCACAGTGAACACGCAGCCGTCAATACTTCTTTAACCTCCTCTGGTCACAGTGTGTCGCTCGTTGATTCATTTGGAGCTCTCGGGCACACTGTTCACTGTAACTAATTGAAAACAGGTCAAAAACAATTAAATTCATGATGTCAGGAAAAAGGAAATTTCACTTTGCACACATGGTAGATTGATTCGAAAAAGGAAACATCTTTCACGTTGCAGATGAACAGTCCTTGCATATATCTGATATTAAAGTGGCAGTGAGGGAAGACGTTTGCACGCTCACATGTTCATGCGAAGAAAAAACTCCTAATCCTTAACAAAGTTATTATACAGAAAATTCCTCTCATGCCTGCACATCAGATCAGCTTGACAAATACCCTGACAGAGGGGGGGGGGGACACCACATCAATTCGAGAGTTGACCGAATATCCCCCACCTTGCTGACTTGGCGGCTATTCTGTAACGCTGGCAGCTTCTTGCAGCTTTGTATTATCTCTCTCTGAAGTTGGACAGGTGAGGGGAGCGAGGCACTAATCTTTATTGACTAGAGCCAAATATAATCCCCTGTGTTATTCAAGGCTGCTGCTTTATCTCGGCTCAAGATTGTGATTGATGTGGACTTTTGTTTTAATTGGAATTTGGATAAGTGTAGGTGTTTCATTAACTGTGGGCCAAAAAGTGAAGTTAAAGCACAAAGTTTCTTCATGGCGGTTGTTTGATTATCTTCCTGTAAACTGAAGTGGTGATGTTGTAAAGCTGTTTTCATACAGATGCACACTTGAGTATCTTGACCTTTTTGTATTCTGAAATATTTTAGTGAATGAAGCATCACTTGTTGGTTTTGTGGTATGAGTTTGAGCTCTTAGCTGTAGCTATCTGTGCTATGTCAATAGTGTTTTTGAAGTTGATCTAGATCAGTGATGGGAAATAAGCACACACAGTGACAGATCAAAAGCTAATCTTCAAAGTACTGATTCCCTTTCAGTCGTTTCACTCGGTACAAGACACATAGTAAGGGGGTGATATCTCCTACTACCATGGTTCTCAACTGGTGGGTTGGGACCCAAAAGTGGGTCGCAGAGCTATTTTTAGTGGGTCGCGGATGTGTGCTTAAAAAAAAAAAAAGTTGTGGCAAAAAGTCTATGCTGCGCTTTTATTTTGAGGGACATGGGTTTCCTGTGACGTGGGTGCAGTAGAAGGGAAGTTTATTCACATCCCATGTATCCACTGATTGGGTAATCCCAGCTACAATTAGATTTACATTCTTGAAACGTGATGAGCTCTACAGTAGTTGCATTTACGTTCCCCTTTTTAATTCTGTGGCTGCTAATTAAATGATTTGTAGAGGGAATATTTTCCTCGCACTGCTACCTGCTGGTCAGGTAGCCGCCTCAGGTCCAAACTGCATCATTTTTAATTAAATAAATTTTAGTGATTGGGAAATTTGGGTCGTTATGGAGGTGGTGGTGTGTCCTGAGGCTAGACCAGTTGAGACCCACTGCCCTACAATATCGTTCCTCTCCTTCAGAGAACAGAAGTTATACTCATAACATTTCCTTCCCTTTCAGTCGTTTCACTCGCTACAATTGATATAGTAAGGGCGCGATATCCCCTACTATATGTATTGTACCTCATTCCTCTCCTTCAGGGAACATAAGTTATAGTCATAACATTTCGTTATCAACCTATATAGATGTTTAATGGTCATTTTTTGCTATGATTAAAAGTCTTAATCAAGTGAAATTTTTAACATTAAAGCAAACACAGCATCTACACGTTACCTGTATGATGGTAATGTGTAAATTCGCCTGCATTTGCATCCAAAGAAATAGATGCACTTGCACTTTTGAATGAAAAACCTTAATAAGCCAGATGTGGTTATTTAGACAGACTGTCATAAATAAGCTGCTATGCCTCTCACTCAAGTCAGTGCCTAAGAATTTCAGATGTCTTAATTAGTCATGTTTAGGTAAAGTTGTCACCCAGACTAAGTGTAACATCAGCTGGAAATGACTCATTTTTCAATTAATAAACATGTTAGATAGATGTTAGAAACATCAGAACAAACTGCTACCAGCATTGACCCATTACTCTTAGGCCTGAATGCCAAAACACAGTATGTTAATCTTGAGTTCAGAGAAGCTTGATTTGTTGATCTCATCCTTGATTGCATTTGAGGAGAGTTTATTTTCTCATCTACCACCTCTGTAAACACACACAAACACATATTAACACACACACTCTGCAACACTGAGATTTCTCTCAGCCCCCCAACTATGTCTCAGTTGGAGCTCAATCAATTGGTGTTGGTGGATTCACAGCCTTAGAGGATGCTGTCTTGGTAATGAGGACAGTGATGCTAGGAGACAAACGGAGCATACAAACAACACATGTATGATAACCCACACTTTCAAGAGTTTGTGTTTGAAATTACATCTGTGCTTCCATTCCTCCCACACATCTGTGTAGCTTTAAAACACATGCATCCGCCTCTTTGTGTTAGTTTATGTCCCGTTTTATGTTTATGGTGGGAAGGTCTGCCTGTTGCACTTTAATGTGGAAATGCGTTGGCATCCTTTTCTGTATCTCCTCTGTCATGACTTTTTTCTAATGAAAACAAAAGTGGGAGTTGGTTTCATCTTAGCCAATAAATGTGAAACTCAGCTAAAACTTAAAGCTACAGGCATGTCTTTCTTAATAAATACTGTCCACAAATATCAGACATGCTGACTGAGTGAAATTATTTTGTTCAACCTCTGTTGTGTCCCCATTCTTCAGCCTCTCGTCTCTCTTTCACATCATGTTTCCTACATTATCTCTCCTCCCCTCTTTCCTATTGGTCCAGCCACAGCTCCATCCATTCTCATTTTATCTCTGTTTAACTGAAGTCAATTCAATTAACGCAGCATTGCTCCGCGTCTCATAAAAAAACATAATTCTGTGGGTTAATTAAAAGTTGATCTATTGTTTCCTATAATAATTTCCGCATCTCCCCTCCACCCTCAGGCAATGGGACGAGCAGCTGGATCCCCGTCTGAATGCCAAGCAGAAAGAGGCCATCCTGGCCATCACCACACCCGTTTCTATCCCCCTGCCCCCCATCCTCATCATTGGGCCCTACGGCACCGGCAAGACCTTCACCCTGGCACAGGCTGTCAAGCACATCCTCCGCCAGGAGCAGAGCAGGTCTGTTGTTGTTTCTTCTTGATTCAAGATGCGTTGCATAATTTTTAACCTCGATTGGCACCTTGGAGGAAATTTGCACCTCCTTTTAAAAACCTTCCTTAAAATCTCACGCCGTACTTTTACTAAAAAAAACCAAAACATAATTACCAATTAAAAAGACACTTTTTGAGGGCCTGCCTGTTTTGTTTTTTCATCTTCAGAAAAGGCATTATCTTTAAGAAGGCGTGGCAAAGATTTGGGTTTTCTTTATAAATATCTCAGGCCAAAATACTGTCACAATAACTCTAATAAGTCTCAATTCAGGGGCTTCATCCTTTAAGGGCCATATTTGAAGGCCGATTGCGTCCCACACTGGTGCATCGAAGGCTGTCCTATTTCAAAGGCTCCTTCAGATGCGGCTGACAAATGTGTCCTGCTTTTCCCGGGCCACAAAGGATCCATCGGGTGCATCCTTCACGGCCCAACATATCTCGAGATTCATTGCACGCTAATTCAAACAATATGGCAGACTTGACGGCCGAGGAATATGTTTTAAATGTAAAAGTTTTTGGTTTCAATTCAATCCAATAGCTAGCGGTACAAATGTTAAAAATAATGAGAGGGGCCTTAAAACAAATTATCTTTAAAACAAGACTAGGTCAAAACCTAGTATGTGGCTGACCACATCAGGTCAATGTGCTCTTTTGTGGGCAATGTGTTACAAGGACTGTCCTTATGAGGCCTATGACAACGTGTTTGAAAGCAGGTGCGCGCTGTGGACGTAGGTGAGGACACCGGAGGAGCAGCCCCGCCTACTCCAAGAACAAAGGATCCAGAGCCATATAGACAGAGAGTAGCGTCAGTGGAGGTCCAATATGCTCCATGATCTGCCATTGTGACGTTGCAACTCTCTCTCTCTCTCTCTCTATGGCTCTGAAAGTACCGTCACTCAGTCAGTTATTCAGTCACATACAGACCCATGTGTAGGGCTGACCCCGGTAGTCAGCCAATAATAGGTTAAGTTACGTAACATTACTTATGATGGCTAGTTACGCCGCTAGCTACCTGTTGCTAAGTGGCAGGCGCTGCGTTCGGTGACGCAAGGGTAAGGGCTTCACAGCTGGTGACGCAAACAGGAAATCCTCTGTAGACCAGACCGTCTCATTTCAGTTCGTCCTTTGCGGTCTACACAGGCCACGAATGACTCATCCTCTGCAGACCGGGTCCTTTGAAGACATGCAGCCCCTGAATTGAGACACAGCTATTATATGTAACTCATTGACTCATCAATCTACACTTTTTAAAGTACACCTGGTTCAAAGTAATGCAGTCCAATACAACAGATCTGCAATAAACTCTACATTCATCAGATTAAATAATGTTCATGTTTGTTCAAACAAGATGGAGAGAGGTGTTAAATCAACCTCATGATCATTTTGGAGTCTGTCTTGTCATTACGAAAACAGGTTTAAAAATACACAAGAAGACTCCCTCAGAATAATGCTGTACAATTCAACAGCGTAACAGCCTTTGCATGTCTCTACTTTTCTCTCCCAAACAATAATGAGCCTGACATCGTCATTGGCATTAGTCATAAAAGCTTCAGATGGCGAGGGAGGTCAATGAAAGGGCGCGATTGAGGTGTCAGGGGATGCTGGGATGTGCAGCGGTCTTGGTTTTCGCTTCAGGGCAGTGACAGCCTTGGGTTTGACATTAAAAGTTTAGAAAAACAATGAGCCGCATGGTGTCAAGCTGTGGTTTGTGTGTTTGTGCTGCGTGGGCGTGCATGTGCCATCACTGGAGGGCAGAGGCTGCTGGTTGTTTGGATGAATTTGTTTCATTTGTGGTCGATGAACATGGTTAGTTTGATTATCAGCACATTTCCTGGGCTGGAATAGATGTGCATGCAGACTGTTATCTGTTCAGTCAAGTTCTGTCACATCAGTGGGCCGCACAGCGTTGTGTAACAATAAAACATTGTTAGTTGCTTTCTTTGGCGTTTTTCATCATTATTTAGCTCCCTCACTGTGCGCACATACCCACAGGAAACTCTTGTGTTAGAAGCAAAGCGATGTAGCAAATGTTTCCCTGGTCTTTATGAAAAATGAATGTGATACTGTGGACACTGTCCCCTGCACAGAAGCTAACAGTTTGTGTTTTAATAAGGGAGAGGGGGTTGTATGTATGTTCTGCAAAATACTTCCTTTTAAAA
Organism: Semicossyphus pulcher; assembly: GCF_022749685.1. NCBI lineage: Eukaryota > Metazoa > Chordata > Actinopteri > Labriformes > Labridae > Semicossyphus > Semicossyphus pulcher. The sequence continues at coordinate 6,321,913 of NW_027211681.1, forward strand.
ATGTGTAGCAATGTAATATTCATCACTCATTTCACTCTGAATACATTTAACATGCCATCTATAGGATGAATTATAGATCATTTAAGAGCCAAGACAAGGGGAAGTGACCCTCTGGACTGCTGCTGCCTGCACATCACACTGTCAAAATGATGGGGAAGAGATCATATAGATCGCAGTCAGGTGCACCCAGTACATGTTACTGTACATGTTAAACAAGACTTCCATCTATATTTGTTTAGTGATGTTCCTTGTCCTCAGTAGTAAATCAAGCAGAGTTTTGCCTTTATTTGTCTTGTGTCTGACGATGTTTGTCTCTTGTCTCCACAGGGTCCTCATCTGCACCCACTCCAACAGTGCAGCTGACCTTTACATTAAGGACTACCTTCATCCTTATGTAGAAGCAGGCAATCCGCATGCCAGACCTCTCAGGTATGGAAGCACACTTAAAAGAAGACGCTGGGGCAAGAGACATGCTTTATGTGATTTGTTAACACATTGGTGCCTCAAACTTAATGCTAATTAAAGACTATTTTAAGATGTCTGTTTGCATACATTCATCTTGTTTGCAAGCTGCCATTCATTCCACTTTTTTTTAAATACAGACACACAAACTGACCCTTCGCTAAGCCCCTCCTTTGAACGGCCACTGTCCAATCCTACGTTGGCAACCGTAACTAGGCGCAGGAGGCCTGTCAAGCTTACAGAACAAGGATAAATGCCGAAACGGCGTGCATATGGAATCTGCAGGTCCCAAAGCAGATATCCTCAAAGTTAAGAGAGGCGGGTGACATTTTTTTAGCTTAGCCAAAAACGCCATTTCCCTCCATTTTGCTAGGATAACGCAACATGGGACTTTTCTTTTATGAAGTTTACTACTTACTCTGAGTTTACTTTACCCAATTGTTCACTAAATCATCTACTTGGAATACCCCCCCAATCTTCAATGGACCTGTTCCCTGTTTAGTGACAGTCAACTGGTCCTAGCTTGTGATCCTGTCTGGCCTTCGCTACCACCACAGATGATATCGGCACAGCCTTTATTTTACCACCCCTTGGTTTGTGCCATTGTTGTGGCAAACTTGTACTTGTAGGATTTTGTTGGGCTTTCCCTTAGGAGATCCAGTGTATGGATCAAGCCCACAATCTGCGAGCAATATCCTGACACGCTTTATCAAAGTGAAAAAGTGGGATAATTTAGTTTTGCTCGCAATGGGCTAAAACATATTAGATAATGAAAGTTATAGGGAGTCATAACTAAACATTAGCTTAAAATAAAACAATGTATTGACTTACCCTGCTGTGCAACAACATTGTTGTTCCTGTATGATTGTCCTTAACATGAGTTGTAGTGGTGTGCCATACGCTTGCATTGGGACCGCTAAGCTTCGATTTTTATGTCCTCTTCATTCTCAACACTCTGCTGACGAATTGTATTCTGGACGTAGCTTTCAAACGTGTATGGTCGTCCTTTCTGTCGACTTCTCTCTGATATTTGGGAACTGTTTTTCCAGAAATTTCATATTATTTCCCTTGGGACATCTCTCACTGTTATAGTTGAAAAAGCCATAATATTTACATGCCGATACGAAAGCTTGACAGGCGTAGCAACAGTAACCAAGGGGGACAGGACTTAGCGAAGGGTCAATTGTAGTTAACTTAAGGTCTTCAGCCCCCAAAGCACACACAGTTTTATTAAAGCAGTTGTAGTTTGTTTGATCGCACCCAAAGAAACCTTATCATAACAGTATTGGGCTCATACATTGAATGAGAAAAAAGTATCCTCCTGGTAATGGCTGGTGATAAACATGAACTCCAGTCCAGTTAAATTTAATCCTTTCTATTCAATGGCTGTAGTCTGTCGGTCATTTAGGCCCTGAGAGCATCTGTTCGGCTTTCACTCATCTATACATCAACTGCATTACTCATATTGGACGGCCTGCAGCCAGAATAATTCATCCATAAGATAGAGATCGTTGAGTGGCTGGGGGCTGTTATCGCCCCACAGGAGAGACGGGCAGACATGTGCTGCCTTCAGAGATCTGACCACAAGAACCCCTCCTGGAGGCAACACACACGCACACACACGCACACACTCACAGATACACACAAACTTCTTAAACTGCATCAGTGACTTTTAATCACTTTCAGCAACCCCAGAGGTTACAGAGGACACAAAGGCAAAGTCCGCCTTGGCTCGTCAGGGAGCTACGTGACAGCCTTAGGACAATAAGGACAATCAAATAACTTGTTTCACACGAGTGGGCTGTCTGATTTCAATAGATTCCAGTGTGAATCCATTTATAATCACTGCAACATCCCTCTCTTTGAGCTCCCCCTGTCTCCTTTGGGACGAGTGGACAGTCAAGAATAAAGACCCTGTGTGAATTCGAGGCGACGGTCAGTTTCCGGCAAACTTTAGGTGCATACAGAATTTCATAAAGAGTCGGGCAGATATTTTTCTTAAGGAAGAAGTCAAATTAAAATGATTCATTGTAAACTTTCTGTGATGCTCTTTTCTCTGAGCCCTTTATGATCTTTTGTTCCTCCTGCAGACATTCAGTACTTACTTTTCTGCATTGTCTGCAGTGAAACAGAAAGGCAGAAAATATGTTTAAGGCAGAAAATGTCTTACAAAATACTTCATGAAACAATTGTGTTGATTTTTTTGGGGGGTTGACTCACAGACTGAAGTAGACGCTCAAGTGTTGTTTCTGCACTTGTAAAGTTTTTGCTGTACTTATAAAGGAACTTAGTTTTATTCACAGTACCATTTATGTTGGTGTTAACGTGTTATTGATGGACAATATAGTGATGCAAGTCCTATTGCACTTTTAACAAACAGCAATCACTCTGGGAAATGTGGAAGTGGACCGTAGAGAAAAGCATATTCAGGTTGGCTGTGGCTGGGAACTCTGGCATAAGTCGAGAATGCAACGAACAGGCCGGTATCATCATTTGTGCGACACCGCAGTTAACCTGTTAGCATGGAGGTAATAAACAATATTGAAGAACGATGATAACGGTGAGGTGCAGTCTCTTAAAAATGGCGGGTGAAATAAAATGCTGCAAGTACTCGATCAGCACTGCAGGCCCTGCCCTGAAAGTTCCTGGACCTTTTGGAAAGTACTACCTCCTGAGCAGGGACTTTTCACTTTTAAAGATCTAAATGTAGACCCTGGTTCCAAACACACAGAGTTTCTCAAAAGGTTCCTAGTTCCTGGGGAAAGTTCCTGCTGTCGAAAAGCACCTTTCACCACTCACTTTCCTTTATACACCCAAACAAGGCCAGAGGAGGATTATGAGACTCTTACAGCAATAACTGTTTTCCCCTTGAGTCGTATCTCTCTCCTGATGTGTCTCATCTCGTCTCTCTCCAGGGTATACTTCAGGAACCGCTGGGTTAAAACGGTTCACCCAGTGGTCCAGCAGTACTGTCTCATCTCCAGCACACACATCACTTTCCAGATGCCCACCAGGGAGGACATCCTCAGGCACCGTGTGGTGGTGGTCACCCTCAGCACCTCCCAATACCTCTGCCAGCTTGACTTGGACCCCGGTGAGTCCAATTTCTTTGCCTCTTCCATTTCAAACCTCATGATTCACAGAATTCATAAGAATGGTTCAGGCATGGCTGGGCTTTTCAGGTGCACATGGGTTAAACATAATACAGCAGATTATCCTGCAAGTGTCTGCGGTGGTAGCAGACAAAGTCATTTCAATTTCATGAAGGAATCAGAAACTGAAAAACACAATTTTCATTGTACGAGTTAATTTTAAGAAAACACTGGCTATCAGGGCCTTTCAAAGGACCTGTAATTTATCAAACATACACAAAGAAAACGTCCACAGTGACAACAACAAATATCCTAAAAATTACAAACGGTATAAAACAGGCAGACACAGTGACAGCTTAATATATACCATAGAATTGAGTTGTTAAATAAGGAAATAGCTGTCTGAAGAATGTAAGTAAGGTAGTGTTTATTATGGATCTATGACATTCCACCCCTTTGATATAAATCTGTAAATGTCCACATACAGTTTCAGGTGTCATAGCTTCAAGCAGACGCAGGTCAGTGCACTCAGTCTCCTGTTCTTCGACTCCCCAGTGGCTCTAATCTCCAGTGTTGGCAGGAGCTCAGCATTTAGAGAGGGCTAGAACTCGTTTAAGTTGTGTAAAAGACATAGAAAACAAACCGGTTTGTCATTGCAGGCTAATAACCGGCTCTAATGTGTCAGAAGAGGGGGCTTTGTCTGTTGCTTGGGAACACCATCTGCCTGTTTCTAATGTACTTTACATCATTAGCCCTGCTCCCCACGTTTCATCTTCCCAGCTCTCCTTGTGCTCCGCTGTGATGAAAACCGCCAGCAAATGAGCCAGTTGGGAACCAGCGAGACTACTAAGTAGCAATAACAAATCTCCCCCCCCCCCCACCCCACCCCCAGAAAAATGGTTAAGCTTTTATATGTATGTTGGTTTTCCTCCTTCTATATGACCTAGATCTGGGGTCTGCGAGTGGAAACTGTACATGTGATTTGGAGAATATTTTTTATTCCATCTGCAGAAGCAAGACTACACATTTTATGTTGTGCTCATGTATGCGGTGAGGTTGCAGTCTTAATGACACATCCGAGTTACGTGAGCTGCCTGAAGCTGTTTGCCCAGACATGTTAAGCTATGTGTGACATCATCTGACATGATCTCTGCCCATTCGTTTTGCTGTCAAATTCAACCCAACTAATGGAGGGCAAACGTTTGCATTATGTTCCATCAACTCCACAACTGTCATATATTGTAATTTTTCTAGGTTCAGTCTCAAGTTTCTACCTTTAAAATCTATATTCATGAATAAATGAACGTCAGCTCTTTGGGAGAAATTAGCATTTTGTTAAAAGATGATGTTTTTAACACGAAGGAGCTCTGTGTGTTTGTTTGCCACACTGCCAGATTCTGGACAGGATCAACTCAATCCCTATAATTGGACTGTCAACGGGAATTGGAGAGTAATACAATAATTTCTTTCACAGCAGAAAATTAAATTTGTTACGTAACAAACTGCAGAAATGGGAAAAAAAGATTTTAAAGGTGAAGGAGTGTGCTCTTTCAAAGATGATGTGTGCTGGAGCTCAGGTGCATATTGATCTGTCTGGAGGCTACTGGAAGTCTAAAGCTCATACTGTGTTCAATATGGGAGTGTTGTTATCTATCTATTATCTGAAATTTAGTTGGTCCAACACATTGTGTAGCGTGTCCTCGAACACATCCAAGAACAATGTAAAAATAATCTGTTACTGCTCAGTGCAACGTTTGGAAATCATTTTTATTTGGCAAAGCCTCTGAACCCGTCTTCACCAAGCTTTTTTATGCGATGGTATTAAAAGCGTCGACCCTTTCACACTCTCACATCACAGATTTTCCCTTTTTTACCTTGTGAAAAGGCTGGGATGAAATGTGAGAGACTGGGTGTGTGAGGTGTCATTTATTATTAAACAGCCATCTCTCCCCTAAATCACTTCTGAAACACTGGGCCCCTGATCGCTTTCACTACTGCTTATTATCCCTTCCTCCTCCTCGCGTTGTTTCCAAATTCAAACAGCATTATTAGCCCAATGACAGATCGCTGCTACAGAAATCTAATTTCACCCTCTGGTTTAAAGAGAGGTCGCTCACGGCGGGGGGGCTCCTGTATGTCCCAGGTGAAACATTAAGCCCCATGTTCCTTCATGTCTGCCTCTGCGTTCACTCCATACTCATAAAGAGCATCTGTCTCTGCCTCCGTCTTGCCTCCCTCCTTATCTGTGCTTCTCTGCCTGGGGAAACATTCCCATTTGTAATGACCCATGTACATCATTTGTGAGCATTTGTGGCTGTTACATATTCATGTGGATCGAAGTAAACGAGCAAGTAGGCAGGATGCAGTAGGTCTCCTGTTGACTACAATTTATAGGAGGGGTCAACAAAAGTGCCTGGCCTCAATAATTAACTATGTGATAAAATGAGTAGCGCATCTACATGACTTCAAGGCCCTTTGGCTGCATCGTTGAGCGAGCAATATTCCATGAAGAAGCCGTGAAGAAAAGCGCAAAGCAGGCTTTAATAGTGATGTCTGAAATAACATTTCAATACAGTGAATCACAGTGCAGCTTGTCCGTTCATCCTAAATATACTATTCAGAGGGTACTCAAGTGCATGATTCTAACTGTACGCCTGTTATCCAGAGGTTACTCATGTGGTGATTTCATGCATATTAAACTCGCCTTTGGGATACGTGTGACCTCTGTGACATCTGCAGATCTTTACAGTGAAACAAATCAAACTGTTGGAAGACAAAAATAACATTATGGAAAAGGAACCAACGACTCTAAGGGGGAATTCACTGAGAATGAATTGCGGCCGCTGATGGCTCCATAAATCATGCATCATTTGCACCCGCTATCTGCTCCGTCTCAAGGTCCGATTCACAAAGCGAATTGAACTGATGATATTTAAGCGCAAACACGGCCATAAAGTTTAGCAGATCGGTGCAGTTTGCTCTTGTTTTGTGTCTGATTGTGGAGAGAAGCTGTCTGCACCTCCACTCTCTGCTTCGCGGTGCTGCGCTCTCAGGCAGCAGTTGAGCGCACACTGACGGATCTCCATGCACAGATCGATGATGAGCAGGGAGAGGAGGGGGCAGCTCTTTTAACAGTTTATTGTAAAGTCCAGACTCGACAGGTGTTTACTAGTTAACTGTAACGCAGCTTCATTTTTTTAACACTAGTGCGCAACAGCAGCTCGTTCATATAATACTCCCCGTCCTGCGTAACGGATCCACACATGTGGACAAAGTGTGCTCGTGTGCCGGGGTTGAGCCTCGATGGCCCCGGACAGACAAATACATCTTTTGGTCACACTGAAGGTGGAATTGTCGTCATGATCACTGTAAACTCAGAGCGTGACAACCTTATGATACTGCGGTGTAGTTACCACCAGCTCTCTGCAGACGGTAATGTTTTCACTCCAACTGCGCGGTGCTGTTAGCGTTTGTGAATGAGGCGCTTTTTGCCACGAGGCTCATTTTCATAGAAAGGGGCCAAATTTGCCCTGAATGTCTACATAATGACTAATTTAAATACACGCAAACAGCACCGGAGCACAGAGACGCTGCTTGCTCTGCAGCGCACTTTGACATGCATTTAACCCTCTGCGTGTGATTGGAGTCTCTTTGTGCCATTTGCACTTATTTAGCTGGCGCAAAAGCCGCGCAATCCTTTAGTGAGGCCAGGGAGCTTGCTAAACTACACTTCCTCAGTCTAGGACGCCCGCATTCGATTTCATGTCCCGTTCAAAATCTTCAGGTTTGAAATGTAGACTGCAGACCTGAAGATTTTATAGATGATCCAACGTTATATTCTTGTCATATTTCAGAATCTGAGCCATTGCCTGCAGCGAAACGGTAGAATTTCACTCCAGCGCCTCTCGCTTGGCAGTTCCTTTTAGAGGGAGGGGCACAGTGCACGCTGGGTGTTGTAGGAATGTAGAATGGGTGAAACCACAAGCTGTTTGTACAACTTTCTCCACAGCTGTGGCGCAAATTTCAAATATTATTGCTTCTATCGATTATAGAGAACACCAGCTTTGACTGACAGCGGCTTTTTGCAGGGGAGAATTGCTCCTCTAAGGAAGAACAAGATTTTCCAGAGACATTTTTCCACCTGTGCATCTCTTTTGAATGTGCTTTTGTTTGGTACATCACTTTTAAACTGACTGAAGGGACATTTCCAGCTTTATAAGTTCCAATACATAAACTTAATTATACACATTCTGCAAAAACTGTACGCAGAAATATGGGCAATTGTTACGATGTTGTTATCAGTGCCGCAATGCTCACAAATCCTTCACTGAGGTGTACGTGCGGTTCAGAGAGAACATTGGTTTGAGGCTTTATAGTTGGGGGGGGAGAAAATCAATGTGTTTGCAGGCGTTAGTTCAAAGGCAGGTACTAAAGAGTAAATGTTGCCTCTAATCAAACTGCTCCGCCTCTTTTCTTGCCAGCCCACGTTCCTGCTGTTTGTTTACTTTTTGACAGTCCCTGCGTTTATTCTGTTATTTTCCACTGTCACATTTCATAACTTCATATACTTTCCTGTGGAAATGGCGTTGGGGCTTCAGAGGCTGTTTGCTGGTTGTTATTCAGCCTCTCTCTTCCCCGCTCGCTGCTCCAGCGCTCATTTGCCATGCCGTTTCATCCCCTCCCCTCACACTGCTCAGCACCGTTTGAGCTTTTTAAATCAGGGTTAGGCTACTGTTCACTCCTTTCAGAAACGTCCACAGAACCTGCCTTTGCATCGCAGCACTGGTTAAAACGAGAGAGGGGAAAATGACTGACAGGATGACACATTAGTGACAGTTGCTCATCAGTGTGCCAGTGCAACAATAGTAAACATTTAGACATCACTATGTCTGGTTATTGGTGAGAATCATTTTATTCAGTGAGATTCGCTCGGCTTTCATTTGGTTTTGATTCATTCTGACAACCGTACTCATCACAGAGATGTTTCTTTATGCATTTCCAAAGGATTTCTAAATTTCAACCACAATATGCACTGAACAAGTTACATCTAAGCGGCATGTTGTCAGATTATTTCAGAGGCTGGTGCGGTGTTTTTTTTCCAAGTCGCCGTCCTTGTAGTTTGAAACCAAAATGCTCACCAACATGTTTCCTATTGAAACTCAAAAACACTCTTGTTGACACTGTACATATCGGAGGCTCCGTAGTCTTGAACACTAAAAGCTATGATGAAGTGTCATAAGGAGATACTTATAGTATAGTGTAGACCTATGACAAAGAGCTAATGTCATCATATCTGCTAGAAAGAAAGCCATTGAATCAGAATAATTATAGATGGAAACAATATCATCTTAAATTTCACCCTTTATTCAGCCCTACATTACGTCATGTACTGTTACAAGAAAGCAGCTATAGATACAAGCTATTATCCAGCTTCATGAAGTGTTTTAGTGACACTGCCTGGCCAAACAAAAAGTCACCACCTGGATTTAATTAAGCAAATAGGTAAGAGCCTTCCATTGGATATTTACTGCAGTGATTAATATGTTTCAGCTGGCAACAAGTTATTTAACCCTAACTGAGCAGTGAGTAGCTGAGGAGGAAGACATTTCCTGTGGTCGTGGAAAAGATGTTACTCTGTTTCAGAAGGGTCAAATTATTTCATAAAAAAACAATGAGGAGATTGCTGTAACTACTTAAGCATTTCCACACGCACAATGTGAAGAGGACTCAAAGGGTTGAGACTAAACAGCTGTGTAGCTTTAAGAAAACCACTCATCAGTGAGGCTTATTGGAAGAAAAGGCTTCAGTTTACTCGGGAGCATAAAGATTGGACTCTGGAGCAATGGGAAAAGGTCATGTGGTCTGATGAGTCCAGATTTACCCTGTTCCAGAGTGATGCGCGCATGAGGGTAAGAAGAGAGGCGGATGAAGTGACGCACCCATCATGCCTAGCGCCTACCGTACAAGACTGTGGGGGCAGTGTTATGATCTGGGGTTGCTTCAGTTGGTCAGGTCGAAGTAAAGCAACGTTATGTGCCCAAAAAATGAGCTCAACTGACCGTTAATGGATTTGAGCATATTCCATGATGACAATGCCACGATTCATAGGGCTCAAATTGTGAAAGAGTGGTTCGGGGAGCATGAGACATCATTTTCACACATGGATTGGCCACCACAGAGTCCAGACCTGAACCCCATTGAGCATCTTTGGGATGCGCTGGAGAAGACTTTACGCAGCGGCCCGACCCTCCTATCATCAATACAAAATCTTGGCGAAAAATTAATGCAACTCGTAATCAAAGCTAAAGCCGGTCCAACGAAATATTTTACTATTTATTTATATTATATTTTACTTTTTTTTTGGCCAGGCAGTGTTTTTTTGGGTTCTTGTTTGTCAGTAAATTCAAAGAAACTAAACATTTCTGCAGTCAAACTGTGTATGTCGGCAAAGTAGCATTTGTTAAATGGATGTTTTTCCGTTCTGTTTGGGCAGGGTTGTTCTCTCATATCCTGTTGGATGAAGCGGCCCAGGCCATGGAGTGTGAAACCATCATGCCTTTTGCTCTTGCTAGCAAGACCACCCGCATCGTGCTGGCTGGAGACCACATGCAGGTGAGTCCAGTGAATCATCAAGGGCAGATACAAAACTTGTTATTTGGTTCCACTTTTAACTTTGATGTAGCTGCAAATTTCTCCAGTGAAAAAACAACTTCTTGACTAATGACCCGGGGTCTCATTTTTAAAACGGCGCCGGGATACTTAGTTGAATTGTACTTAAGAACAAAATACAAAAAAGGCAAAAGAAATTCAGACTGGAAATGTGCGCACATAGATCAGCCACTTGCTCCTCCCTCTACACGCCCGAATTCAACCATGACTCATATAAGAGCATACTAGTTAATGCTTCTTTATGGTGAATCAAGGTAACAAGGGGAAGAGTCATGTCATTTCCAAAACGGCCTTTGTGCAGAAATTCAACATTCTTCTTTATCACACAGCTGTGTTGAGTACTCTATTCTGATTGGTCGATTACTGCATCCTAAGGTCCACTGCTATGACAAACAGATCATTGTAACAGACGCAGCTGTGATCCAACCGGATACTCCCTGTTTGAAGCTTTGTCTTTATATCCTAAAATAAATCAAAAGAACAAGTAGCTGTAATTAACTGTGACATCAAGTAAAAGTAATAAGTCAATTTACACTTAGCTGCGGTTAAGACTCCACTCTTCCCCTCTTCAAATACAAAAGAACAGACAGCAGCCGCTGCAGAGCGCTTTGCTTCCGGAGCCCACTTGAGCCACAGATAACACAAATATAAACTCCCATCAGTCAAGCTCTCTAAGCCAACACAGGGAATTAAATCCTTCTTTCCTCCTCTCCTGGTTTTAGACAGAGCACAGGATTACCAGGAGGCAGTGAATGAAGACGAGGCAGGAGTCCACCATGCAATAGCTGCTTTAATTATTTAATCTTTCTCGCTGGTGTTTTCTTGGAGTGAGAAGACCGGATTAAAAACACAATGTCCACCTGTGCATTCATCCTCCTCAGACCTTTCTACTTTCATCCTTCTATCCTGTGTAACGGCAAAGGAGGGTGTTGACCTTTACATTTTCCAGCCTGCTCTCACTACGACAGTTTACCTCCTTCATCGAACAGTGAATGGTCAATGAAGGCCGGGGCCTCTATTGATTGTTTGCTTTCTTATTGACTGCGTGGGGCCTCATTAAAGCTAGCTGACCCTCTCTCACTGTCATGCTTAAATTAAGATTCAGGCCATGTCTACATGTACACGGGTATTTTTCAAAACAAAGACCTTTTCCGTTCTTCGTCTAAAAAAAACAAACCTGTATATAAAAAATCCCCGCCCAAATCAAAATGCAGAAACACAACAGAAACGCTGTCATGAGAATGCCACACCAACAGGCGGCGATATAATCCAGGAATGCAAAGAAGAAAAAGAATATCGCGGCCAATCAAATGAAAAAATCTATCGCTGTAAGACTACCTGGCAGGCTGCAATGGTGCATTGAAGAAGGGGGGAATCATATGTGTGGACTGATAAAGAAGTGGAGTTATATATAACCCTTACCCAACTGTACATACATGTGTAAACATGTAAAAAGTCCTGTTAGCGAGGTTAGAAGCATCACTGTTTTTGTCATGTCCGTCATTTTGCAACCTTACAAAGGAGATAATGGCGCACAGCCTGACATCACGAGCCAAAAACGCCCTTTACCCCGTCTACACATCTCCATGGAAAGAGTTTCTAAAAGTCTTCACCCTGGCTGGAATTTAATAAAAGATCCGTTTTCAGCGACCTAAAACGGTGTTTGTGTGTGGATGAAAGGCCAAAACGAAGAGAAACTCAAATTAAACTAAAGATAAGTCACTCTCTTACACATGCCAGTGGTCAAAAGGGATATTTGAACTAAAACTGATTGGTAGAAGACCCACAAAGCTTGCTCACTAGTGTCATAACCGAAGGAAAGCGCACTTAAAATTGTTTAGAGTGAGTTTCATGTATTGGAGAAGATGCGTAAATAAAACTACCTACTGCATATTCCACTATCGCTATACTGGATACTGACAGAATTTAATTTAATTGTTTAAAACTGCTGGCAAAACACTTGCCTGCAATTCACGGTTTATTTGTTTTGAAATGGGAACACACCAGATGGAAGGGCGGTGGGAGCTACAACCTAAAATCAAGATGGCCTCAAAGCATTTTAAGAACAAACAATATTAACTGGGAACTGAAAAGTCTCTTTTCTGCACTCTTATGAGTCTAATCTGAAGTACTATAAGGTTTAGGTAAAAAGACAGCTGTACACACGTGGTTAAAGGGGTTTTATCCTGCCGCCCCGTCAAAGCAGCTGCCAATGAAATTTTGGTTAAATAACTTTGAAAGTGTTTGAGTTTGCAGGTCTGCCATACCAAGCTACTTTATATACAGTTTTCAATTTAAACACTTTTAAGCCCTTTTACAGGACAATTCCACCACAGTACCGTAACAAAGCTCCAACGTCATGCAGCCTTTGCCACTTTACATTGGGCCAAGCAACGCTGGCGTAAAGCCGCGCCAGTGTGTTTTTACATCGGCGTTGCAGGAGCAAAGCGTGTGCGAGGCATAAACAGAAAGAGAGTGCTTCACATACACACACACACACGGTGCTGTTCTGGCTCCGCTGTTCTCACTGACACGGTTTCCATCTCAGTTACTGCCTCCCATGTGAGGTGTAACGTCTTCGCCCCACCATTCTGCCTCTGTGCATTTTACATGACGAGGCGTAACAGAGGCGCAATAATCCTGCCTTGACCTGGCATTGTAAAAGGGGCATTGTTTGACATTGCAGTATACCAGATTTTATTTCATAGGTAAATATACATAAAAAGTTCTGTGAGAGAACTGTCAAACTGCTTTGTCATGCTTCGAAACTAACTTTGCTTTCCATCTCTCCCTCCCTGCCTCTCTCTCTCTCTCTCTGCGTCTTTCAATTTGCAGCTGAGTCCATTTGTGTACAGCGAGTTTGCGCGGGAGCGTAACCTGCATGTGTCACTGCTGGACCGGCTGTATGAGCACTACCCACCTGAGTACCCCTGTCGCATCCTCCTGTGTGAGAACTACCGCTCCCATGAAGCTATCATCAAGTAGGTGTGAGCCCTCAACACTGCCTGGTGTCGAGACTGTGGGTGGAGGAAAGATGAGAGTTGTTTGAGAAGAGGGGGGTGGGAGGGATGGGTCAGGAGGAAAAGGGGAAACGGATGTGAAGGATTGACAGAGTTGGGGTGTCCAGAGTGGAAAATTGGGCTGATGATAGCTGTGTGACGAGGGTTTAGGTGTATTGCTTCAGGTACTGGTGACAAGATTGTGTATGAACAAGGAAATCTGAATTCTTAGAAGACACTCAAGAATGCTTTACTTCAAAAAATGTACTCCCCCATCTTCATACTTTGTATTGTCAATGGCCTATTTGCAAGTGGTGCAGCAAAGAAGAACACACACACACACACACACACACACACACACACACACACACACACACACACAAACTTAGACCCATCACAGCACAGTTTTCATGTTTTAGCGTTTCAGAAAATCTATTTAAAGTTATCATGCTAACTGCTTACATACACAGTGCATCCCTGATCAATCAGGCATGTGATTGGTAATAAGAGTTTTATATAGAAAAAAAACTCAGCAATTTGCTTTGGCTGCAATAATAAGTCATTTCTGATAAACATCCCAACAGAAAAACTTTACACATATCCTCTTTCTGCTGACCTTTCTCTCACCCTGTCTGCTTCCTCTCTTCCTTCAGCTACACATCAGAATTATTTTATGATGGGAAGTTAATGGCAAGCGGGAAGCAGCCCTCCCATAAGGACTTCTACCCTCTGACCTTCTTCACAGCCAGAGGAGAGGATGTGCAGGAGAAGAACAGCACTGCCTACTACAACAACGCTGAGGTGTGTGTCAGAAGAGTTTAGGAAATTTGCACAAAAACAGTAGTGTATCTTTTTCCCATCGTTGGTTTAACAAACACAATGACACATATCTTTGGAGGACAAGAGAGTTAGCATTGGTTTTTGTTGTTTTGCTGTGTCAAACCTGAGGATGTGTGGTATATACACTGAACAAAAATATAAACGCAACACTTTTGTTTTTGCTCCCATTTTTCATGAGCTGAACTCAAAGATCTAAGATTTTTTCTATGTACACAAAAATGTGTCTAAATCTGTGTTAGTGAGCACTTCTCCTTTGCCGAGATAATCCATCCACCTCACAGGTGTGGCATATCAAGATGCTGATTAGACAGCATGATTATTGCACAAGTGTGCCTTAGGCTGGCCACATTCTAAGTAATGCATAAATAATGATACATTGTGAAATCAATAGACGAATAAACATAATTATTATTGAGATATAAAATCTGTGTGAGGTAAATCAGCATTAGCTTCTCCCACATATTGATTCTGTTTAGTTGAATTAATTGATGGTGACACATGTAATATGTCTAATCTGAATTAAACACAGGCTTCACTCGTTGGTGATGAGAAGAAATGTTATGAAAATGTTTAAATTTGATTCTTAGTTTAATCAATCCGAGGACATGCTGTCATCTTCAGGCTCCATTGATGTTGCCTCTCTACTTGGATAGATGCTGAAATCATCTCAGCTGCATAATAGCGCCTGATTGGCAGATCTAAAACAATGACGACCCCCACTGCAGAAACTTCATGTTCAATAATGAAGCAAGCTGCAGAAAAAGAACATGTGTGAACAATGCAGAAAAAACGCAGGGAGCTACATTTAAGTAAAAAGGAATATATTTAGTCCTCTGCTAATTAACTTGATTTTCACAAGATGTATTAATACATGTGGAGAATCGATTATTCCTTAAACCTTGTTACTCCCTAATTACACATGGTTGTGAAGCTTTTGTTGAGTGTTTAAAACACGTAATACCAGGTTTTGATTTCAATCGCACTAAATTAGATTTAGATTATTCTTTATAGTCGAGTATATTTGACTGACGTCAAAAGCAGAATGGCTATCTAAAACTGATGAGCAGTATTTCGGTGAATCGTCATCATAGATTAAAACAACCACTATATCAACAATCATAATTGAAGATGAAACCCATGAACTTCATTAGGAGCTCAACCACGAGCTGCACTGACAACCATGATGCATGATTCACTAACAGCCCAAGCCTTCGGTTGGTTACTCTGAAGCCTCACTTGGACGTGGTCATTGGCCGTGTCTGACCTCCGACACTTTGCCGACATATTCCGGCCAATTAAACCATGGATGCTTTCGGATGTTTCTCGCAAACTGTCATTAATGCCAAATGAATTACCCCCTGTCTCATTATTACAGCACCCATATCAAACCATTAACACCATTATCATAATCTTCCAAAATCAGCATGCGTTGTGAAAAGCGTGTTTGTTGTTGTTGATGGGGTTAGCTTAGATTGGAGGACATTGTTATGACTCATAGCCTCCTACAGTATGCAAAAGCTCTGAACAGGAGTTGAACTGCTCGCATAACAAAACAAAACAACAAAAAAACTCCCGTTAACTAAAATCCAGGCCAACTTTAATACTTTAAAGTGCTAAAATGAGACTAAAAGTGACCTCCATGTGAAGCTCACTAATATTTCGTCACCTACTGTTGCCTTATTAGTTGGTAAAAATACCCCTGAGTCCCTGAGTTCTTTTCAGGTCGAGTTTGGTAAAGAGAGCATCTATTTGTGCTGTCTCGCTGTAGCTTTGTCTCATGTTTCTCCTTCATCTCCCTCAGGTGTTTGAGATCGTGGAGCGGGTGGAGGAGTTGCGGAAAAAGTGGCCGGTGGCCTGGGGCAAGCTGGACGAGGGCAGCATTGGAGTGGTGTCGCCGTACGCCGACCAGGTTTTCCGCATTCGTGCTGAACTCCGAAAGAAGAGGATGCACGAGGTCAGCGTGGAAAGAGTGCTCAATGTCCAAGGTGAGAAAAAGTATAAACATATTTAGTCATAATAAGGAACTGAACGTTTTGCTGCAACACAGAAACAAGTGCAACATTGATGCACGACAATATGAATATTTAAAGCATCTTGTGGCTGGTATTGTGAATCACAATTGACAAAACATTGACTATTAAAAGCCTTAGTATTTTTTTATGATGGTGTTTATCGTAATAATTCACCAAATGGGAAATTGGAAGAAAGCAGCTGCAGCCAAAACCCACTTTTATTTAAATCCCCAAGTGTCTCATTAATAAGACTTTACGGGCTTGTCTCACACGTGTCTGAGTGCAAGATGATATTAGTCTCTTTCTTCAGTCACGGTGTCGCTTTAAACGAGAGCAGCGTTACCCTAAAGACAGGTCCCTGCTGTCTCCCTCTCAGTTATCATAGTTCATATTGCCCTTCATGTCATCCAGCCTCAGTACAGGGAGAGTGTGAGTCAGTCTCTCGTCTGCCTCAGTCTCATGCAGCTCCCACTTGTGCGGCATCCAGCTGCTTTCCACAGGTCATTAACTTCCTCATTAATCACAGATAAAATGTGTGGACACATACACACACAAATACAAACAGCTCTGGTCAGTGCTTAGAAAAACACATAGATGATGTTTGTTTACGTTTTCTGTCAACAGCCTCTGGAGTCATAAGAAGATTAAATTATTACTAGACCTGTTTTTTTATTTATTTAAAAGTTCCAGTGGTTTGGCTGCCCCCTTAATTTGTATGAACACAAGAAAAACACAATTTGCATATTAAAACAGCGCGCAAATGTTGTCATGTTCCACTCATATCAAGATTCACAAACACATGTGGAACAAATAAACTTTCTAAAGTTTATCCGGGAGTTAAGTTTTGTTGCTCATTGTTTCAGGATGTATCAATCAAACGCTTCTATCTTCTGTGTTTCTAAATCTGTGAAATCAACAAGTTCAAATGAGGGTTTCTAAAATACTCTTTGCTTTTGTCCAATAATACATGTTACCTCTCAGAGTTCTTATAAACTTCATAATAAAACTTTGTGCGCAGGAAAACAGTTCCGGGTGCTGTTCCTCAGCACGGTGCGGACGCGGCATACCTGCAAGCACAAACAGACGGCCATCAAACGCAAAGAGCAGCTGGTTGAGGACTCGACAGAGGACCTCGACTATGGATTTCTCTCCAACTACAAGCTCCTCAACACGGCCATCACCAGAGCACAGTCCCTGGTTGCAGTCGTGGGAGACCCCATAGCCCTGTGCTCTGTTGGACGCTGCAGGTAAATATGGACACTTTTGAAGTTATACAAGTTTTTAATTTAGTTCAAGTTAGATGTGGTTGCCTGTTTATTAATATTTATTGAGTAAAATGAAGGGAAACAGGATTACCTGCCATATGCTGTATGAATCTCTGAAAAATTTTCACTCTTAGACCCCTTTCACCACCTTTCATTTACATTGAACTGTCTGTTTTGCCTCTGCTAGTTTTTAATTGCATGTCAGGTCCTTTGCAGTTGTTATTAACAAACGCCATCCTACAGAGACAGTGCAATTAAAATGATGTGCCCAAAACCGGATGGGGTGTTTTTCCATTATTGAGCCTCCTCCCAGGAATGATAGATTAGTCAGGGAAGCAGCTGCAGGATGAGTTGAGATACAGTCAGTGTGGAGTAGCCAGAGTGACTTATGTTGAAACTAAAGATCAGTGGATAAATCATGTGTCATCTGTTTTTATTTAACTGGCTATGTGATGATTACTTATTCACCATAGTGTTGAAACAACAAATACCCTGTAGTGTGTACTCCAAAGGTTTAAGACTTAAGATGCATGCTATCATGTATCATACCAATGACAGGAATAAGCATGATCCTAATGTTTAATTATTCCTGCATTATTGTTGCTCCTTTTCCCCTCCTTGCTGTAATTTTCTTACCTTTTTAGTGTTTCATATTCTTACCGATTTGCCCTTTCCTCATTTCCCCTCCCCTCTCTCCCCTCTACACCTTCTTCATGCATTCTTTTTCCATGTTTGTTTCAAACAGACCTAATCTTTATATTCACCCCCCAGGGGATCATTTCCAACCCTGCCAGCAGCAAAACAACAAGATGATCCATGAAGCTCTGAATCTAAACTAGGAGAGATAAAAGAGTTAAACTTCTAATTGCTGTTTCCTCTTTCTGCCTCTTTACAGAAAATTCTGGGAGCACTTTGTCTCGATTTGCCATGAAAACTCGAGCCTGCACGGCATCACCTTTGAGCAGATCAAGGCTCAGCTGGAGGCTCTGGAGCTCAAGAAGACCTACGTCCTGAACCCACTGGCCCCGGAGTTTATCCCCCGAGCCCTCAGGCCCATGCAAGGGCACCACTCTTCTTCGCAGGCCCTCCATCCCCACCATCATCCTCATCCTCAGCACGCTCAGCCCATCTCCAACAAGCAGGGTCCACAGCAGCAGCAGCAGCAGCAGCAACAGCAGCAGCAGTCACCCCCAAAAGTCAGTGGCATTTTGAATACAGACAAGACAAATAGATATAAGACAAATAGATTCTTCCATTTTTTATTCTTTAAATACTGAGAATAATGATTTAGTTTGCATGTGTCTGGAGGGGAAGAAAGAGAAATAGGAGAGAGTAGATGATGTTATAAAAATTAATCAAGTATTGTCGGGTGTTTTATATTAATGTGATGCATTATATGTCCACTTATTGGTTTATTATAAGCAATAATTTGAGCCTTCTTGTTTTTAGAGAGCACAAAGCAGGCTTCTAATAAAAGTAACTCACCACAGGAAATTACTTTATTGACAATCGTTTAAGCCCCACAAAAACAAAACACAGAGAAATTAACAAAAGGGATGTGTTGTTTGATTGTTCAGCTCGGCCTGAAGTGTGTGTCTGTCTGTCCTCCCTGCCTGCCCTGAGGTAAAGGTTAACCAAATCACCACAGCTGCCAACCTGCTGCCATCACCCACTGGGCCTAATGAGCTGCAGCTCCGCAGCATCAGGCGGCTTTAGAGACGCACACACACACTTCCTCTCTCCCCACACTCATAATATGTAGCGCATAGACACTGTGATACCAGTATGCACTGTTATATTTTAATATAGTGTCTCCTTTAGCATTTGCAGCATGTCACTAATTTAAAGGTCAGAGAATTCGCCGTGCTCCCTCTGTTTTATTCAGCCAAAGTAATCCATATAAATGTCATTTAATTATAGAATAAAGTATAAAGTTTCTCACCAGAGCTTATGATAAAAACCCGTGTTCTTTGGTTGAATGTGGACGCCTTGGCGCAACTCTTTCGACAACCCAGAGTTGTGTAGAGATGTTCCACTTTTTCCTCAGCAGATCATTGCAAAAGCCTTGCTTGCATCTACTCTATTAAAAGTGGTTACAAAATCAATACAATAATATGTCCAAGGGCAGAGAAGGCTGTGTACAATTTGTAGTTGCAATGATTTTTAAAACGTTTAAACAATAAGCAGGATGTCTTGGGCGACATGCTTCAGTTGGCTTTATATTGGGAAGTTCTGTCTTCTGACACAGATGGTGTTTATGTGCGAGACTGTGGCGCTTGTGGTAAAATATGTCTCACATTAAAAAGCTATTTAAAGTTTCAGCTTAAGCACAATTTTCTCCAGTTTTTAATTGAGTAAAGAGGATTTACAAGTTCACAGTTTCCACTTGAAGCTAATATTTGTCTGACTTTTTTAAGCACATATTCTGGAGTGTATTTTCCTCCATTACACTCTTTCATGTTTCTCTCCAACCACCTACAAACTCTTGTTTCTCAAGCACTACAACACATCACTAGTTCACTGATAGATGGTTTTGCCATTAAGAATCAAACTATTGCTGCTGCACTTTGACACTGAAAAAGTTTAAAGGGGATTATTATGCTAATTTCAAGTTTCATATTTCACTCTGTGATACCTGTGGAGTAGCTTAGCATAATTTACAGCTAAAAAACTCCTCATGTTTCTCACACTGGTGCTCTGTGCAGCCCGTTAAGAAACCTCGCCCCCTACAAGTCCACTTTCTTCTGATTGGCCAGCTCTCTGAAGCCTGCTGAGGCTGCACTTTGTGACGTCACAAAGTGCAGCGTGTAGAAAAAATTGTGTGAAACCTGGTGTTCTCAGCAGCCTGCAGACTGAGCTGAGAAGCCTGGGGATTACTCCAACATACTTTTCCCTACAGATTTAAAACTTAACCCACGTTTAGTCTGGACATCCAACATTGTTACATTATATATATATGTTTTAAAATGTGAAACAGCATAATCCTCCCTTTTTAACGTTGGCCAACCTGAGCGATTTTCTCCTTTTTCCCCCTTTTGTTTGCTTTTATTTAGCCGGAAACCTGCTTTGGAAAAATAATGCCACATTACAAGTAACCACATAACCCTGTTTGACAGCCAGTACACAGTCATCTAGTGTGTTTGTAAGAGGCAGTAAGCAGTGCTTTTCATTCTCAGCAGACCCTTGTTGTTTCAGAAAATTAATCATATAAGACAAAGAAACATCCGTGTCGATCTTTACCGTTATCAATGTGTATTTTTCCGAGGAATTTTGCAGCAGTCTATCTAAGACTAGATCAAATAACCTCAGCTCTAGACGGTGCCGCATTTTCAGCTCGGTTAATGTTACGCCTTAAAATAGCAGTCAAGGCTCTGTGACAGTATCACAGACCAAAGGATTAAAAAGGGGACCTGCCCATCCTAAACACTTAATATTACAACATACATGTTTGGCGAACAAATTGATTCTGTAAAACATTTGTTATATAGTTGTTTTCTATGTTATCCAAATTCTAACGGTGCCATATTAAACCAAAATACTTGTGTATCTAAATACTTGGTATCGGAAGTATAACGACATTTTAAGGACCATTAAACATTTCATACTGTGTGTGTGACAAACAGGTCCTGACAGATTTGACTTTGGTTACTGAGCGTATCTTTTTGTTTGGCTTTGCCTCATGAAATTGTTTCAACAAAGTCTGGCCGTCTCTCAGAACAAGCAGTCATGTAATGCTTGAATTTCTAAATTCATTATCATTATATCTAAATGTCTAATTTTTATTTTAATTCTGACATTGCTCAACAAAATATGTTCTTTCTGGGTTTGTAACTACTTGCTTAAATTCTTTTTACCTAGTGGCAAAGACTGCAGCAGTCTTTGAAAGGAAAGTTGTAATAGTAGTAACTTTTAGCCAATAATTTGACTCTTGTTCCTTACCTGAGAGGTAATTTATACCTGCTTTTTTTGTAATATCGGCAAAGCAACACAAAAGGATCCCATTAAAATTGAGGATGTCATTAATTTCTTCCTCCTCAAAGGAAAACACAGCCACTGTCAACTTCTATCTGTTAACACCACTATCAACTTGGACAGACTGCGTGCTTCAAACCAGCGTCTGAAAGATCTCAAAGTAGATAGTTGTGTTTGCTTTCCTGTAATGATTAATAATAAAACAGACAGTGTGCTAACACAGCCCAACACGAGTTACTTTCCGTATGTGTACTTACATTCATACATGGGTGTGTCAACAATGATCAGGATTCAGTTCAGTCTCTCTGTGCACACACTGTCAAAGCAGGAAATCATCGTGAGAACTTTTTTTACTTCTATGGCTTTTGTGTGTTTTTAATAAATGTACAACAACAGTGGAGTTGGCCGTTGATAGCAGAAATAAATCGATAGTTTTGATCTCTTAAGGGGATTTAGTGGTACAATCCTTAAAATGTGGCTCTTCCATGTACGTGCTGTTATTAATTTTCTTAAATACATCTGTGGTCTAAGGGGACATGGTCACTCGGAAAATGGCAGGGCAGTGGACTATGATACTGTTAAAGGGACAGTGTAACCATTTCTGCTATGTATTAGATGTAGCATTTAAATTGTAATGCATAATGACAGTAAATGTTGCACAATGAAAAAGCCTCCCCATCTATCATATATTATAATCTGCCTTCATAAGACAGCTGGGAGAGTTTGATACTACTAAATTGTGATAAATGTAGCTGTGCATTGCTGGCTAGCCTAAATGCTGCCTCCCTCCATCACTGATGCAGTGTTGATTCTATAGCTGGTTTGACAGACGTGGGACAGTCAGGGTCATACTGACACTGCTGTAAGCCCAGTTCTTATTTTGCTTTACAGTTACAGGACTTGTGTTTTTACCCCACATTTATCCACACTCAACCCCTTGTTAACTTTCTGTTTTCTTCTCTTTGGGCTCACAACTTTCTCATATATGTATTTTTTTGTCTTACAGGGGAAACATGCGAACCACACAGAGCACCTTCCACCTGAAGGATATGGTGAGTTAATATTACAGGACAACGTGCCTTTCTTCATTAATTCTTAATGCTCTGGTAATGTTATGCTGTCTTTGATAAATGTCAAGAGGACAGTGTTGCTTTTTTGTGGCTGAATTCTATATTTTTACTCCTGCTTTTAAATGTGTATATGCAGAAGTACAACCACTATTACAGTCAAAGCAGTATGTTTGCTGAGAATATTCACAGTATATTCATCGTCAGGTTTTACAATAGATCAACACTATTAGATCTTCCATTGTTCCATTTGCTCTCCCTACACACAAAGCCTGCACGCATATCAACAGCTTGATATGAGCCGATCTAATGCAGCCGCCCAGATGGATGCATGAAGGCCCGAGGCTACTGAAGCCATCAAAGCGATGCAGCCTTGAAAAGCACAGCGAGGAGTTGTTAGTATGTTGCTTACTAGGAGAAGACAATCAGTTAGTTTCAGCCTCTGACAGCTGCAGATTGTCCGCCAGATACGTTAAACTAAACTACAAACAATCAAATGAAATCTGTGAAAATAACTTGCTGTCTATGTATCTATCATTAAGGACCATTTGGATTTACTTTGTTTTTCCACCTTCTCTCACTCCAGTCCAACCCAACCCCGCCATGCTGATGGGAAACCCGATTAGGGCATTCACACCACCTTTGGGTGGCACACCAGCTGGTATGGGCAAGTCACCCAGTCCTGTTCAGAGGATAGATCCTCATACTGGTGCCAGTATCCTCTACGTCCCAGCTGTGTATGGTGGAAACATGGTCATGTCCATGCCCCTGCCTGTAAGTTTCCTGCCTTTAGCAACAATCTGTGAGATACATATAATCCTGTATACTACTGTTTGAGCAAATGTGCCCTAAATAACTTAAGTCTTACATATCAGCTGTCAAAAGGGATTCTCTAAAATTGTTCTCTGAGAAGCAAGATATAGAAGTGTAAGATAATGTGTTAAATATGTGTCAATATGTCTGTTTTTTCCCTTAAAAAGTTCAGATCAGATGAAGCATTTGCTGCCTTTGCTTCAGATATATTGTAACGCTATTTTACTATAGTCTGTTGTTGATTAATAATCTTCCAATCTGTGCTTTTATTTTAAGTTGCCTTGGCCCGGTTACCAGAATCGCTTCGCTGTGGACCCTCGCATCATGAGCCATCCAGCAGCCATGGCGTACAACTTTAACCTGTTGCAGGCCCAAAATCGAGGCTCCCCCATCCCTTACAGTGGAATGGCCCACCCCTCTCCTCTAGGAATGGGCCAGCCCAGCCCTGACAAGGAGCTACAGGCAGACCCCATCAGAAATGGTGTGCCTTGATTTAAATTAACATGTTAAGCAGCCCCACAAAATCAAAAATGCTAATTTTATTTAATCAAATAGAAAGAATGTATCGTATAAAATAAGCAAGTATAAATGAATAGGTTTGATTGTGGTTTTGACTCCTTCTTAGGTAAATTAGAAGGATGTCCAAAGTCAGAACAGAGCCGTCTTCAGACACCAGAGAGGAAAACCGCAGACATGAAGGAAAAACAGGCAAGTTGTTGACATTTATGTTTCTTCTCATTAAACCAGAAATAACTCGTCCACTTGATGTAGACTCACATTGACAAATGATTTGTTTATTTTTGTTCTAGGGAGATTTGGACACCGGTCAAAGTCGAAGTCTAGACTCAGAAGGGCTCGTAGGATTTCCAAATGCGCTTCTCCATCGAAAAGATCCCTCAGCAGCCCAAAGACCCCTCAACTACCACCTCGCACCCCCAAACCCAGCGTTTCCCCCACATCCTGCCAGTGGAAGAGCCTTCCCCCCGCAGTACCCCCTCTCCAGGCTTCCTTATCGGGTCAGCCAGCCTCAGCACCCAGGGATGGCCCAGCAGAGTCAGCAGCAGCAGCAGCTCAGCCCTGCATATGCCGGTGGAAGCCACAACGCGTCCTTCTTCAGTGGCCCAATACCCGCTCACAGGGCCGTCCAGTCCCCCACTCTGGATGGGCCAGAGTCTGGCGGGGTGGAGGAGATGAGTGCCTCCATTAGGACTCCAATGGGCCAACCAGGGGGCCACCATCCAGGGTTGTCACAGCATAACAGGGTCAACAGCTTTGGGGAGGACGGACAGGATGGAAGCTTGGGAGAGAGTCTGGGTGAGTGAATGTGCTCCATCGTTGATCTTACTAGGAGATTTACTGTCACTCATAGACACAACCCGACTCAGTGACCTTTAACCACTCACTTCCTGTTTAATCCTCTCTATATCTCCCTGTCTTAACCCTCCTTAGCATTGCATCTGCCACCACAGGCTGACAACTTAGGCTAGACTCTGCTCAGAAAACTTGTCTTCTACATCTCACACTATCCAGCCTCTTATTTTTTCCCCCAACTGATAAGTAAGTTATCCCACTGAATCCTAATCTTGTGCTTGACCTTTCAGACCTCCAGGGGCCCTTGGCTCTAGAGGCACTGAGCCAGCAGCAGCAGCAGCAGGCAGCCAGGCTGGGCCAGTGGGGGGAGGCAGCGGGCCCTTTCCTCCAGGGCAGCGTCGCCTTTCCTCTGCCCCAACAGCTCGCCCATCTCGCTCAGCCTGGCATGGCTCGCTTCCCCCCTCAGCTGCTCCGGGCAGCTAGTTGGGGCCTTAGTGCCAATATGGAGGATGAGGCTGTATCTTCTGCCTCCACTGGGCCACCGTACACCAGGTTAGGCTAATCAACAGTTTATTATTCTTCATTGAAAATTTCTGCTAATATGATACAGAAGAAATGTTCATTTCACTATATATTTGTTAAAGTCAAACAATACATTTCCCTTTCCCAGGTACCCAGGCCTCCTGAGAGAGATGCCCCCACAGGATCAGCCTGAGCCCAGGGAAGCAGCTGAGATGCAGCCCCCACCACAATCTCGTCTCCTACAGTACCGCCAGTCCCAATCCCGTGCCTCAGGTGACCCTTCATCCTCTTTAGCTGCCACCTCCAATCATGCCGGCCCCTTCCCACAGGGACCTTACCCCCATGACACCGGCCGCGATCTCCTTAACGACAACCTTCTCAACAACCCAGCCCTGCAGCAGCAGCAGCACCCGGGGAACCCCATGTATAATTCTGGTAGCTACCCACATCAGCCGCCAGCCCACCCTGCCAGCCCCCCTCCCTCCCAAGTCAAATACCTTCTCCAAGAGGCCCAGTGGTCCCATGGTGGAGCTGCATCAGTGAGCCCACCACAGCAGAACCACCTGATGGGGAATCAGGGCCACGGTCTTCCATACGGACTGCCCATCATGGCTCACCCAAGCAGGCAGGAGCAAGTCCACCTGATGCAACTGCACCATCAGCACCAGCAGCAGCAGCAGCAACAGCAACAACAACAACAACAACAACAACAACAACAACAACAGCAACAGCAGCAGCAGCAGCAACAGCAGCAGCAGCAACACCACCAACAAAGCCAAGGTCCAGACCAGGAGTCGTATCACCCACTGTCCCCCAGAACATCAGCAGCCACAGCCCTTCACAACGTAGACGAGGTCAGTGTTCATTTATCATTCTTGTTATCCTCAGTTACGGAGTAAGGTGCTTCTTTTATTTTGAAGTTCATATTTTCCGTCCCTCTTTCTGACCTAATAATCTTTGTATCCTCCTTGTCCTTCTTTTCTATCTCCTCAGTATGAACCCAGAGGTCCAGGCCGGCCCCTCTATCAACGTCGCATCTCCTCCAGCTACCCAGATGACTCGTCTCCAGCCAACACCCACAACGCCCTCTCCCAGCAGTCCCAGCCCTGTACATCAGACCCCCAGGACCACCCTCATCCACACATACAGCATCATCAGCACCCACATGCCCCCTACGGTTACCCCTCACATGACCTCTGGCCCAGTAATGGTGGGGGTCCCGGTCCGTTCCAGAACATTCCATGTAACGGAGCCGGCACACTCGCTCAGCACCGGGACCTCATGGGTGAGCATCGCCTAAAATGTGGTCGATTGGCATTAGCTTCTTATTCACAGACTTGTTTTGTTTGTTTAGAAGTCAAAGCAGTTCTGTTTACTTTGGTCTTGTTCTATCTAATCCCCTTGTTTTTACCCTGCAGCATCCAAGGCCCTTCGTCAAACGGAGGAGCAGGTGAAGGCAGAGGCCACGGCAGCACAGCAGACACACCCACACTCCCTCAACTCCCTTCAGCACCTTGGACAGTTCCCTCCTCTCATGCCCAATAACAAGCATCAGCAGCAGCAGCAGCCTCCACCGCCGCCGCCGCCGCAGGCTCCAACAGAGGCCGGACAGGGGCCTCCAAATTTGAGCAAACCACCCACCATGTCCTACGCCAGTGCCCTCCGTGCTCCACCCAAGCCCCGAGCTGTTCGCCCCGATCAGGCCAAAAAGAACAGCGACCCTCTCTCCCTCCTACAAGAGCTGAGTATAGGAAGTTCAAATGGTAGCAATGGGTACTATTCCTACTTTAAATGAGTGTCCCTTCTCCCAAATAATTAAGTGATAAAATATAAAACTAAACAAAAAAAAAAAAAAAAGCAAAACTGTTTCTAAAAAACACCAAAAAAATAGTGCAAAGTGCATTTACAAATTGTTTCTATCAGTAGGTTTGTTTTCTGCATTTTGTTTCATTTTAACTTTTTATTTGTAACAGTCATCTTTTCTCCTGTTTCACATATCTGTGAAGAAAATAAGTATATATAATGAATGCATTACTGGTATATATACATACTCATTATGTATATATGAATATATACTTATATTATCTACACTTGTATATGTACGTAATGCTAAAAAAAGATATAAAAAAATAAATAAAAAAGGCGAGAGTTAGTTGACCACTTAGCTACCAGCATATTTTTCCTTATTGAAGTTGCTTTTGTTGGTTACTAAATAAGTATGTTGAAGTTTTTATCATTTTGTATTCTTCAGTTTTGAGTGGACGTTACGTCTTGATTTTCATACTACTGTAGTTGTGGTAACGGACAAAAGCTAAGTGGTCAACTGACGCAGAAACTACGTGGAACAGTGTATAGAAGTAGATAAAATTTTCCTCTAATCTGTACATATAAAGAAAATAAAAGACTGAATTGTATGCCACAGACATGTCCTTAAATTCCTGTATCATGCTAGCATTTGAATTATGAATTACTTTCTGTTTGTTGGCTTCTGATCCTTAACCCTTAGACATCCTTACCTGGGAATCATCTTCAGTGATTAATAGTAAATGTGATTATTTACTGAAAAATAACAAATATTGATTGCATATTTTAATTTTCAGTTATTTTGCTTCAGCAACAATAGATACAGTGTTAAAATGTCAGAACAGCTACAACCATGTCATTCCTCGTTTGTTTAAAGGATCAAAGAACACCAGACATCGTTTATGTGATAAGAGTCTCCCAAACTGCTTCCCTTGTGGCCGATGCTCATTTTTAATTAGTTTATTTGAAGTCTTTTTGTTTGTCTGCAACATCTTCACCAGGAATTAGTTTTAATTACTGCTGGAGATATGAAATGTCTTTTGTTTTTTGTTGTCACTAATCATGATGAACTTTTTAGACAAGGTTGCAGTACTCTGAGGGTTTGTGAAAGTGAAGAGAGAGTGGTAAA
Organism: Semicossyphus pulcher; assembly: GCF_022749685.1. NCBI lineage: Eukaryota > Metazoa > Chordata > Actinopteri > Labriformes > Labridae > Semicossyphus > Semicossyphus pulcher. The sequence continues at coordinate 6,349,869 of NW_027211681.1, forward strand.
GTCAGAGTGGTGTGTCATGATCGGTAAGTTGTAAATGAGGGTTTGATCAACACTGCCAGTCACATGTTTTTGAACACGCTAAAGTATGTTCAAACTGTGGATTTATATTAAACACCCTGAAATAGGAAAATACACATATATGATCTGCTTTAACATAGTGTTGTTCTGTCTGTTAGACAATCTCTAATCCCTGAGTAATATGAACCTTATGGTAAAAAATAACCTTCTTCTTCTTCTTCTTCTCTAAGTACTGCCAGAAAACATTCACCATAAAATGTTCGAAGCATTTCCCTATAACTAACATATTTTTAATTTCAGGGTATTCAAAGCTAACTTAGCTTAAAGTAACTCCACAGAGAGCTGTTCAAAGACATCTGGCTGTTGATGTGTCTGTTGTTAAGAATGAACTGGTCATGTTGAGAAAGTTGTTCCCAGTTTAGAGATTTAACATGATGTAGTTTTGCACTCCAGTCGGGCATATTAATATCTCCCCTTAATGTCATCAAAAAGCTCTGACCATTCGCTTTATTTCTACTGCCAAATTACTTTTTCCTTACAACCTAATACACATGATAAACATAACTGGAACATTGATGTTCGTTAGTTGACATCGTAAGGAGGCCACAGAGCTACATGCACATAGTTTTCACTGCTACCTTACTGACGACCGGATCATTTAAGTAACTTGCAGTTGAATTATAAAAATTTGCTCATGCACTGTATCTGCTTTTTTCCTTTAAGACAAAAGCAATACTGGAAAACAGTCATCCAGTGCTCAGTATGTGTAATTCACTAATTGTTCAAACAAAATAAATGGTTAAATCGCGGTTCATGGCTTTCACACGGCTGTTAGTTAATGTTAAATGTCACTTCCACAGTAAGCTAGTCCCCAACGGATAATAACAGATGTGAGAATAGTCAGCAGAGAGCGTCACATAGCTTTGGTTTTATTTTCTTTAAAAACATTGTAATTCAAAGGTCCAGTTTTTTCGACTTAGCAGAGAACAACACATACTTGTAAATATGCATTTTCTAGATATTTACAAACAAGAACTTTGGGAGCGCCTCAATTTTGTAGAAGCTGTTCAAAGAAGAGGTTTGCCCTTTTTAATTATGCAAATTCACAAAAAAAAAATCTAATTATGATTCTATAAAATGGACAACAACACAGCAGTGAGTAGTTGCAGCATCTTGTTGTAACTTTTTATGCTTTTATTTGTTTTGTTTTTTAAAGATGGTGTCTGGCTGATTTGACAAAGAGGAGAATTTATGTTGCAGCTGTTATAAGACAACTTATTTCACTGTACGATACATATTTTTGAGTAATTGTTGCTGGATTTGTTCTGTTTTCTCACCACTTCACAGCTGTACAACAATCAACATCGGTTTTGTTGTTTTGTTTTATTTTTTTGTTGTTTTTTTAACGTGAAGACTTGTTTTCTTTTCATGCATGTTGAGATGACCTGGCTGGTTTTTATCCCTGTTTTTATCAGTTTGTATTGATTTGTGGATAAAAAAAAAAGGAAAAAAAAAAACTTTTGTTCAACCTACAGAGTCAAATTTTGGTATATTATTTGATGTGTACAATAACTTGTGACATTATCAACAAAACTATTATGATATTTTACTAACATGTCAATCAAATATGTAATGGTCATGTAAGTTCTTTTCTTTTCTGCAGTTACTTAGCAGGGCTGACGCTGAGGTTGCTCCCTGGTGTGTGAAGCTTCGGGCATGTTTGTTTGGGGGAATCGTTTTGCCACAAAGCTGTCGTTGGCTAATCTCTGAAGTTGTGCAATACTAATATTTCACCGCTTCTTCAGCTACACTTTTATTTATTTTTGAAGCAGAGGAGATTGAGCCAAAGACATTTTTAAAGGGATTTTATTTTGAAAGATTTTTTTTAAGGGTCATTTTTGCCATTGGTTTCGGGGTCTTTACTCTTTCAATGAAGTCGATTTTAAAACATGTTTACCACCGGGTATTGCATCATACACCATCCCATAAATCCTGTTCTTAACACCAGACTTTGCTGCCTTTTTAAGGAAAACAAAGCGAAACTTGTTTGTGTGTTTCTGTGGCACATGGAAAGGGAGCAACCTTTTGCCCAGCCAGTAGAGAGCACTGTGTTCAGCCTTCTATAAACGCCACATCTCTGCCCGTTCTCTGTTTGCTCTCCTCTGTTCTCCCTTGCTGCAGTGAATCAATGGCACACCTGTTCTCCCAGCCTCCCACTCCCATTGGTTCCTCCCTCGTGGGTACAAAAATAATGAATAGATCTGTTTTACTCTTCTTCATTTCAATTGGTGGTGGTTATAATAAAGGATTTAGACTGTGTTTCAAAGGTTTATTTTCTTTTTTATTTGTTTCTCTATTAAAGTGTTTTTATTGAAACTGCTCGAGTTCTGCCTTTCTGTCGTCCTCTGCATCACACAGCCGTTCTAAAGAGCAGTCTTTGTGCCTGAGTCAAATAATCAGCTGTGGCGCTGACTATAGGAATTACTGTATTAGCGGGGTATTGCCTTAGCTTAAAGTGGTAACACTAGTTGTCTACTTTGGCTCCTCACCACCCTAATATGAGAAAAAATACCTCAATTAAATCACCATCTATAGAGGGTTAGGGTTAATGCTTATACATACAGTTTTACTGGGAAAATCAAACAATATTTATGTACAGAAATTACAAAAGTTGTTTCAACAAGTGTTAATCTCGAAGATTTTCATGTAAATAAATGTTAAGTCACTGTCGCTGAATGAGGTAACACAATGGCCCACTGATGAAAGCCTTTGCATTTGCAGTATTACAGACTGGGTGTCTGGTGCGACTTAAACGGAAAAAATCACAAGCGGCGCCCAGTTAGTGACGTGTTTTCCATCAGTCAGCAGTGGTTGGTCTGCCAGAGAGGGTAGGCGGAGCTAAGCGGCTGCTTTTCCATTCTCTGCAAGTGTTGAGAGTAAACAGTAATGTACTATGGCTGAACAAACAAAGAAAAGATCGATGACTACAGATACAACTTCAAAAATAAGTGAAAATCCAAAGAAAAAGGAAAAAAATCGACGCTCAGATGAAGGAAAACAGTCTAAAAAGGAAAGCGACCGTCAGCGAGGAAAATCAAGAGTTACAACCAGAGCCAACCGTAGACCTCAGAAAATGCAACACTGTCTGGATATCAGTGAAGTGTGCTCCCGCAATTACCATTCATCACCATAGGTGCCGCCAAAGAGAACAAAATTGAGATCTTCGAGATTACACCTTTAATGTATGAAATGGTAAACCTGTGGATCTTTACTATTGAGTGATGTGTATGACAGAATAAAAAACACAAACACATCTAAGACAAAGTTTCCCCAAAGCTTATCCAGATTTAATTTTCATTACAAAGTTAGAGCTCAGAACACACACAATCTAAATGCATTGAAAAACCACAAACTTGTTTTTTTTTCTAAAATGTCTTAGTTTGACTTAATTTCATTCATACAGTATCAGTAAAATAACAGTCAAGAAAAGTTAAAATATATGTGGAGAGAAATAAACAAACATTTGTCCTGAAGGTTGCAGCTCCCATTAACTGCAGCAGGTTTTGCAGATAAAATTCAAATATCCAACAGTAATATGCACTTGAAAGCAGCATTCATCATGCCAGCAATTTGTAATTATTTCACTACAACTCTTTGATTTTTCTTTTTTTAATTATGACAACTTCTTTGCAAAGTAGCTTCACAAATAAGTAATTTGGGATTCAGTGAACTAAAAAAGTTCAACCACTTGCTCTACCTTGGTAGCTGGTGAGCAGCTCATAGAAGTTGTTCTGCTTTTCAAACCCAACCGTGTACAAAGCGGCTTCAACTTGGACTAGCAAAAAATGATTTTTAAGAGTAAGAGTTTGCAAGACAATCGATGACTGACAACTATTGTCATTCCCTCTGGAGTCATTGAGTGTTCTTCTTTTGCAGCATTGCTTTGTGAAAGTAAACGTCTGCGAGCTGCATTGGATTAGATAAACTGTGGCATGCATCCTTTTTATAACTCGGCTGGCACGTAGCTGTTCATTCTATAACTTGCTGTTTCATGTGTCGTGCTGACATGTGAAAATAAACAGAGAATTTTTTGTACCAGTTTGGTTTGCAGACTAAAAGTAAAAGGCCTTGTCCGTGCACCTGCTAGAACTGAACCTTTTCCAGCATGATCAGTGCTGCAGACTGTGTGGGTGATTAGCATTCAGCCTGCCACACACACACACACCTGCTCTGTGCTGCTGCTTCGCTTCATTTATTCATGAAGTTCGAACTTAAACGAGACAGTCGTCATCTTTAGAGGTTCTGCATAAATCTTAGAAATGTACAACTTAACATTTGATTACATATGACTTCTCTTACTTACTTTAATTTTCTTGATTCCTTGAGCGATCCCGTACAAAAGTCGACAGACAAACATTAGATATGTACAAGATATCATACATGAACAGTACGTAAGATCAAATAAAGTTCACCACTGTGGGTGTCAGGCCATAACTGTATGCACTATATTCTAAAAATGTAAATTTGTCTAAAATCTTAATGTATTTTTAACTAATGTTTGCATAACAATATCAATCGATCAGATCTGAGCACTGATCTCCAACATGAGTCATACCTAAGGACAGTTGTATCTTAAACTGTGGTTGTGCATACAGGATAAGGCAAAAATTCAGACAAAACTCCCATATTCAAGTCGCTCTATTATCGTAGGGAGGTACATTTCACTCCACTTGATCCGGCTCGGCGTCCATGCACGTCTCCCATGGGTTCCTGGGCATCTGGGGCATGGAGAGGAGCAAGAGGGCGATGCCAGTGAGGAAGAGGAGCACAAAGCCGGTACAGGCACAGGCGAAGGACCAGGCGTAGTAGTACTCAATCCAGATTGTGTCCTCGCTCTCGATCATGCGTTTGACGGATTGACGCATCACCTCCAGTGAGATGAAGGCACAGAGACCTGGGGAGGACAGAGGTGTGTAAACACGACTTATACAGCTCTACCTACACAAGGAGATTGAATTTCCCTGCTGGACTCACCTGCGAATGCGAAAAACATGCCAGCAGGTTTTAGGAGGTAGTCTCGTCCTTTGCCTTTCCCGGTACATGACCCCATCAGACAGAGAGACCCCAGGATCATGAAGGCCAGACTGAAGATGGAGATGGCTGCAGCGGAGATGTTGTACTCTGGAAAGAGAGAGACACGATCGTGTTCATCAAGAACCTTTATGACCCAAATACATAACAATTTTATGTGTAATTCAAATTGTCATCCTATTTTAGCCAATATAGGAATAATAAACTAAGGATTGGGCCATTATAAAAAGACTATTTGCTGAATTAAAACAATGTATAGGTAGTTGTTGATGACAGCCAAGTTGTTGTTAAGGAGCTTGAAGCCAAAGTGAATGAGCAGCTTTATAACCATTTGCCATTGTTTGCCACACCCTTGCCTTACATATTGAGCCAGTATTTTATCCTGGATCATTTATTAAATACTATAGAATGCACTATGTGAACATTTCCTTTTACTATGTGTACGTTTCAGGAGATATTCTTAATCACACATTGTCAGACATGGATAATGCTTACTTTATTCTACATGTTTCCTATGGTCCCCAAATCCCATGAAAACCATTTTACACCAACCTAACATACATCTTTATAAATGGGTCACAAGATTGCTTTTAGAAAAATGCTCACATTTCTCCTCAAACAAGGGCTCTGTAATATGAAGGAAATGTTGCTCAAAGAGGAATTTGTGGTACATTTATTGGGAACTTTTTCAGCAGCAGAATAATACACACTTGGTGCTTTGGTAAGTTTTTAGAGCAGCGTGATAGATAAAAGTTGCAAGTGTTCCAGTTCTTGTTAATGAAAGAACGCGGTCTTGGTGACAATAAGAAAATACAGACTTTTACCAGACTTTGCCTTTAATGCTTTGTGCTTTAAAGACTCCTTACATTTAACATACAAATATACTCCACACATCCCTGTGTTACAGTGCGCCTGTGTAAAAGGAACAGCAGCTGTCTTGTTTTTAGCAGAGACGTGGATGGGATTGGAGGCCTTTGATCTGCTGCCTGTTCACCTGTGAACCATGCCCAGAGGAGAGGCATTCCTTTGGGGAACATGGCCTTCATCTCCTGCTGGCAGGGGAGGAAGGGCTGCACCCTGAACACTCTGTGTTCTCTTAGATACAGCTCGTATGCGGGGCTCGTTGACTGAAACGCCAAAGTTTTTGAACACAGAGAGGCAGGTAGTCATCAAAAGATACCAGTGTGAGTCACACAGGGTGTCCTTTGCTGGACTGCTGAGGGATTTCTCAGTCCTCAGAAATCAGTCAGTCCTTCAAAATAAAAGGAAACTGTAGAGTTTCTGTTGACATTTTGCATTGTTTACTTATCTTTATAAAAGACTAAAAAGAAAGGCCCGGATCTATCTAGATTCTTACAGGGTCCTTGATTCCTCTCAACTTACAGTATTTTCATTACACTTCATTTACTTTATACTGGAGAACCTCCTATGGCAGATAAGAGGTTTACTTTATGTATGGACAGATGTGCCTGTGGTGACACACTGTATAGCCACTATGTTCATTCAACCATATGGACCATTATGGTACAGCCAAATGACTCATTCAAGAGTGAATAACACGACAGGGAGCTCAGGTCAGTTCTGCAATCATTCCAGCTAACTTGTAATGTGCCTCTTAAGGGCTAGCCATCCTGCACGTGTGTGTGTTTGACGATGGGGGAGGGCTACCCATGAAAGCTTGCATTAGCATCTCAGACTTTAAGGTGTGGGCGTGTGTAGGATTTCATGTGACCATCCACATTTACACACCCCAATAATAGAGTGTGACAGTGCACCACATGTGCTCTGCTCACTAACACACATTACATGGAAGGGCTGTCATACAGCATGCGCTGGCTGGGCTCAGTACATAAGCTGTAGGAGGGAGGATGGAGAGTATGGGAGCTGGGGTTACAAACACACACAGCTTTGAAATGCGCCTTGTACTGTTTGTAAGGCACCAAATGTGAAGTAGTCAGTGAACTTTGACACAGAGGTGGTGACAATTATAGATATATAGAGGGCAACAGAGGCAGGGGGCTGCTAGCAGGGTCTTGAGGCCCCCTGAAAAATGCTTAATCTCCCTCCCAACACAAATTTTCCGATGAATATTTATAAAACAAAAACTGTAAAATTTGCATATTGAGAAAACTATTATATTAAAACTATACTATTAAACTACTACTGTATAAACTATTATATTATTTTTCATTTATGTAATGACGTTCCAGTCACGTCAGTGCTAATGACTGTTCGCCTTTACAGCTTATGTGATTTGACTGGTTTGTTCATATAATTGCATGTCTGATTGCCTGTGTGAGACAACATAAACTGCTCTGAGGAGTTATTACAATTGTCAAATTTATCCTATAAAATAAGTTATTGCATGCTGAACCTTTTACTTTTGTTATTGCTAAGAAATGCAGGAGCTTGGATGATAATGGTGTCGATCCTGCTAATTCCAGCATCAAAGATGCTAATTGCTAACGTGGTGAGGACATTGCGATGCCACATATGAAGGATAATAAGGACGGTGAAGAAGAGGACTGTCGGACTGAGCTGCATTAATACAGTACATTAGCGTCGCTAGCAGAAAGTAAGCTACTGCTGTCACGTGCTGTGCGCCTTGGTTAAGGTTAGCTAAAGCTAGCAAGTGGCTGCTAGCTAGCAAGAATTGTGTACATCTGTTTCCATGAGATTAATCGGCTTTACCATAATGTTATTTAACTCAAGCAGTAGTGGGTTACAGTCGTTTTTGCTCACAGCTTGTGGTTTTTGTAAATCCACAGAATCGTTTTGTGGTGACTTTGTTGTTGAGTTTTTGTATGCATTTGTTTAGTTCAGGAATAATGCACAGAGTAATTTGTGCTTGCGTTGCACATTTAGTGACATGGATTTAAATTCTAAATCAAGGATAATTAAATCTTATTTTTCTGTAGTATTATTTGCTTTTGCCTCAGTCAGAAAAATCTATTTTCAAGGGCATAAGTACTTGAATCAAAATCTTCTCCTTTTGCCAAATGGATGGTGTTGGAAATAAAGTGTTTCCAATTATGACGTGTGAGGGCACAGTGACTTTTTGGGAAGAGATAAAAGATCCAATTCCCTTTCACCCAGGACCTCTTTATGTCCCGTGAAGGGTTTCGTCATTGTTAGCTGGTAGAATCCGCCTGCGGTGACATCGATGTGCTGCGGTCAGAAGTGACACATGAATGAAAATCTGAGCCCAGAGAGAGCCGAGCGGCGGCAGCAGCAGCAGGAGAGGTCAGACAGGAAACTGTGAGGCAGTCAGTTTGATGTTTAACTTCACTGAGAGCGGGTTGTCCCAATGATTCAAAGAATATTTAACTTACTTCAAGTCAATTATTTACCAAATGAAATGTGTCTGTTTTTTATTTTTAGAGAGGATATGGTGAAAATGAACTTACCTTTTTGCGTTTTATATTCAAATATCTCAGCATCCTGCCCCGGAGTGAAGTGTCTGAAGTAAGTGCAGTTCTCCTCTGTGGAAAGAGAAAAAAGAGGATTCAGTTTGAAGTTACACCTGCTTTAACTACAAGTCAGATATTCCCTCTCTTGTAGCTTGTTTTTGCTCTCGTTCAACTCTGGAGGGAAATGTCTCTGCTAAATACTCCACTGCTTTGACAAGCTAACGCTAACTCTGTCTGTGTGCAGTTTGATGTTGGCCAAGTAGAAACGGGTTGAATTATAAAACACACAATCATTATTTAATGATTTAACTACCCAGGCTTTAACTGTACTCTTCTCTATACTTTTACTGCCTTGTCTCATGAAATTTAATGACATGAAATGTAAATTGTTTCATACGCAAATTTATGCTAATAAAAGCGCGGGGACTATTAAGAGAGCAGCATGTAGCAGAGACACGACCGTAACGTAACTTCTGTCTTTGCTCAACCGCTCAACTTTTCACACCTCTATTCAAGCTTTGCCCCACATACTTCAGCTGTACTCCACCCGCTGCGACATACGGTGAGAATATGACACTTCTTTCACACTTTAAAGCCCCCTTACATTGTTTTTCCAAAAGCCTCTCACAGATTGGCACCACCATGGGGTTAATAATACCACTAAAATGTCTGGTCTGCTTTTTGTCGATCAACTGTCAAAGTAAAAATGGATACAGCAGACATCACATTCCGTTTTTTTTGTCGAGCAGACGAGGTGTTAACCCTTGGGGATTTGCACAAATTAAGCCAGACCACTTTGTGTGATGACAGGGGCGTTTGGTGGAGGGAAAAGTCTTTAATGCGATGCCAAGGGTGGAAAACACAAACAAAACAGGTTCAGATTCCCATCAAATCTTGATTGCGTCTGACTTATTTCATCCCACATACTTCCAGATGGGGTTTAATTATGTATACATGGTTAAAAGTAGTCGATGCGTGTGAGGCTTCACTTTATGTATCACATGTTTCTGTCGGCATTAAAATGTCCTGGTAGTAAAATGAAATACACTTTCAGATGATCATATTTGCAGAGAGAGTGGGAACATCTATGTTACTTAATCTCGTGCAAAGTCAAGTGCACATCACTGATCTGGACGCTCACAGGCATGTTCCCTAATCCTCCTTGCCATACAGTCTCACCATGGGACGCCAGCGAAATGCTTTCATGTGAGAATATGTACTGCTGCATGCTATCATATCACGGCGAGAGCTCGATGACATGCTGGGATGGTAGAACGTTTTCATATGTACCCTGAAGCCATGAAAACAAGCTTAAAGGCATTACAGTTGGCTCTAAAAGGAGACAGTAATATGATGCGAGAAGCACAAACAATATCTCTGAATCATAGTTTAGAAGTTGAAATGTTTACAAAAGCCTCCTTTCAAATTCACACGCTTTTAATACTCTGTGTCATATTGTGTTGGCCTACATACAAAAGAGATGTTTTTATGAATAAAGACAGGGACCGGCTATCAAAAACAAAACATAAAAGCAACAAGCTGCACAGTTTTTTACTTTCAAATGCACATATAAGGGAGCGACAGAGGCTGGCAACTAGTTGTACTTCTGAGGCAACAAATAACAGGCAATCTCGGCAAAGTTAAGACCTGTTAATTAAAGTAAATCACAAGAAAAACGGTTTAAACAATGCAGCACGTGGAAAATGAAGTCTTGACTGGAAGTTGTTTCTCACTAACCACTGGCTACACGCCCGGAATGTTGACTGTTGTCCCCAGAGGATATATCATCATCAGACTATAGCTGATGGGATCCGAGATTGAGCCCCCCTAATAGTTATGTAATTTACATTTGAAATGCTGTTCCGGTGATGTTGGTGATGTTTTTTTAGTCTTCAGTTTTTATTTCCTGTTTTATTTTGTCTTTCCTCCCTCCATCTTGTGTATGTTACTTTACTTCCTGCCTTTGTGTGTTTTCCCGCCTGTTTGATTGTGTGCCCCACCCTGATGGTTTTCACCTGCTCCTTGATTAGTCTCACCTGTTTCTGATTACCCTCACCTTCCCAGTGTATTTAGTCTCTTTCCTTTCTTGTCCCTGTAATAGTTTGTTTTCGTCAGACCATGTTTCTCGTGTGGATTTTGTCCTCGTGTTCCTTTTTTGTTTTATGGACCTTGCAGTTTTTCGTTGGATATTTAATTCCCTGGAGTCATCACAGTAGGCAAAAGGATACTGTAGTTACCACCAAGAAACGAGGGAAAGTGTATGTCGGTGGGGAAAATAACAGACTGCTAATTCCTGCAATGCCACGTGGTGGAGACATTATAATGCCACAAATGGAAGATGAATAGGAGGAAAAGGCGGGCGGTGAAGAAGATGACTGTCGGACAGAGCTGCATTAATACTGTAAGTTTGCGTCTTGAGCTGAAAGTAAGCTGCTACTGCCATGTGCTGTGTGCCTCAGGCTAACCATTGCAAGCAGCTGCTAGCTAGCAGGAGTTGTGTATTTTTGTTTTACTTTACCGTTAGCTGAATCCGTTAACCGTAAAGCATTCAACTCTAGCAGAGTTGCAGTTGTGTTTCTCACAGATAAAGTATTTTGTTAATCCACAAATGCATTTGGGCCGTGACTATAATTTGGTTTGTGATTGTTAGTAGAGTTTTTGTTAGCTTGATTAATAGTTATGTGCTAAATAACTGCTTGTGTTGTACATTTAGTAACATGCATCATTTAAGCACGCTGTTGCTTTTGAGCCAACTTTGTATACCTAAAGAGAGCTGAAAATCTGAGCTTCACTCTCTCCCCATACTTTGAATATTCATGTTTTTAAGGAAAGTCCACCCTCACTCTACTTTATCCCATTTAACAGCAGACAACTCCTTCAACTCTCATCTCATCACAAGATTACATTTTTGGTATGAAAAGTGTCTGAAGGCCAAGTGGCTCTCCTTTCACTTAATGCATATCTCTAGTGTTGTTTAAGTGGAGACACTCAACATTTATCAGGCCTTTGAGTGGAGGCTTTGAGTGCATTATCAAGCAGCTTTACTCCTACATGTGACTATGTGTTTAATTACATCTTTTTGTACCATCTTTGGAGTGCAGGCTTCAGCTAGACAAGCTGCTGGGCGTATATTAATCTGTATTCATCCTGAGAAGCGCACGCACAGTACTGCAACACTTGTTGTAGGTCCTCGTTCGCCTGCTGACAGGCTCTGTAAAGCCTCTCTTCTTCCTAAAAGGGCAATCCGTCACTTTAACGGCGATCAGGTGAGGACATTGGATTAGCAGCATCTCTGCACATTGTCACGTCACAGCACCTCCTTGTTATAGCTTTTATGTCTACAACCAAAACTGACCCAGACCTCTGAGGCTGCGGTTTTGTTTTGTCGGCTGTTTGGCTGCCGTAGCCTTCCTCTCTCTTCAGTCAATCAGAAGCACAAGTGACGACGACGTCAATTACGTTACCACCTAAATTACAATATGTTAAGGGACATTAGTCTGTGGGGTTTTTTTTAATACTAAACTTAGTTCACAAATTAGTGCAAAGTTTCTTAAATTTAAGGGAATTACATTTACATGTTCTTCAAAATTACTTCTTACACCTGTCAGGGTGTGAAAATTTGAGCACTCATACTCCAAATCAGTGAAATGGAGCTTTGATCCAGCTATAAGCACACACGCATGTAGAAACATGTCTATATATGTGTTGCAGACATCACTGGCATATCCACATCCACATATACGAAGCCTATCCCTGGCTCGGTATGTCATCCGAGTGCCTATAAAGGCAAAATAGCTGTGGTTCCACTTGCTTTCTTGTCTTTGCATCCTATCCTCGGGCGGTGTGAAGTAATTTGAGCGGCTGAGTGGGCTGCACGGAGATGTGGAGCTGCTGCAGGATGGTCCCGTGGGAACAGTTTGGTGGGACAGCCGGCGTTAGAGCTCCGATGCCTGACTCTTGCAGGCGGCCCCGTCACTCACAGGAACGCTGCACTTGGCGTGAACACTTGACCCTCGCGGCTTCCACCCAAGACAGCTGAGTATTTACGCAGCTTCTATTTATAACCACAGCGACTGCTTGCAGGGCAGTTTGCACAATATTATTTTGGAAATCTCACATTTTCTGCATCTGGAACTATGGTGAATAAAGTTTTAGTTAAGTGTGAGAACTTCTTTAATTTAACAGGGTGAACAAACACTAAAATAGCTCTCAGTTAAGCTCAGTGGCAGACTTACAAAGCACAGTAAGGGATCCTAAATATGGTGTAAGCTCAGAGCCCCTGAGTTAAGTTTTGGCAGGGATAAAACTTTCTTTGTCCATAAACTAAAGCAACACTGTAAGTCTGACAGAGTATTTTCAGCCACCTCACCATCTGCACTTTATCAGCGGTGTCCTAAACTCCGGCTCAGCCCACATTTTCCAGAGTGTTTCCCTTCCAACTGGGTCTCCCTCCTGACGCTCTGTTAAAGCCCTGCTTTGTATCAGAAGTTGACACCTCTCTGGAGACATGCGGCTATGATAAACAATAATGTTCCTGTCCTAATAGAGCTATTCTCCAGGAAAGACCCCACAAAGATTAATGGAACATCTACCACCTCTTCTTCTTGTAAATAAAGGCTGCTAAGGAGGCCAGCACAAATCACCTTAATGTTGCAGTCACAATAGCCATTCGGGGTGGCTTGTAAAAAAGCGCTGGCTCTTTGCAATCCATAAAATATTAAATACTCTGCCAATTTGGCTTGAAATAATAAAAATGCATGTATGATTTCAAAGTCTGGGCACTCATTAAGCATCAGCAAAAATCAGAGAGAAAGTAAATGTTCGTAAATATTAGAAAGCTTATTTAAAAAAAAGTTATTTTTCAAGCCTGTAGGCGTGGCAGCTCACATTTTGATTGACATCTCCCTTGTTTTGATTGACATCTCTGGGTCTGCACACAGCATTAGTCACGGAATTCTGTTAAAAATGTTTTGCTATCCATATCAAAGTTAGCAGTTAGAATACAAGTTAGCTCAGAGGTCCCTATTTCTAGCTTCTCAAAGCCATGAATGCTATGCTTAATGATGGCCGTTATCGTCCCTCAGCATCAGCAGCTGTCAATCACCTGCAGACGATGCTTGCATAGCTGTCTTGTGAATATGTTAATGTTTGGTATGTTCAGCAATCACCATGTCTAATGCAAACCTAATATCAGGTTTACCGAAACTGGTATGACAGTTTTTCTAATCTGGATTTATACTAGGTTGTTATACTTTTTAGATGCTTACTTTATGTATATAAGACTCTTTTTTTCCCCCCTTAGTTGGAAGTCTGTCTCTATATGTCTATCAAAAGTGTCGGTATGCATGAACTAACTAAAACAAGAGATGAAAGCACCAGAAGCATTTGCCACTTGTCTTTGCAATCTGATGAATTCCCTGCATGTCGGGGTTGGCCGAGCTGATTTTATATATTCAGCACATGCCTGCCATGCCTGCACCGATGAACCCCCCTCTGGCATCTCATCTGCTCCTGGAATGGCCCAGCAGAGCAGACAGCGTCTGGGATTCCCCAAAGTCTAACATCCTCCTTCAGTCAGGGCATATTTTAGGAGTTTTTTTCACAGCTTTGTCACGTGGACAAATTTGGTTAGAAGTCTGAGGCTAATTTTACATAAAGCCACATGCAGGGTCACATAACGATCAACAGTTGGATAATGGTTCCCCCGTATAACGGTCAACGAGCCGACAGGGCTGCCAGCGCTCTGCAGATGAGTGACTCTCACCACAAGTCATTAAGACGTGAGTCACTGCTAGTCAGGAAGTGCTCATCACTGTTTACGCCCGTTTTATTCAATTACACTCTTGTTTTTATTCAAGCAGCTGCAAGAGCTTCTGTCATCAGAGAGTTTATTCTGAGACATTCTGAGCAAGGTGAGTTCTTGTGAGGATATCAGGATACACATGACCTATACGTTTGACATGTTAGTTTAGCATCATGAAGGCCTGTGGTGGAAGAGGTGTTTAGGGCCTTTACATAAGTAAAAGTAATAATGCCACAATGGAAACATACAGTTATACTTACTTTAGTGTACTAATTTATGTACTTAAGGTAAGTTTGATCAATATTCCTGCATGATCATTCAAAATCTTAATGTGTAAATATTGGCCAATCAGATTACTGGTATGATAGAGTAAAAGAAGAATAGCTAGTCAAAATAGCTCGCTCTCAGGTGGAGTTAAGGAGCAAGGTAACATATAAAGGATAGTGTTGTACTCTATGCGTCAAAACTGTATCTCATAACGTGTTCAGAGATAAACCCCATTCATGTATTCGTGTTTCTTTGAGGGGTGGTTGGGTAGGGTTTATAACCTGTTGCTGTGGAATTAACAGTGAGTCATTGACACCAAAGTAAATATTAGTTTGTGTTAGAAATTTTACACTACATATTTATTTAATTAAATTCTGCTTGTACTTCTACACTGAGACACATTTTTCAGCTAACCTGCTGTTCACTGTCTAAAACAGTGGTTCTCAAAGTGGGGTCCGCGAACCATAGCGAGGGGGTCCGCAAAAGATGAGGACCATTTGCAGTGAAACAAGCGTGTTGTGTCCATTACTCTCACCCACGTTGGCTTTAGACCAATAGGAACTGACATGATCGTGACACATCACGTCAATCTGTTGCAAATCACAGAAACTCATTCAGGTCGCAGCGAGACGTTTCTGTAGCTGTTTTGCTGCTGTTAATTTTCTCAAAGGTTTTAAGATCAATCAAAGAATAACATGGCCCTCTGTTTTAAAGTATGTAAGTGGTATTAACATGATTCAAATTGAAATGTTTTTCTGTTTATTACTATGAAACAGGTCTGAAGTATTTAGGTTGATACGTTTTACAATACAAATAGTGGCCCCAAAAAGCTTGAGAACCCCTGGTCTAAAAGGTACGAATGAAATTGCTGCAGTTAATCCAGGGTGTGTCTGTATGTCCAGTATAGGCGCCCATGCAGTATGAAGCATCAGCTGTCTGCAGCTGGTTTTACAGACCACATCTTTAAACAGGGCGCAGGCTGCAGTCACAGAAATCAGCTGTTGCGGCATTTTGCGTTGCTTAATAAAAGCTTGCAGCCTGCTGGGACTCCATGGCTCATGTTAAGTCATTTTTGGTTGAAGCCAAATATCTTCCGTGGTCTGGTTAAATCTTTACAGCTATCTTACAGATAAGGCATCCTCTCAAGGCCTTGTCATGGGGCCTGGTCTGCCTGTTGCTTCCACCATCACCCTCTGGTCTATTCCAAGGCAGAGTGACCAATGCTCAAGACTTGGCAGACTTGCAAAACCACAGTAAGACATCCTAAATATGGTCTAAACGCTGGGATTGATGCATGTGATAAACACTACTGACAACTGACAATATAAATACATGAAATTATGTTGTTCAAATACTTTTAAGAAGGACATGTAACTATATTTTCAAAGCCGAAAATGTTCATTACATTGTGGTGAGCTGTGTTCATGTCTCAGAGTAGATCTTTCTCCCCTTTCACAAGGAAGTTTTTGGAAGTTTTATAATGTAAGATGAAAAGAATAGCTATTCTTAGAAGCTTCATACCCCAGTGCTCTGGCTGGATTGCATGGAGGCACCTCAGTCACACTCAAACAACATTTATGCCACGCCTTTGGTCTAAATGGTTCAGCAGCAGAGACGAAAAGTGAAGTGTCCCTTTAATGTAATTCTATCTGCCGGCTGCTCATGCCTTTTTGCTCTGATTTTTTTCTTACCTCCAGGTAGGCTGATGGGTCCGCAGCCAAGCCCCTCCACGTAGTTTTCCGAGCTGATGTAGATGTGCTTCTTGCACAGCCGCCACAGGCCGAAGTGGGCCGCCTCACAGGTCTCGTTGACTTTATCCACCTTCGGGCTGAGCACTGCCCAGTGGTCCGTCACCACCGCAGTGAACATGCAAGCCATACCCACCAGCAGCACGAAGATGGCGATCTTTATCTTGGTGCGCTTGTGCATGTTTCCAGGTGTTCAGTGAATATTCCTCCCCTGAAGAACAAAAATCTATAAAGTTGGATTGTCTGTAATGTGGACACACTGGTGTCTGTCCCAGGGGCTTCTTTCTTCAATCACTGCAGCAAAGTCTCTTCTCTTCTTGTAGTCTAGCGTCTTCTCTCCCCTGTCGCAAATCTGTGCCTGTGGTTCGAAAGGAAAGGGGCCAGACTGCTCTGTCCTACTTTCTAGTCCCCTTTTCCCTACTCACTACAAGTTGCTGCACAACTGAGGGGCTGCAAGTTTAGACTTACAGCTGTTAAGGTAGATCAGAAAAGTTGATGACCAAACCAACTGTCTGCCATGCATGGTGGGCGATGGGCGTGGGGGCTGCGCCATGTGTTACTAAGTGTTTTGCTGGGGGGGTGGGATGCTATAAATGTGACCAGTGAGTCAAGTTGTCAGGCTGTTTGCTTATCCGGTTACAGTGCTGGAAATGGAAATGTGTAACACGCCATAATAAGTGGACTCGCATAAACAGCTTTTCTGATCCAAGTATACATGCAAACTTCCAGATGGACGCTTCAGAATTGTTTCCATCCATCGAGTGGCGGTTTTATCGCTCTCTGCTTCACTAGGACACGGCCTTGGTGTGGATGGATCTTTGTAAACTATTTATAAGGAGAAAGTGGATGTGTTTATAAAGAGCAGCAGTGAGGACCCGGCTGCCAGACAACAGCATGGAACAACATCATTCCTGTCAGGATGCACACCTAACACAACATGTCCATATAAAGTTTAATAATCATAATACTGTTTCTTCTGTAAGAAGTTAAAATCTTCTTTGACGTTTCTTTTTTCTTGTGTGAACATCTCAGTAGTGAAGGACATTTATCTCTTGACTGCTGTCCCTCTGTATAGAAATGATCTTAACATGGGGAATATGAACTCACAGGTGACTTGCATCCCTTGTCTAAGTAACAGTTAGAAAATAGAACACAGGTTTTCACAGGTATTATGCTCTGTAAAGTTGACCAAGTTTCCAGACAGGGGCAGTGGTGGACTTAAAGAAAGCCGCATTTTTGAGCGACCACGAAAGCACAAATAAATTAATGATTGTCCAATAATGATACCTCGTGAGTAATTCACCTTGTAGACATTGTTGCGGCTAGATTAAATCCCTGCCTTCTTTGCGCAAGTATTGCAAAGTGTTTCATTTTTTAAACCGCAGATAACTACTTTATTTATAATGGCCACAGCAGAGCACAGTTGGTGCAAGACAGTAAGTTGAGATACAAGCCCTCCGTCTTTGTTTCCAGAGATGTTAGACAGATAGAAATTTTTTTTATCTAACTACTATATTGGATAATCCTACAAGATCGCTCGGTGTGAACTCCTCACATCTTAAATTTGACCAGGGGAATTAAAATTTTCTGTTGTGTTGAAGTGCTTGGATTTTCCTTTAATACTTAAAATATAATCTATGTACTGTCACTGTAAAATAATGAGAATATATTGGTGTAAAGGCCATTTTTCTCAAGAAAGCAGGGCTATTAAAACAGTGAGGGGAAAAATGTGACAAAAAATACTTTAGATTTTGAAAAAAACCCCAAAAGGTGAGCTAATCCTTTTGATAACTCCCCTACAGCAAATCACAGTGGTACATCTCTGTTTATCTTTTTTAAGCGTTGGCCCACTTACAGTGTCTTTATGAGAAATGTGACCCACTTCCCCCCAGGCTTCAGCTCAGACACCAGTGAAAGTCAAAAAGTTCTCATTTGAATTTTAACTTGACTACAAACCTGCATGCATGACAAGCTCACATGCCTACGAGTGTAGTCTCCAGCTGCAGGATCAGTCAGTCGATACCAGCAACTTTACCCACCCACACATGTCCCAGAACAGTCCGTTCTGAAGAGCTGGGAGTGAGAGCATGTGGCCCAAAAAGCATTTAAGAGCAGTTGAGTTTGCATTTTCTTCCAACATCTGCTTTAGGCTGGCTGTGAAAAGAATTAACCACTGTACTTACCCACCACATTGGTTTGGTGAATCTGTGACCCCAAACTACCCGTAGGATATTTGTCTATAGGTGTCATCCCTGGATAGACAGTGGCCTGTCAAGCATGTCTCTCACCCAATGTGAACTGGGATAGGATAGAATTACTCCTTACATTCTCCGAACTATTCTGAGAACACCAGGACACCACAATGAAACTCTGTTACTTTGTTTTTGTATATGTGCATGATGAAAATATCTTTACGACCCTCATGCCAATCTATTTTGGTTTTAAGAGTGGTGCCTTGTAAATATTTGGTAAACCCTATTTAAAGCTTGTGTATTCTGGGTGTTTAAAGAGTTAAAGTTCATGTTAGGTGAGGAAGGGGAGAAAACTCAACTTTGTGTTTGGGGCTATAAATTGGGAAAAAAATCCAACTATCTTTATATTTATGCAGATGACATACAACTGTAGATCGCTACTGAACTAAAATATGCTCAGCTGTACACTCATCACCTGTCTTCTGTCAGTAAAAATGGATGAATAGTAATAAAAAATTACGAGCTACTGAAAAGTTAAGAATTGAAAGAAAATTACCTCCCTGGGTTTAGAACAACAGCTGGAAGAAATGTGGTGTCAGTTGTGCCCTAAATGTCCATTTTGAGAGTGTTCTGTAAATAATTAATGTAAGATGAGCAAAAAAAACTTGATTAACCAATGGTCCAGCATAGAGTGGATGGGATTCAATAAGAGTCAGAGTCAGCAAAACAATACAGGATAGAGTCATTTGCATTAAGATTGACATTCGCTCTATTGGAGAAGAGACAGTATTACTAATGTATATTGTAAACAAGAGAGGACCCAGGATTGATCCTTGTAGAACACCTTTTGGTAAAACATTTCTGGTTATTCCACTTTTGACAGAGTGGCTTCTTAAAGGAAGGTAATATGAAACCATGAACAAGAAATCCAGTCAAACCCAAAGTTACACAGTGTCTAAATAAACAGAGAATGATCAACTGTATCAAGGCAATAAAAACAGCAGCACAATACTCCCCCTTTGTTCAAACTAGAAACAATATTGTTTATAACTAATTCAACAGTTTGACTGAAAACCAGCCTGGCGAGGGCTCAAGACAGAATATTTCGAGTTGGTTATTCATTGTGGATTCCAGGATTTTTAGCACAAAGGGACATTAGGATATTGGCCAATAATTATTCAGAAAAATGTTGTCTCCTCCCTTGTATAAAGGAGACACGTGAGCAGTTTGCAGATACTGGTAACAATACCAGATGAAATGTTAAGATAATCTGAACTGATACATGTTGGTATAGTTGTAGGGTTTTGATTTGAATTAAATGTATTTGATATGTCTGACACAATTTTACAGTTCCAAAACGGAGCATGAAATTGATGTGTTGCACAAAGAGTTAACAGCTTATGCTAAATTCAACTCCCTGTCCCTGGTTGGGCCTTTACATATACTGTGTAATTTAATATACAGTGTCATAAAACCACATTACATGCATGAGTACTATTAATTGGTGTGGGTTATGTATATTCATCCCTAAATAGACGACCAACAGCAGCCAAACACTTACTTAGTTCTAGGCAGATCTCCTTTCGGTCAAGTAAAGAATAAATTCAGCATGAAAATATTTATTTGCTTTCCTTTCAGAGGCTGTGCATGAAGTCCTCAGTTAGCTCAAAGCAAAGTCAATGGGAAGGTTCTCCTGAATTGATTTCAGCGCCAGCTCCGTATTACAGGCACAGAACCATAAACCATTTAAGCAGGAAGTCGTCCACGGCAAGCAATGTTCCAAAATGAGTTCAGATTGATTGTTGTTTGCAGTCAATAATGATGTTCATCACTAGTTGGATTGTTCCCAGTACTGAGAGATTGCAAGCTGAGACACGGTGAAGAACAGCAGTCAGCAGGATAATCAAAGGTTTTTGTGTGTCTGTGTACGTGTGTTCTGTGGCCTGAGTCACTTAACAGATAAACAGTCCACATTGAGCCCCTAATCTATCCAGTCCTTCACACAAGCTCACCATCATTTTGAATGATTGCTCTGACATAATTACTGCCAAAGTACCAACAACCCCTGACCTCATGGACATTGGCTTGTTCAACCTCTGATCTGAGTCCTCAGGGAGTCTACTGGCCCTTAAAATGTCCTCCAAGGGAAATAACCTCATCCTGTTGGCTAATGGTGTGGACAGAACCTGAACCATTAAATCCTGTTGATTATAATCACTTGGAACAGAAGGCTCCAGTGGTTATGGCTTATTTTGAAATCGTTAGTTTTAGTAAACTAAACTACTACTTACCTTGTTTGTTAATGTAGCGATGTCCAAGAAAGCTTTAAACTTGCGTGTGTGTTTCAAGAATGTGGATTTTAAATTTTATGGTGTTGCCAAAGAAAGCTGAATTTAATCCACCTGATGAAAGACTGCAAAGTGAAAAAGAGATGGAATCAAACTTTGCGTAATAATTGGGGACAGGGGATGTCCATTGGGAGAGAAGCTGTGAGAAGACGGGTCCTTATTAGTCTTCAAATGATCATTTCAATCCCAATCAAAAATGATTCATTAATCACTCAACATTGCCAATGGACTTTTGCTATTGGGTGTATAGTGGGGCATTTTTTTGTTAACTAGATTGAACAAGCCTATTTTCTTTGCACAGTATATGTGTGTATGTGTGTATGTGTAGCGGGGGAGGGGGATTGAAAAGGGGTAAACATTTTTTTATCAAAACTGATCAGAAAAATGTTATTAATAATAATTACTAATAATCTACTAAGGCTTACTCTGTAAAAAAAAAAAAAAAAGTTTGGATGCTTATTTGTCTTGCTTTAAGTACTTAAATTAACTTGTTGACTTAAAATGTCAATTGACATTGAAATTTGTCCAAATTTACATGTCTTCACACATTGGATTCGGTTCCAATTATGATCACCTGTATGCAGGATTTTTGACATTCTGTGATGCACATTTTCTTCAAACAGCTTTATAAATGAGAGCAACGTGTGGCTACTGTTTCCTTTCTGGCTGTTGTGAAGATGTTACATAATATATACGTAGCAGCCTCTGTCTGCTGCTGTTTTGTTTTCTGGAGACTTCTGCTGAGTGAACACCTCATTTACTATAAGTTTGGTTTCGTTTTGAAGTACTGTAAATGTTCATTTTTAAGTTACTAATAAAATGCGCATGAACTTGTTGGGGGTTTGGAGCAACTTGTGGGAAATTAGCCCTCACATGTAAGCACTGGAACTGACTGAGTTGTCATGTCGGCATTTTAAAGATCTTATTGGACAGGTATGATCAGATTCTGATTGTGAGATGTTTGTAGGTGTCAGAAAAAAAATTATTTCATATGCTTTGCTTTTGCGGTGATTGTTTATAGGAGAAAGTATTTTTGGCCCATCTGAATGACCCTCATCTCCTTTGTCAAAATTTAGTTTCAGGTTACTAAAGGGTCCGTGTACTTCGCGGCCATTCGACCGTTTTGAAGTCGAAAATCGGAAAACGGATAATGAGTCGTTTCCCGTTTTTCGCTTCAAAATAAGAGAACGAAAAACGGAAAATGACCCGTATCCCGTTATTCGTTTTAAAATCGTAAACCGAAAAACGGGAAACGAAAATAACAGTGCCATTTTTAATTCCAGATTTTACCGTAGGTCTTCTTTAATGACCCGGAAGTTAATGACCCGGCGTAGTTCGATTCAGCGTTCTGACGTCGTCATGTCGTCATCATGTCGTCGTCATGTCGAAGTACACGGACCCTAAAGCCTGGCTGCTGTACCAGCCTTCAGTTTATAAAGAGACTGTTGGACTTTTTTTTTCTTCTTAGAGGCCTACTACTTGAAAACCATTGCAAGTCTGTGAAGTCTCGAGTTCTTGTACCTGATACTGAACTATAAAAAGAAACTTTACCTGGGGGGGATAAGGCAAAAATGTCAAATCATCAAAATAACTGTTTATAATGTGTTTGAAATACTTTAATATACTTAAGGGTCTTCTACAGATCATGTTAAACACTAATCATGTACACACAACTCATTATGAGCAAACTTTATGTCCAGTTAATTAGCTTCATGGACTTTATGTCAAGAAAAAATGTTACGGGAACTTATTTCTCTCTCTCTCTCTCTCTCTCTCAAGCAGTTTACCTTTACCACTCTCTTTTTAAATCTTGTCCGCATACACTTTCTTTTTTACAAATGATTTATCAAGTGATTGTACTTTTTTCAACATTAAATCCTTTCTTGCGGTGCACTTGGTTGAATGTCAACACACATTATTATTTTATTGAGATTTAACTTTGTTTATGTTGAATAGACGAGAAAAAACACTTCTTCCATAAATCATTAAGTAAATTACAGTATGTCCAGCATGTTCAAAGACTTTATGAGGTTATAGTCACACGTTAATGCTTTTTATTAGATTAGACTGCAGACATTGTAAAATAATTGGCTACATTACATCACACTATGATCATGTATTGTGTTTCATGAGTCATAGCGGTTAAAAGGGTCTATCTCCAAGTGCTGCTGTCTAAATCCAGTCAGAACACAGTGACGGATGTCATCCTAATGGAAGCCTGTGGTTCTTGGATTGACAGTATATCAACAGGAAGCGCGGGATCCAGCCCCCTGCTGGGAAATAATTCAGACATTTTGAATGTTCAGAAAGAACTGGAGAGGAAGAGAGAGCTCCTGTGGAGAGCGGATCTCTCAGGAGGAAATCACATCTAGCTCTCAAATTATCATGTAGCCTCTAAGTATGGAAGCCTATGGGGACTATTTGACGTGGTTATGGAAACCTAAACATGAAAAAGTACTTTCCACAAATGTATGTGTAAAATGATTAAAAAGTAAAAAACAATAATCCAATTTTCATTTTCACTTCATTCAGGTGCTCTGTGGCCATGTAGAAAATGAAGAAGAAAAGCTGTTTGACATTTAATTTCAAAGTTGTACCCTGTTGTACATGTGGCAATATTCAAATGTTAATTCAACATAGAAAATTAAAATACAATAGAGCAATGTCAAAACTAAAATAGAAAGTTAAAGTATTTTATGCGAGCATGATTTAAATTGAAATTAAAATGTTATCTTCTACAAATTTTTTAAGATAATTAGAAAACTGCATCATGGGAAACTGAATTTGAAATAATTACTTACACCACAAATGAGACAAGAATTAACTAGCTACCATGCAATTTCTGGTGTTAATGGGAGGCTCTGTGTTCATATTGCATCTTACTTTTTAAACTCCTAAACGTATCTAAATATAGCTGCTTAATTGCTTTTAAAATAAACCATTGGTGGCTTTAATGATTTGTTTAGGCACTGAGTGTATCAGGTTGAGGCTACAGATAGCTGAGGCATGAATAGCTGCTGTCACACCAGCAAATCAAGTTACAAACACAGAATCCAAGTTCAGACCCCAAAGCCGTATTTTATCCGTCCTGCACAGCGAGGCGCTGATGCTAACAAGCCTGTTTCCTAGTTTTGTGACTGAATGGAGAGGTGACCCTACCATTTTCCTCTCAATTACTGGAGGAGACTTTTTACTGCTGCACAACAGGAGGGAGGGTGGGGGCGTGCAGCTTTATTGTGGATGAAAATACCAGTGAGGGTCCATGGCTTTCAAATTCCCAGGGTTTAACAGCCTGGGTGATGGACAGGGGAGCAGGGTGACGGGGCTCAGATTCAGGGCTGGAATGGGAAACAAGGTCATCAGATCAGTTTGTCACAATGAACATACATCACACACACACGCAGAATTAAAATAAGTCTAAGTAAAGGTTTCTAACTCATGAGAACTCTTCACACCCTCTCACGGTACTGTTTGTTCAACCAGCAGGAGACTGATTCACAAACCAACAACCAAATTACTCCAATTCAGCTGCTAAAAATATTCTGACAAACAAACCATGAAGCTGACGTCTAACCCAGTGAAGCATGTACTTTACCAAGAATGAGTAATTTGAACTTCTACATACAAGGAGACAAACTTTGTGAAGTCTGGATGAGCATTTGGGAGCCCGTTAGTTCAGTCAAGCATTAAGTTGGCTGATGCCGATTTCCTTTAACACCCCGTGGTTGCCCAACTGTCTGCCATGCAGCTTCATGGGAGAGCACAAAAGGCCCATCAACCACACGTCATTCTTTAAATACTTCTTTTATTTAAGAGTGGCAGTGGAACAATTCTCATTTTATATTTATTTAACCACAAATATGTCTAAAGGTGAAGTTAACTGTAAACACAGCGGAGTTTTCAATCATTTGAATCCTCCTATGTAATGTATAGTATTTATCCAACCTCAAAATCCAGTGTCAGTTTACACAGTATATTCAATTCTAAAGCCAAATTACTGCGACACAAGTCGTATAACTTATTTAACACACACAACTCATAGCAAAGAAACATTCAGAATGAGATCTCCTTTACATCTTATTTACACTAGACAAAAAAAGAGCTCTACCCACGACCAAAGAGATTTTAAGGATTCATTAATCTCAATTGTCACTCCTGAGAAATAAACATGATTCATTCTTACAGTGATGACTGTGTGAGCTCTCTACTATTTCTCATGTTTCTCTAGTGAAAGATGAGACTAGTGCGAGCTCTCAGATGAGTCTCAATATGAATGTTCAGTCTTACAGTGTCTCATTCCTACATCTCAGCTTAAAGACAGATAAGAGTTCAAGCTCTCAAATGAAGCCAAAACGAGACTAAAAGCACTTCTTTCACAATATTTAGAAAGTTAATAAACAATAATTAATTTTTATAACGGCTTGACCATTTTACTTTTGCCAAATACCAACATAAATCAGGTTCCAGCTCCTCATAAGAGAGGAATTGCAGCTTTTCTCTGTTTTAAATAATTAATTGTTTATTTTCAAGTTTTCACAGTTGATCCAGCAAGTCATTTGGTTATGTTGCCTTGAGCTCTGACAAGATATTTTTATAATATTGTTTTAAAATTTTGGGTGGGGACCCCCTTTTGGATCCATTTCTTGTACTGGTAATCGTATACATGTCGAAGGCCTTTTATCCTCCTTCTCAAATATTTCTTAAACAATTATCTCAATTCAATCTTGTTTGTCTCATCTCATCTCTTTATTGCTCCTCAGCGACCCTTAGGAGAAGCAATTCAGACATAAATGATCACAGAATGATTGAAAAAGAAGATGCTTAATGTAGTTCAAGAGTTCAGAATGAGCACCAAATGAGCAAAAGACTTCTTCCTATGGGAACTCCTCCATTAGGGAATATCTGATGTTACCAAATACTCCTACTGTCCACATAAGATCATTTCTTTCATGCCTTCCAGCTCTGTACACCACTTGAATCCTTCTGGTTTGAAGTCATGGGCCAGCCTCCCCCTAAGGAGATAATGTTTCCCAGATAGAAAGATAGAACTCCATTATCCTTCAATGCACTGGCTAAATTTGTCATCAAGACTCTCTTGGTCAGAAATGAACCCATTTGTGAAGATGATCAGCAGGCTTGACCTCAACATATGTGACATACTTGCCAATCCACTACACCACAATGTGCTTGCTGCTTTTTAGGTGGTATTCAGTTATTCTTTTTCTTCTAGTGTCTTACTTTTTTTTGTTTTTTTACCGTGTTTTTGACGATATTCACACGGTGGCCATTTCACTACAATGTCACACTGAGGGTGGGGAGCTCAAATGCTGTTATAATGTTTTACCGCTGTGTTTCAGGTTGTAAGTTGTATTAGTGTAGGGTATCTGACAAATCATAATTACTTTGCCTCTCCTAGATGTTTCAGTGACAACGTACAGTGAAAATCAGTCGGGAAATGGGCCATATTTCAACGTAAAACATGTGATAGATCATTAGCTATCGTTAGCCACAGCATTAGCATTCACAGCTTAAACCTACTATTAGCCAGTATCGTCTGGTAGTGTTAGGAAAGGCATGAAGTCCAAACTAGCATAACAACTAATATACCGTAGCTAGGAAGTGGTTGAATGTTAACATTAGTTCTTAGCTAGCTAATGAGTGTCAAATCAACATATTTGATAGCTATGTCACAACAGCTAATGTTAGCATTCAACTGCTAGCTAGCTAACATTTGAGGTTAGCTAGGAGTTTATAATGTTATGTCATCCTTTCAATTTTGCGACTTATGACAGGACCACAGCAGTACAACATTACAACCGCATTCAAGCTACCATGATACTCTGAGCTACCCTGTTATTTCTTGTTGTCAAATTCCTTGAAAATGAAAATTTTAAAAGACATTTTTAAAGGAATTGAAAAAATCGTTTTGTATATGGAGCACAAAGAGTAAAAGTATGAGGTCTACACCAGCTAAAGGTGAGTTTTTTTCCATGGTGAAATATTCCGTACTAAAAAAAACTCTCTGCAAACAAAGGTTGTAAATACATTTCATGTTAATTAACAGCAACACATACAGCGTGATCTCACCTTTTTTTTTTTCTTTACACACAGCAACTGTAACAGTCTGTCTGGCATAGGTATGAAAAAAACACAACATCAAAATTCTCTCTCTTATGCTCTGCAAGTCTAAAAGTAGATCCACACATCATCCCTGAGCGAATGGAGAGCAAACTAGACAGTCTGTACAAAATATGTTTACGCTGACAGAATACTGAAATGTACTGACATTACTGTGTGCCTTGTCACTTTTGTTGATATAATATCTACAGAATCCATATTCATAGTATAAATGTCATAGCGTGGCAGTGATTCAGAGCCATGACACACATTCCCCGTACTGTTACGCATATTTATCACCAGATTCACATACAAGCTTGAGAGATTATTGAGATACAGTAGAAATGCTTAAATGGCAGTTGAAGAATTTGAGATTAAGTTAGCACCAGTTGTGTTAAGTTACAAAAAGAACACAATACAATATTACCCAAACGTCACGTAAACCACTTCATTTTAGCAAACGATTCTGAAGACACTTTTGTCTTAAAATATAAGAAATAAGTTCATTACTCTGCACAACGATTTCAGAAGAGGAACATCATTACCTGAAGTTCAATATTTAGGATCCTTATAATGTTGATTATAACATCTGTAAAGGGTCTTCAGTTTTCAGTGACTTTCCTTTGAGAATACCAGAAACCGTCCACAATTCTGAGTAAAAGAGCAAAAGTCAGTGAGTTTAACATCTACGAAATCTCTTCCAATATTGCTACAAAATGTCTGCCTCCACGTTTAAAGATACTGAACGAGATTATAAAAGTTGTTTTCACATTTCCTCTTCCTCCAAATGAAACACAGATTGGCAATGTTCTGTCACAGAGGGACGCAAGGAAAACAATTTTGCGCTGACCTTTCAACATCTCTGCCGCCTGAACAGCCCAGGGGAGGAATTGTCCTTTCTCATCAACTCTACAAAACGTAATGTTTGCCATCAAGCTGATTGTTTCGCACAGCAATAAACTCCTGACCTCATACCGGTGTGGTTCTCCTGTTTACTCCATCTTTCACATCTTTCTGGAAGCAGTTGTGGACTTGTAAAAACCCAGAGTCTCTCTCTGGACTGTAGGGCCCTGAAGTCCCACTGGCGCCCTTCAAAGGGTCCCTACTGAGGGCGTACAGGGATATATCCCCCATCGGCAAACCCATCCCCAACCCTCGTTCGCTTCCTCCACCGATCTTTATCCCCACTGGAGAGGGCTCACGAGATGGGTCGGTCGACCTCGAGCTTGAGCGTGAGCGCCTTCGTCTGTAGCGGTAACTTGGGATGCGAGAGTACGGCGAAGAAGAGGAGGTGGTTTTGATGAAGTCTCGTCGGGCTCGGTAGCGTGTCTCTTTGTTTTTCTCGATGTAGATGTTGACCGCGAGGACCCCAACCGATTCAGCCACGATGAAGGAGAGGGCGCCAAAATAAAAGGACCAGCCGTAGTTGTAGTGGTTCTTCTTGTCCTCGTCTTTCTTGTCGCTGGGGTCTCCGGCATTGCTGGAGATGTAGACGATGATGCCGATGATGTTGCTCAGGCCTGAGGAGAGGAAAGAGAGGGGGAGATGATTAAGAAGGGACATAAAGGCAAGCATATGAATGTAAAATGCCAAAACTTTAAGCACATTAGCGGATACAAAAGGCAACAGATTACACTGCAGTGTGTATTTGATCCTCCATTTCAATTTGGGTTCACTTGCAAGCTGTGCAACTATATCATCAACTATATCCCTTTTGTCACCTCAGAACATCACCTTGTAGGAACTTGAAAATTTCTTTGCATTTTCATACAAAATTATTTTTCACTGATAATTAGAAAGGAACAAATGTACCACAGGAAAGGGAGACAACAGTGTAACATACTTTTTTTGCTGTATAGTATAAAAATGACAAAACATGGCACAGGCAAAAAGGCATTTTTGTGAGTAACTTTTAAGGAGACACAAAGCTTAACAGACCCACAAGGGAAACTCTCTTGCATTGTTTTTGTCTACGCCTTCTGTCTCCTGAAGTACCTTTTCTTCTTTTTGTCTGCAGCACTGCACAGCATTCCTTTGTTCTCCCAAAAGTGTGTGTTTTTATCTGTTATGTTGTCAGTCTGGTCCTACCTGCAGCCACAAACAGGATGCCAGCACTGAGCAGGATGTTGTTCCTGCTGCTGTAGATGCGTCCAAACCCGACACACAGGCCACCCAACATCAGCAGAACGGTGCTGAGGATGGGGAAGAGGCTCGATGCACGCACTATACCTGTTGGTGTGAGACAGTAAAATGAAGAAGCATTAGCATTCATTTCTACGGAAGCCCTAAGCGGACAAACATTTTATTTACTCTGTTTTCCTCTGATACTTATTTCCAGTTGTTGTCTTGAGATATTGACTGAAATTAATTAATCTCAGGAAAACCAGCGTTGTTATCTTGAGATAACGAGATAAATAAGTCAAGATCTCACAGGAAAACTTAGTAAATAAAATGCATGAATGCATGTCTGCTTATGGCTACCATACATTTGGACTCTTGTTTCTGGCAACCAAATCTAATATTCAGTCAACTTTTACCTTTTTTTTGGTCCCCACCAACTCTGAGGGAAATATCTGACTTTCTCAGAGCTAAATGCTCTACTGTGATTTTGGGCAGGTACTATTCTGTGGTTCTCTCAAAGCATGTTCACTTTTAAAGCTGCTTGAAGAGAGGATGATGAGAGCTTTGAAAGCAAACCAAATAAAGGAAGTTGCCTGCTGGGGGAAAAAAATAGCTTAAAGACTCTAAAATACTCTGTAGAGCTGAGAAGGAAAGCAGGGTCTGGTGATATTTGTATGAGTGTGATTGAAGTCATTCCATTCACTGTAAATACAATTTGTTGATGAGAGTAGCTTTAATATGATTGTCTTCAAGTTCCCCTGTGAAGTACTATGGAGCTGTTTTTCTATGAGTTAGTCTCAGTTTCATTTACCCCAATTTATGTTAAACTCCAACACACATAACCAAGTAGGTGAACCAAAACTAGGGATGGGGATTGTTAGGATTTTATACCGGTATCGATACAAATACTGCTTATCAATACAGATACTTATCTATACTGCTCTCCATTATTGTTGCAAATAATGAAGACATGTCTTTATTAGGGTGTCTATTATGTGCCTCTGGAAGGGAGGTTGTAACTGGGGTAAAGGGCTGTGGTCATCTTCCTACAAGTTCACATGAACAGTACATGTAGTAAGAGTAACAATCATAAGCAATACAAAAATAGTTTTCTGGCTGTCATGGCAACTAAAAATTCAACCTTTGGCGAGCTATCACATACTAGCGTACCTCAACCAACTGGACTCAACTGTAGTGAAGTAAATCTTTTACAATAATCTTAATGACAGCTCTGTGACATTCTGAGGTTTTTTCCTGTCATTTTCTCCCGTTTAGCGATTTAAGAATGGGTTTAACTTGGGTGTCTGACTTCTGCTAATGTTAGCCACTGACTGATTAACTACCGGCATATTTATAAGAACCAGGTGTTTGACTGCATTTTTAGATTGGCTAATTCCCTCTGCAGCATTGCTATCAGAGCCATCAGCACTCAGAGGCTGCATTGAGGACGTAGCCTACTAGCAGTAAAGCTAGCAACTATGTTAGCATTAGCCGCTTTGCTAAAGCTGTCAGACATGCTGTACTGCTTCAGATTTATAGAATGTTGAAATTGCATGTGTTTCGTAAGGTTGCTGGTGTTACCCACTAGACGAAACTACCTTTTTACAGAAATTGCACGAAGATGCACCAGTTTAAGTTTTAGTAAAGTGAGCCCAAACTATCGAATGCTTTCCTCTGTGCACTCTATAGACCTAGATTTTCTCCAGCATGAGACCACAAACGATGCAATGTCGTTGCCTGTCACCAGTGGCTTTGTCATCACTCGGGGCGGATACCAGCTATGTCAGAATGAATCTATTGAATGAAAACGACATTAAATAAGACGGTATGTTAACATTAAATACCAACAGGAGCACCGTTTGTCCATTAACTTATTGGTACTTTCAGTAATGACCATTCAAATACCAACACCAAAAATTACCAGCTCTCGATACCCATCCCTTACACATTCCTGCTGGTGCGATTGGTTTCAAGCTGCTGATCATCAAATGGCTCTACATTGCCAACACACACGGCAACATACCAAGACAAAGGAAGAGGAAGACTTCTACTGAACAACAAGGATGGACACACAAATATTTGATCAGGAAGTGTAAACATTCAACACATCTATTTCCCCTCAAGGATGCACACACTGCATTTTTGTGAAGGTCTTCTTACTTCTTAAAGCCTGAGGAGGCGAAGTGTGTCAAACCTTTTTAATCAGTATTCAACAGGTCACTACTCCCATGCAAATCGATGGCTGTTCTAAGTAGCTGAAGCTGTCCTTAAATTAACCATTTATTGCACGCCTGCTGACACATGTAGTAACTCTGCTGTTAGTGTAGAAATAAAAGGACTGAAAGCAGAGCAAAAAGAGCCCGAGGTTCAACAGATGAAAGCCTCAGCAGATACTCAGGCCTGATGAGCACACACGCCTGCCTCCCCATCACACTGTGAGAGTGAGAGCAGGATTTAAATTCCATGAGCGAATTGAAATTGATCAATATAGACAACAGCAAAGATGAGAAGATCTCTATTAGGCCATGAAACCAGAAGGCAAATTTGATATGTGGAGTGAAGCCAGTCTGAACCACAAGCAAGACAGTGAAATTGATTGAACTGTAATAAAATGGATTACCCATGGTGTTAGACAATTTCCAGTGTCGCTTCTCAGACTGACCTGTTCACATCAAACTACCCGGGTCAAATGTGAAATTGAGCTCTTAAGGTGGCTAACGTCATGTTTCAGACAAGCTCTACTTCTCATCAGAAAACGACATCACTTCATCATCTCTCCAGCTCCAATTACTGTCATGACATCAGGCTTTTATGGGGGAGGGATGGCGATGTCATGACACATTAAGCACCCCTGTGATAAAGCCATCAACACTCAAAGAGGAAAAAAAGAGCGGATTAAGTGTTGGTTGGCGTGTTTGAAGATGTTGCAATGACTTACGTAAGATGTACTCGGAGCTGTCGGTATCGTAGTCATTATCCTCCGGAAAGTGATTGATTCGAAAACAGCTTCCTTTGTTGATACCTGCAGAGAAGCCAAAAATACAGTGTGTGAGTTTAACAGCCGGTGCAGGGAGCAAATGACAGCAGTTACAGGAAGATACTGTCTTTTATAACAGAGCCCCAAAGACGAGAGGAACAACATGTTGACCGTCTACATGATAACTTTTAGACAACTGGAGTCTCTTTTTGGTGAAGAGTATCTAAAGCAGAGCTGAGCTGTATTGTTTTCACCTCGAACCATGTCAGAAACAGTCTGAGGACATGCTGCTGTGGATCTGAGGCCCTCGGGCACCTTCTATTCAGAGACCCAGTCTCTTCTCTGAGAAAATCTTCCCTCACTTTTAAGAGAATAAAACATTGGAGTGTTATGAATATTGAAAGGTTAGACTTTGAATTAGAAACTCAGAGGGCTGATTTTGCTGCATCATTCTGTCATTTCTTTGTTATTTGCTCTGAATCTTTGCAAGACACGTGTAACATACCTGCAGACACATCAATAGACATACTGTACATCACCTGTGTCAAACTGATAACATGTTGAAAAAACAAACTAGAATTAGTTTGATTTCTCTCAATCTCGGAACCCAACGGCTAACAACTGAGACGATATAGCCTGTAGGTACAACGGTGAACATGTCAGCCATGTCCGGGTTAAACGACGTCCAGTCAAGACTTCCTTTTCCACATGTGGCATCGTTTACAGTTTGGTTAGCAACTTGAGAAGCGACCGTGTGTTCAGATGAAATGTGAAGCGAATTTCACCCTCTATATGTCTATACAATAAATGCCAATCACTGTATATATGGACGACACGTCTCCATCTGCTCTCATTGTACAAAGTTGATGCCAAAATAGCCCCCATGATAGCCGCTGCCATTTTGCAATGGTGACATCATTTGGAGCCAGAGTTGCGCAGTAGAGACCGGCGGGTGGAGCCGCCGTAGCCATTTCTGCTAACCAAAACACACACTTAACTTAATGAAAAAAACAGCAAGGCGTATTTAACAGTAGAACAGCTTCTTGTGTTGGTCTGAAGCAGACGTTCACAGATATGTCAATTTCAATGACTGTAGTGATTGTTCTCCTGCTCTGCTAATCCGGAACAGATCGGCTGCAGGAGCCCTATTGGTCAGCAGAGCTGTCAATCATCCTTTTTACAGCATCACATAACAAATTAAACCTGTCAGAAAAATGAACACTTAAAATCAGCATGATAAGAACTAACTATAATGACAGAAACCATGTTAGAGAAAAATGTATTGGATGTGTATTTTGATTTTATTGTTTGACTAATGTCACATCTGATGACATGGAGGAGGCGGGCTTTATGACCTATACTGCAGCTAGTCAGCAGAGGGCGACAGAGATGTTTTGGCTTCACTTTTAGGGAGCTGTCATTTCGTCCGTCTTTTTATACAGTCTGTGAATCTTACCTTTTGTCGAAATTTCAACATCATGATGCAGATTAGTAAAAAGTAAAAGTGATGCTTTGACAGGTCTGCTCTCAAGAGGAGAAGAAAATTACTCAGCAACAAGGGAATTTCTCTCAAGTTGAGTTTTAGATCTAGAACAGATTGTTAAATGAACTTGTTGCAGATGTCTGTTTATAGAGAGAAATAAAAAGCCAAATCATTGTCAGATGACGCTGATGGGAGCCGGGATGTCATTACGGTGGATTACGTTCCGCCTGCTTTTGCTCTCCTCACGGACTGGTTTTCCTGCATACGCCGCAGCCTGCTGATACGCTCGATATTACTCGGACTACAAACGGAAACCAGAACACTTGCCGTCCCTAAAATCCCAATCCCTGTAAATAGAGATTGCGTTGCTTTGCTGTTTATTTGAATTAGACTGTAAAAATGGAAAAAGCAGAATGAGCAGAGGAAAGTTTTGACTCCATCATGTCAGTAATTTGGATATTATAAAACAGTCATTCTCCTTCAAAAAGCAGCATATCTTAAAATCACTGTTCAATTCAAAACCATAGAAACAGTATACTCATCCAAACCATGACTAACGCTGTTGGTTATGTCTAAATTATTCAGAGAAATCTTAAATTGTTAAAGTGAAAACACATTTTGTGAGAAAATGATAAAAGCCCATGCAGTCTAATTAATGAAAACCAATGGTGAGACTTAATTTAAGTCTTTAGATAAACTTTCTCCAAAGCAGCAGGACAAGTTCTTAGAGATTCAAGTTTAACTGAATAAATGCAAACAGGGTTAAAGATGGGTTTGTTTGGGGTGGCTGTGGCTCAGTGATAGAGTCGGTCGTCTTTCAGTCGTAAGGTCGGAGGTTCGATCCCTAGCTCCCTCAGGCTACATGTCGAAGTGTCCTTGGGCAAGACACTGAACCCCAAATTGCTATGAATGTGATATCGATTGACAGTTGGGCACTTGACGTAGCAGCCTCTGCCATCAGTGTACGTATGTGTGTGTGTGAATGGGTGAATGTGACATGTAGTGTAAAAGCAGCTTTGAGTGGTTGCAAAGACTAGAAAAGCGTTGTATAAGTACAGTCCATTTACCATTTAGTTTGTATGAACACATTTGAAATGAATTCATCTGGAAACCATAAGACTTCAAGTTGACCACTGGAATATCTTTGTAACTGCAGTGCATTCAGCTTCATTCATCCCAGCAATTTAGCCAAATTTGAAGGTGCAATAAACAACTGGTGCCAGTAACAAGCTAAGAAACATAGCAAGAACCCAGTGAGCACCAACTGGGATTTCAACATTGAAATTGGGTTGAAAACTTAGCGATGAAAGGGTGATGACTGTAATGAAAGCAGCATTTTTCCAAACAGTGTTTTTGATTTTTGGATGAAAAAAAAAAGTGAGTTTTATGGGCTGTGTGATGTTAACAAGAAGGTTCGGAGACATCGTAAAGGGAGCAGAAGAAAAAAGAAGACTGTGAATGCCCAGGTACGTGGGCTGTGCAGAATCTGGTCTAAGCGTAATAACATCTTCATTCATTTGAATGTCTTTGTCAAGGCGGCCATAGTTGTCTTTTAAACGTATTTTCAACAGAAAAATGCTGTTAAAAGTAATAATGGACGGATGGATGGAGCTGGTATATAATCTGGATTGTTTTCATCCATTTGTGCTAGCTTGCAGCCTTCTCAAAATATCTGTCAAATAAAACTGTGTTGGCGTGTTTTTTTCAAAATGGAGGACAACCAGATAACAAGTTGTCTGGCCTTAAGGATACAAACAGTATAAACACTGAATATAAACTTACGAGTCAGTCACAGACTCACTGTGAAAATTCAGCCTCACTGGAATATACTTTTGCCTCTATTGTTTAGTAACTCTCCAGTGGTGTTTGGCCTCTTTGAAGACTCCCATTATTAGCCTAAATGGCTTTTTGCTGGCTGGTTAGCACTGTCTCCATTTTTATAAAAAGTTCATCTAAACAGTTAAACATTTTGTTGCAGAAAACGTTTATAGGCTCAGACATGCACTCATTTTGTTTTTTAACGCCTGAAACTGCTGGCGGGGGGTACGTGTCAGACAAAGCTATTAACTGCACGCTGCCTTTGTTTACATTTTCCACGGAAAAAATTGAAAGTGAGTGATACATGTGACTGTGAAAGAAAGCAGGATTTTTTGTTAAAAACCACCACTTAAGCATGTACAGGACAAAATCAGCAAAGAAATAAAAGGAACGGCTTTGTCCACAGGGGGCGCCAAAATCAACACAAACAGAAAGCTCCTCACAGGAGCTTTAACAATAGTGCTTGTTTACACAGAACACGTTTTAAAATTTCTCTTACTCAATATTATGACATGATTTCATACCAGTTTCTTTGGATGTCACATTTGTCTGCTATTCTTTATCGTTAATGTGTGAGTGCTGAGGAATACAGCGAGAGAAAGGCAGAGATAAAGTGATGAAACATCCTCACCAGCCAGACTCTGTGTATCTTCACTGTCTCACTCTTTGAGTCTCTTTCAACTCTTATCCTCGGTTATTTTACAACTGTTATCGCCATCATGTCTCCGTTACACACGTCTCAGCCTCCTGCTTTGTAAAATGTTTTCCTCTCTCGTATTCTTTTGCATATTTTATGTAAGGAGCTCAATCAATACAGCGGCTCAGACACTGTGTAATAAATCCATACTGGGTGTGTGAGTGGATCTCATGTGTGATTTATATTTGTAAGATCACTGCGTCTGTGTAATTTGATGTTTTATTCCCTGTATGTAACATCTATCCAAAAGGTTCAGAACGAGTAGAGAAGAAGATAACGAGAAAATATCAAAACTTTTCTTTTGTACAGTCAAACTAAAGTTGAAAATATTTATATAAATACACAGAAGGCCAGTGAGTTAATAATGAGAGGGATGACGGTGAGGAAGATGGATAGAGGAGAAAGAAAGCGAGGGAGCTCAGTAGGGGAGGAATCTCCCCAGAGCCCATCTGTCTGAGAGAGCGGAGCCCATCTTTTATTACTCAGCATAGCTTCACCATGGCAACCTCCTCCCGGCAACCCAGAATCACATTTCTAGCTCCGCTTCTCAGAGGACGCCTTTGACATCTTACTAATGCATTCACACGGCAAAGACGCACACATATACACACACACACACACACACACACACACACACACACACACACACACACACACACACACACACACACACACACAAAGCCACAACACCAGATGCAGACTTTACAAACAGGAGGCTCAAACAATCACACTGGGAGAAAAACTTGGTGAAATTGTGGTAAATCAGCAGGATTTGTCCATTCAGAGTGTCTGTTTGAAACACGTCATGTCTTTTAGTTCCTCTCCGGCGTGTTCAGCAATTACAGCTGACTCGCTTAAGTGAGAGTTCTTGTTGTATTTCAGCATGACCGCCTGCAGAACAACTTCAAACCGGTCCCACTAAAAGCTCATTTGCCATCGCCATTCTCCTCCAGTGAACCTTCTCCTTGTTTAACAAGACCCAACACTTATACAGACGTCTGTTTGAGGAAAAGAGACAAGCGTAATATCTTCTATAAGGTTAGCCGACGTGTCCCGAGGCGTCCCCATTATTTATTCTGCTAATCTGACCTAATGGAACAGGTTGGACTCCTTCTTCTTCTTTGTTCCTGGAAGAGATTTTCTCTCCACTGGAAAGTGGAAAATTAAAGCTATGACTCTTGTACCGGTGTGCCATGAGAACAGTGTGGCAACAGTGCCTGTGTGTGTGTGCGTGTGAGAGAGAAGAAGCAAGAGAATGTGACTTTTTGTTCCAGCTCTCACACATCCAACAACACAAGCGGTTGAAAGAGAGGGTGCCGTAAAAGATGTTTAAGAACAGCGAGCACTCCAGCTCACTTCTGCTGATGACGCTCTCAAGGGTTCGAAGCGAGAGAGGGCGAACATGCCTTCTTATTAACTTTACAGGAAGTCCATAAATAGTCGTGCTTTTTTTTTTTTTATATGTAAAATTTCAGTAACAGTAGTAAGAGTGTAGAGTGAAAGTGCTGGGAGTGTGACTTCAATGATTGCTGCAATCATCTGCATATGAGACAAACCTCTGGGCGAGCGCCGCCTCTTCACTTGGACCCACCGCCCACAACAGTCAAATCTTTCTACATGTCTGAGAGATGATGCCTTCAAGACACATGGAAACGTAGGAATTGCAAGCTTCCTTTAAAAAAAAAAAAGTCTTTAATTCAGCTTAAAGCTACACCGCTTGGGAATTAAACATATTCGCTATGATCTCACCAAAAGTTATCACTTTGTGCTCACATGCTGTAAAGTGATAGGAGCTAGAAGGCAACCCTAATAGACAACAACATGCTGTATTGTCCATATGTGATTACAACTGCAACATCTGCTTGGCTGCATGAAATTAGTAGCTATAGAGACTGACATTAAGTAGCATCATCTTCATTCCACAGTAACCTTTAGTACTATTGTGTACAAAGAGAATACTTTACATGTACGCAACTGACTATTTCTAGATAGTAAGTCTGAACCTGAGGTTGTCCTGTAAATGTAAAGTTAATTCATCTAAATGCTCGTTATTTAATTATGTCGTTTGTATGACAAGTTACACAATCTTCCAGAGTGTAGGTTTCAGCACCAGCAGCAGTGGACAGCGCCTCAGCAGGCAGGGCTGATGGAAGACGTCACTGGTGACTAGTCGAACGTTATGCTCCTGTTGATCACTAAAGCACAGGTCACACCCTGATGGATTTCACTGATTCACTTGGCTCATCTACAGTGAGGTCGCAACACTGTGCAAACGAACTGCAGACAGCCAAGCCCAAAACTCCTCAGGCGTGTCTGCTGGGGACCATGGATATGCAGAAGCACAACGGCTGAGGAAATGTTGAAAGAATCTCCTGAAGCAAGTCGCTACAGCGTTTTTTCTGGAGCTGAAATGAATCCAATATATTATATATAATAATATAATATTTTATTGCCAAACAAGCGTATGAAGTTCTAAGGAAAATACGACATTAAGCGACTTTGGTCGTTTGTAACAAAATATAAAACGTAAAATCCCACAACATTTGGTCATGCTCTGCCCAGTGAGTCTTATTTTTAGAGACAAACTTCATTATGTTCCAAGGAAAATGTAGAAAATGTGGCATTACGCACGCACAGCACCGCCTTTGCGCGCAACAAGCAGCAGTTTCCCTCCAATCTTTCTTACACAAAATCATATTGACGTAACTTTTTGAATACTATTCAACGCTTGTTATAATAGAAATAACTGATAACGACGGGCAATTTGCGCGACTTCCATTTTTGGTGCGTCTTCACACCAAAAAGACTTGCGGACGTCCCTTGTACTGTTTTGCATAAACGGACAAAGGTTCACTTTGAGTCCTAACAGGTGCGTTCGTTCAACTACATGTTTTTCTTTCACTGGCAGAACACATAGCGACAGTTTGATCAATCAGACCGTGCTTATCGGCACCACCCATCCATAAAACCATCATCAGAAGGAGATCAGCAAGTTTATCATGGGATAACATGCGCACCCGTGGTGATGAACATTTGGTTTGTGACCAAAAAAGTTTGTCAGATAAAGTAGTTTTACCTTCGATGCAGCAGATCCGCCACAGCCCGGAGTGCGTCAGGTCGCCTCTGACTTTCTTGGTTTGCATCTGGGTGTCGTCCGTGGTGACATTCGTGGTGTTGCAGATGTACGCCCGGGAGTAAAGCCAGTAGTCGGTGCCGATGGCGATGGTCATGAGACTGAAGGCGGCGAAGGCACCCGCGATGGCCAGCAGCGTCTGAACCCCTCGGTCACACCATGCCATGGCCGCTCATAATGTGTGGATCCTCCACAGCAGCTTACGCACACGGAGAGGAGCGCGCGGTGCCCATGATCATCATGGTCAGAGGAAGCGCTCGCGTCTCGCGGTCTTTCGTCTTCCTAAACCAAGTCTCGATCCTTAAATGATCGACTGGAGCTCCTCTTCTAAACGTCAATCAGAGTAACGACAAATACTCCCAGTTTGACACAATCGCATCTTTTGTTTAGTTCCTCTGAGTTGAGTGGGCACATCCTGCTACAGGTGGCAAAAACGAGGAAACGCATTCCTCGACCATTTATGTTTTATATGTTAAACTAAAAGGAACTTAATAACATATCAACACACCCGACTACGGCTTCTTTACTGTGTACTATTCAATATTAAAGTGCACTGCTGAACAAAGGATTCAGCATCGTTCATCCAGACCACACCTTCCACAGCTGGAGCCAAGCCAATGGGAAGGAGCTGCTGGAGGAAGAACACATCACACATACACTCACATATACAGTTAGGTCAGACATGAGGAGAATTAAGCCACATTCTGCGAGGCAGGTTTGCTCACCACTGTACAAAAACACAACAAATACATACTGAACCCACATGAACTTGCATGCAGTTCAGATTCAAGGTTTCAAATGCTTTTCAAAACATCCAGAAGTCAAGCAGAGGATAAAAACATCGCAGCTGACAGCACTGTGGAGATTAAAGAGATCTGAATCGTGCAGACGCAACGCACAGAAGTTGAAAGCGATGAAATATTTCTTAAAACATCCATTAAAACCACTTTGAAGCGGGAGCAGTCTGCTTGCAAGATCGTCCTTATACAACTGAAAAAATAAGAAACAACAGT
Organism: Semicossyphus pulcher; assembly: GCF_022749685.1. Classification (NCBI taxonomy): domain Eukaryota; kingdom Metazoa; phylum Chordata; class Actinopteri; order Labriformes; family Labridae; genus Semicossyphus; species Semicossyphus pulcher. Next base: position 6,390,105 of record NW_027211681.1, read on the forward strand.
TCTTATCATGTTCCCAAATGAATGCAGTCGTATACAATCTACATCGGGGCATGGCCTGTCACTTTAAGCCCCGAGCTGTTTGCAGAGGGAAGCAGAGAGGGCCTGCAGGGTTTGGCAGCATTTACTCTTGTTTGTTTTGTCCCATCTCTTGGACTAGGAGTCTGATCCTAAGATCCCGGCGTCTGAGTCACTTCCTCTTCCCTGCTAAGAAAGCAGAGAGGGCGCAAAGGGTCTGTGTCAGGGTCTGAATGTGTGTGTTTGTATAGACGGAGGGGCTGGATATAGGATAGGATAGTAAGGATAAGACTTTAATGTGAGGAAGAAAGAAGAGAGAGGTGGAGGAATGGTGAAATGAAAAGGGAAGTGGGGCAAAAAATGAGCATGCAGGAGAAGTAGAGGGAGGAGGATGTGGAAATGGGCTCACTTTTACACATTAAAAGACTGAAAAGTGTCAAGAATGATGCAGCAGACTTTATTGATGGAGCTTGAATCGTCCACCGGACTTCAGTCTTCTTTAAAAATGGGGTGAGAGCGGGGGCGTAACAGCAGGTGGGCAGACAGAGGCCGGGAGATGTGTTCAAGGTTGCATCAGCGAACAGAATTTAATTTTGTTGAATATTTTACACGACTACTTTTATCAGTTATTGTTTAAAACCACCGACTGTTGTTCTTTCTTTCCAGTTTCTGCTTCACATTTACAGCTTGGTGAGAAACTCAACCACAAATCTTCACATCAGTCGCACACAGCTTCTCAACCTGTTTTTATTCAGGACTCCGCTCGGTTATTAGGCCCTCAAATGCTTAAGTCATGTGAATTGTATTGTCGAATTGTAGTTTTCAATAGAATGGAGACAGCTCTATGGACAATGGCACATTACAATTTTAGTAGTTTTAAACCAATTAGACTACCTAGTTTATTGGTATTGATTGCTAAATAGCTTGACAGAAGTCAGAGTGGACTCAGCTGTAGATCACTTTTCAGTGCTTTGGCACAAAATGCATCCAATAACCATGTTTCAAATACCACAACATCCCTGTGTATTTACACTTAATTTTAAATGTTCAAACTATTATTAAAAAAAAGGTTAAATCCATGTGCAAACCCTAGCTATAGTCTGATTTGTTACATATTGTGCATTCTTATCTGTTAATGATTTTGAGCGAATGATGCATGCTTTTATCTCAACCTGTTTGGACTACTGTAATGCTCTTTATGCTGACGTTAACCAGGCCTCACTTACGCGCTTACAGTCGGTCCAAAATGCTGCACATAACCCCCATCCTGGCCTCCCTCCAATTGCTCCCATTCGTATTAATTCATTTGGCGTGTGAGAATTTCATTTTGTTTTGTTTTTCGTTTGGGATATCACTTTGTTACATCTCTGACCTCTTACATGTCTATACCCCCTTGAGGTCTTTGAGGTCCGCTGATCAGCTGCTTTTTCTTGTTGCTCCTAAAAGCAGGGGTGACCATGTTTATAATTATACTGTGATGATATACAAAGCTATAGTAAAAGAATCCCAAACTCTTAGTCTCTGAGACTTTACGTTCCCTGAAAACTTCAATGAAAGACTTTTTTCTTGGTTTACCTGCCACCAGCCACACGATCACATGTCCCTCTTGGACGCAGTGCACACTGGGTGTGTAGACATGACTCCAGAGGATTATCTGGGATGGATGCTCCTGATGAGAACTTATGGCAAAATGCAGAAAACAGAAATTGATTGCAAGTTGTATTTCTGTAGCTGTACTCTACATGTAGAGCATGTACAGTGCATTTGTACTGTTCGTATTTATTTTTATTATTGAATTACTCCTAAAATGTCAAACAAAGATGTGTAGAGCTACGTCTTGATAAAGAGGTGTCCTTGGTCTATTTCTGCATCCTGACATGATGTGTCTGAGTGCTGCTATTTCTCAGTAAAAAGTGACATGTTGCCCGTGTAGGGTGGCTGTGGAAGAGCACGGGGGCCACTGATAATGAGGATAATCCTCATCATCACCATCAACTTCTTCCTCTCCGCTCTCTCCGGCCTCTCCATTGTCACTGCTTTTCTTCAGAGAGTGCTTTGGCCCAGCTCGGCATTTCACTCCCTTAATTCTTGTCTCCTCTGCCAAACTTCTTCCTCTTCCTCGCTGTGTTTTCTTCTTCCATGCAGATTCTGGCTCGTGCCATGAGAGACTCCTCTGTGACCTCACTGAACTTTCACTACAAATATGGCAGTCGATGTGTTTGTAGACTTTCTTAGCTTTTTTTTTTCTCCGCTTCTTTCCCAACGAGTTTGAGTCGCTGCCACAGTCTGGCCTCTCCAGTGAAAGGGATTAAAGCTGCACGGCTTCCTGGTGTTACAGCATTAGTGAATGTGCCAATGTGCCAGCGCTGTTTAGATAGGAAATTGGAGGCCTTATCAGGGAAGGGAGTGGATTTTTCTTTTGAAATGATTTCATCATGATTTCGGCTGATTTTGGCAAAAAGACTTTGGGTCTTATTTCTTGTGAAAGGCGAATGATAGAAAGAAGGACAAAGTTAGACAGGGATGTGAGATCAACAGAGGCAGAAAGGAGGGTAATATTTACACTTGGATATGCTAAAGAGATATCGCAGGTGAGATGTGGCTGCACACAGTCAGATATGATTTAATAAAAAGTACTTTAGGCACTTTAAAGCATTACAGCTCCATTATCTATGGCACGTACCGTGTTCAGGGACGCGCAGGAGTTGGAGCGTATCCCAGCTGTCATTGGGCGAGAGGCAGGGTAACCGGGGGTGACAAAAAAAGACAGATAACCTTTCATGATTTACGCTTTGGAGCAAAGTAAGAGTCACCAATTAACCTAACCAGCACTTCTTTGGACTATGAGAGGAAAGCTGGAGTACAGGTGCAGTACAGCAGGATTCAAACCTGGATTATGAGCTGTGAGGCGACGGCGCTAACACCACACCGACCTAATGCATGTTCTAAGTTAGAATAGAGTTTCTTTATTGTCGTCCAAATCATTAAATGATCATCTGTATCATTTTGTCCAAGCTTTTTACTGTACTAGTAATTAACTATAATGTAGTAGGAAAGATTCTCATTGTAATTAAATAATAATTATATAACTAGAAGTCATATTTAAGCTTCAAAACCATCTTAGAAACCCTAACAAGTATGTCAGCTGCAGTGATTACATAAAGAAGCTGCACATTTGCAGAATTATTAGAACGGATTATTAAAAAGAATAAATTATAAGACAACTTTATAAAAGGAAGAGATAAAAGGTGTAAAAGATAATGGGCCTCTCTCACTGTAATGTGCAGACTGATATGTCCGCTCAGAGCTCATTACGATCGCTGAAACATGAACATGATTTAAGAGAATTTTAAAACTTTTGCACCACAAATGGCTCACTTTACAGTTAATTCAGTCGAGGATCTTACTAATTATTCATCGAGGAGCGAGGTAGCGCTCTGCAGCTCACAAAACATTCATGCTCATTATTACTCTTCACCAGACGAGCGAGGGTTGGACATAATAACTGTGATCAGTAATATTTCTTTCTTATGTTTCAGTGTTGTGGAGAGATAAAGCAGAGACTGTGTTTCTGCAGTGAGACGCCTGGAGCAGAACACGGAGTTAAAGAGCATATGAGATTGGGCTCAAAGAAAACAAACACAGACTGAGACCGGAGGCTGCCACAGGCTCTCTGTGCTACGACAAGATGGAGTTTAAAACAGCAAGTTTCACTCTTTCTTACAGGAATTTTAGGGAGAAGCTTTAAAGTCTATCGTGAGGTATGACTTATTTTATTAGATCCAACCATTTGTCAAACTTCTGTCTGCATGTTTAAGCCAGTAGAACATATTATCAGTGGCCAAAACCATGAAAATGAGTTGTATTACAGCAGATTTTTCCCAACCTAGATAGAAGAAGAGAGTGGACAGGCTTTAAAGATGACTTTTTTGAACGTGCATGTGAGCTCCGCTGTGACAAGCTGCCTAAGTTAGAGGAAGTTAGCGACAGAAGCAGACTCTTCACTTTTCTAATTTTCCTTCCCGTTTAGCACAGAGTGGTTTCAGCCCCGCGGTGCGTTCACAGCCCTCAGTGCGGACCATCTGTCCCCCGTGCCCGCTGACTTTTCAAAAGCCCGTGTGTTCAGGTCAGCGGCAGCGAGCAATCACTGCTGTGGGTGGTTTGAAAGGGTTGTGAAAAGGGGTGCGTATTGGAGGGCTGATCTTCAAAGGCTAATTTTCGAGTCCCTCGAGTCCAATCAGGCTTTGAATCCGGCTGCACTACATCAGAGATTAAAAGCACGGAGTTCTCTCTGAATATTTCAGGAAGCCAAGCTGGTGTATTCTCAGTTAAAGTTCTGTTGTTGGTAATTGATTTGGCAACGATTTGGTATTTTCAGATTTGGAAAAAAGAAAAAAGAACAGCTCTACTCTTGATCATACCTTTTGATTTTCCTATTTTTGTGTGAGAGGAGTGAATGAAGTGCAGGAGTGGGAAACACTTTCTGGGCTTTGGTAAAAGTCTGGGGGCAAAGAGGGTGACCACAAAGTGACTCTGATTGGATTGTTGCATCTAATTCCCACCACTCTCCCTGCATTTTCTCTCATTTTACTGCTTTAATCTTCAAAATTAACCAACTGGCCTCGAGATGTTCCAATACCATTTTGTTCATCCCGGTGCTGATGCCGATACCTAGACTTGTGGTATTACCGAAATGACCCCATCAACACTACTAGGTAAAAAACATACGTGCTGTGGATCAACAGGCGGAAGGAATCTTTACTTAAAAACAAGCTAAGCACCAAGAAACAAGCTAAGTTAACGTTAGCGGCAGCTCAGCTCAAAGCCCTTGTTTGTTTGCCAAAGAGCGCCAAAGAAACCCGGATTACATGAAGCAAATTTATTTATAGTTTTTATTTATCTAAAATTTAGATTTTGAATACAGCCGTAAAATGTTGGATTCGAAAACACGCTTCATGATGACAACGATTCCCTAAGAAGAGAAGAAAGAAATCAAAATAAAAAAACACTTTTTAAAATATTCTCTCTCTCGATCGATCATTACTAAGAAGCAATAACGGAGACATTAACGTTGTATTTCCTGTGTGAGTGAATTTCTCATACTAAATATGAATTTTTGCTTTTATAGAAGTCATCATAAAGCACCTTCAATTTTTGGAAAGGCTGACGACCTTAAACCAGCACTAAAAATCCATTAAGAAAACCTTTGTTTTAGCTCTTTACTTTTGCTATCTCAGCTATCATCTACTAAAAGTCTGCTTAGTTATCAGATAGTGAATTATATATATTATAAAGATAAACATATGCTACACCACAGCAAAAACTTCCATGAAGTAAATCAGTTTCTTGTCTTTGTTAGGGGATAAATGTTCAGGTTTTACACACCAAACAGCAACTTTTCTTGGCATTTAGAGAAAGTTGTGGCCTAAAAATGTCACAAAAGTCGAGTCAAGAATCAGTAAACTGATGTGAGATGACGGATCATGTTTTATTAAAGCTCCAAACAACAATTTCACATGTATGGACTTGGCACTGAAGTGAAGAGAGTGAGTCTTGAGCTCTGGTGCTGCTGAAGAGCTCCACTCGATCGTGGTCTTTCTGAACGTCTGAAGATGCAGAGGCAGAGGGGGTGAAAGGTCAGATAAATAAACTTTCAGGGTAAAGTATTGCATGCACGATAATTTGATGTCAGAAAAAAAAATTTCCCTTTCTGTATCATACAAATGACAGAGCGACCATGAGACCATCATTGATGTTTAAAAATTAGACGCTCTTAAAGTAAAATTTTACACATCAAAGCCCCCAAACGAAAGTTCTCTTATCACATTTTTCTGACAGCACGCATTAGTATGTGCTTTGGTTAGCTGCTGTCACAACTTAATATGCCACACTTGACTTTATGTATTTGGGATATTTGTGAAATCACATTTTGTATTTTTACATGTAGTAGCTTTCATCTTTTGTGGACAGGAATCAAACGATGCAGCATTTTATCCGGAGTCACTGTTTGTAATTGTATCGCACTGATAATCGGCACCAACAACCTCCACCACCCCGGTGCCAACAACACTGACTGGCTAACTTTTCATTCTTAGCTAACAGTGCACTGTTCCTCTTTGCTGCTCTAAAACAGTAGTTGCTAATGGCAGCCAAGATATCATAGTAGAAGAAGAAAGAAGAAGTAAAAAGGTTTTTTTGGGGGGGGCTAATAAATTAAAGCAGTGGTTCTCAATTGGTCTAGCCTCAGGATCTACCACCACCTTCTTAATGACTAATCATGACCCAACTTTCTGAAATTTCTCAACCACTCAAATTTCTTTACTAAAAAATGCGTCAGTTTGGGCCTGCGACAGAACAAAACATCACAGGATGTCAGCTTCAGAGAACACAGCTGTATAACGGTCAACGCAAATGACCAGCAGCTAGCAGTGCATAAGAAGAACATATTCCCTCTGCAATTCATTCAATTAGCAGTCTTTCTTTTAGCCATTTTAACATAAATGCAACTACTGCAGAGCTCGTCAAGTTTCAAGAATGTAACTGCAGCTGGGATTACCCAAAATAAAAGCCTTCAAAATAAAAGCACAGCATTGACTTCCTGTCAACTGGCGTAATCACCGATACTCAGTATGGCAATTAAGGCAGAATTGGAGCCATTTCCAACACTGGTATCTGTATTGTAACATCTTTAAAGTCTTCACCAGACTCTGACACTTCTAGGGTGCCCGTGGCTTAGAGGAAGAGTCGGTTGTCTTTCAATCGGGAGGTTGGCGAGTGTCCTTGGGCAAGACGCTAAACCCCAAGTTGCCCATGTTCATAGATCCTGATTGGACATTGGCATAGTAGCGTAGTGAACGTGTGTGAAAGGTTGACAGTAGTGTAAAAGTGCTTTGTGTGGTCTTGAGACTCGAAAAATGCTAAATAAGTGGTCCATTCACTTCCTTCCAGTGTCCTGTACAATATCTTAAAATATGGAACAACCACACCCAACATCACCATCATCACCAGAACACAGGCATTCTGTGATGCTGCATAAAGACTATACATATACAGTATATTCTCAGCTACAGAAGAACCTTGAAGTTAGTTTCTCCTCTTATTACTTTTTCTTTGTGTATCTGCTTTAGTGAGTGAACATTCCTCTGTGATTTCTTTACACAGTGTGCAACTCACTGACCCTTTGTCAGAACCAGACAGCATTCTTTACTGCCAATCAGTGAAGAAAAACGGAAGCTGTTGAATGACCCAGTCATAGCCTAAATAAACAAGATGTGTGTGTTTGGTGCTTAATAGTTGATTCCCTGTTTGTCCTTTATTTAGTTTAAGTAACAGCTTCAAAGTTTACGACTCAAATTCAACTCTATCAAGTTGTTGCCTTTTTTCTTCTTTACTTTTTCCCTTTTTTTTTAAACATTGTCCCAAGTATTCTAAGCATGTTTTGAGCACAAGTGTAACCCTGGTTATGATTAGCTATGACCTAAATAATTATTGTGGATCAGTCTCAGAAGGACTACAAAGGCAGGAGCCCTATGGGTTTGAATATCAGGAAAGACGCAACACAAAGATGAATTTGTATGTACGCGTATTGAACAATTCAACCGCAGTTATGTTTAGCATTCACACAACACAATATTATAAACAATATTATCTCCCAAAATAATAAAGTGCGCACAACAAAAAATAAGTGTCCCTTTAATGTCTCGTTAATGATCAGTCGTCAATTGTCTAACCGTTGGATCGATCGTTGGGGCCCAATCTGTGTCTATTAAGTCCTACCACACCGTGAGGTGAAGACGAAATCCTTTCTCAGCAACAGTCCATCTGATCCTCCTCATGGACCTGTAGGTTAACTGGAATCTCTCTTCTTCAACGGATGTTCTCCCTGGCACGGGTCCAAAATACACAGTCTACCAAAACCTGACTTTTCCTTACTCACCGCTGAGCGGCGTGAATCTCTCTACCTCCGGACGAGACAGCAGAGCAGTTTTTAAAGTCGAGCTGAAACGGCATTTCGAGAGTATCTAGCTTCCGTATCGTGACGTATTTCCGAGTGAAACAGGACGTGCAGGCGGGACACATCATAAGAGGGATTTGATTTGATCATTGAGAAGTGGGCGTAGACAGACGTTCTCCACAGCGCAGTAGCTAGCTAACTGACCGAGCGTTCTTGGTGCTCTGCTGCTAAATGTTGCAGATTGATTGGTTGAAATTGTTTGGTGCTAACTTACGTAAGCACGCGGGAAATTTAGTTTTACCGGAAGAAAAATTGATCGGATTTTGATATAAGAATACGAAGAAATTGATTTTCTGTATTTTTTGGGGGGGCTATATTGTCAAATAGATGCACAATATTACCGGGGATCTAAAAGGATTAAAATTACATTTTTCAGTTCACCTCGACTTTAAACCTTTAGGGACGATTTCAGCATACAAACAGAAACCAGAACACTTGCCTTCCTTGAAATCAATGTCCCTGCCTACAGATTCTACTATGTAGACTATTCTACCGTGTAGAACCTGTAAATAGAGATTAACCTGCAAGGTATGCTGGGAGCCTCCACTCCATTGTCCAAGTTGCGTTCGCCCACTAAGCTTCCCAGAATCAATCGAAGTGAAGAGTTTCTTACAATATTGCACATTCATTCCTTTCTTTCGATTGCTTTTCTAACATGGGCTACACAAGCATAAACAACTTAGTTAAAAGTCATTCAGATAATACAAGCTATCACACAATATGGCAAAATCATGGCACACAAGTGTTACCCTTTTGTTACAAGTGAAGCAACAGTTTGTCTTGTTTGTTCTGCGATGCTGTAAATCCTATCAACAAACACTTTCGTTATTCAGTCATTGTTCTGCCTCTCTGTTGATTCTCTCTTGAATAAAAAATGAAATCTTAAAGGAGATATTTTTTCTCTTTGAACAGAAACTTTTTTTAAAATCCTAAAAGACTGTTTGTTCTTGCCTAAGATTTATAAAGCAAGAGGTTCACAGTTGGAGTGAAATAAATTGTTCAACAAGAGCGAAAAAGAGCTAATCAGAAGCTTTAGTGCGGTGAAAAATACACTACACACATATACATACAAACACACACACGTAGACACGCATGCGCTGCCATTAAATTCTGCTTAGTAACTTCTTTAATTAATCTCTCTTTATAAAGCGCGCACAGAGCGAAGAGGTCACATTATAGATGACTTCCAGCAGGAAACAAGGAGTTACCATCAATGAGCCTGACGGACACACAGCGCTGTGAGCTCCTGTTGCACAGAGAGAAACCTGCTGTTTGTACAAATAACCTCTCCTACAGAAAACAGCACAACATTTACATTTTCCAGCAGCAGCAGTCAGGAAAGAGACAGAAAACAGACAGACAGAGAAATGAAGATGAAAGACGGAAGAAAAGTGAGGGTGGAGGCAGGGTGGAAGCGTAAACAGAAGTGTGTGTGTGTGTGTGTGTGATGGACCATTGATGCATTATTCATAATCGTCTTTCCTTGGTTGTCAGGGCTGGACTCATGGGAGTGACTGTATGTGCAGATCATTATGGCAGTATAATGGTCCTATAGAATGATTTACATGGCCTTTTTCTCTTTGTTTTAAACAGTTTATGAATACATTAGTTACATAATAAATAATAATAGTTAATAATAAATGTCTGTTAAGTCGCTATCTATCGCTGAATGAGGTAACACAATGATGATTGAGCCTATGGCCCACTGATGAAAGCCTTTGCATTCGCAGTATATAGTATTATTATGGACTGGGTGTCTGTGGCGACTTTTTGTGGAAAAAATCACAAGCCCAGTTAGTGACGCGTTTTCAATCACCCAGAAGAGGTTGGTCTGCCAGAGAGGATAGGCCGAGCTAAGCGGCTGCTTTTCCGGTCTCTGCAAGTGTTGCAAGTAAACAGTAATCTGCTATGGCTGAACAAACAAAGAAAAGATCGATGGCTACTCTCAGATTACAGATCAAGGCCTTTTCTATCCTGGTGACAATTTTTATTACACTAATCATCCTTTCTTTGTCTTTGAGTTACCTGGCTGTTGGGGGACGGCACTTCCTGGTTGGAGCAAAAGGCGTGGCCAAGGGCTTTGAACACTCCACTGGAGCCAACTTATGCTGGAGCCAGCTCATTGGACCAAATGCTCTGATGTCATGAGGGGGTTTGGGTTTAGTTAGTTTAGCTTTGTATTAAGTTTCACTTTGTGTCCATCTTTTTTAGCCCTCGTGTTTGATTTGGTTTGGCCAAAGCCCAATGTTCCGCTGTTGTCTCATTGTGTGAGGTCTGTTTGTTGTGTTCACACTTTAGTTCTCTTCAGCTTAAGTAGAGTTATATTAAGTTGACCTCTTTTATAGGCCTAGTTGTTATAATTTTGGTTTGTACATTTGATATTCTTTTTTTGAAAAGAAAAAAGTACTCAGTTTAACATTAACAGTTCAACAATTGTATATTTTTTAATGCATCAGTATGCACCAGTAGTTCTCAGAAATACTGTAGAAAAAAAAAAATCAAAAGTTATGTCTGGTATAAATTAAAAAGTGTTTTTTTGTGTGTGACAGCCATCATATCATACTTTGAGGTTTATACGGAGTAAAAACCTTTAAAATCTGAAGTGCAAAATAAAACAGACTAATGTTAACCTCAGAATCCATATCTGTTTTATATGACTTCTTTTACGAACCATGCTGAAGCGTCTTCAAACAGAATAAGTACTGATAAGTGCTGCAGCTAGAGGACATTTAAATGCACATCCATCGTTGCACCATATTGAAATGTTTGCCTAACGAGACTGCCTTTAACAATCGACCAATTCATTATGGCCTTGATTATTTACACACAAACCCCTGGTGTTGTGTTTCAGCAACCTCTGTCATATCCACTCTGCATCACTGATACAGATGTTTGAGAGGCCTCTGGCAGAGCAAGCAGGCAGAGCGGGGGGGCAGGGGAATGACAATGGTGCAAACGTGCCCTGAAACAGGCTGCTAATTGAGCATAATGAATAATCATGATTATGTGTGGAAGAAATGTCATATCCAAAGTCATATCCACTCTGCATCACTGATACAGATGTTTGAGAGGCCTCTGGCAGAGCAAGGAGGCAGAGCGGGCGGCAGGGGATTGACAATGGTGCAAACGTGCCCTGAAGCAGGCTACTAATTGAGCATAATGAATAATCATGATTATGTGTGGAATAAATGCAGAAGGGCATCATCATAGCTTCATAAATACATCTTAATATTGTTTCTTTACCAACATATAATGTACTCTTTCAATAAACATTGTGCTGAGAGATCTCAGGGCCCTCTGGGTCAGATGTGGCAGTGAAGTGTTCACCCACGTTTAAGGGTCAATTTCGCAAAGTCCTTTGAGTTTTATGAATATTGACACAAATCTTTAGATGCCTTTAATAATCTTCTCACATGCCCTGAAGGTCTTTTTTTTAAACAATGTGCCAGCTTTTAATTACTTATTCTATAAAATGATGTCATCAGTTGTAGACAATCTTCCCAACTTTGTGACATTATCTCATCTTGCCTGGCTTAAACATAATAAGAAAATATATTAAAAGACTTAAATGACAGCTTGTAGGTATCTTGTATTTATCTGCACAGCTGTGTTGATGTGAAAGGTATTGCTCATCAATTACCTAAAGGGGAGCTGCATCAGCATTTATGAATCTGTATTTCAATAATCTAAAACAATAGATGCTACACAGGATGGATATATTGACTTTCTCTTCTCCTAATGTGATTTAGAAACAGTGCAGAAAGGCAAGGTTTGGACTGCATAATGCAAATGATAAAATGTAATATTAAAACTATGTTAAAATTGTCTTTTTTTGGAAGTAGTTCCTTTTTGTTTTCGGGATCAGGATGCCAGAGAAAACAGGGGGGGGGAAGAGAAAGGAGTAATCCCTCACACTAAAGGGAAAACAGGAAGTCGCCTCACTTGCTTTTCACTAAGAAAACAGTTAAAATGTTACTTTTATGTAATTAAAGAACCTCCAAGTTGGCTTTACAGTGAAAGTGCTAAAGAAGTTATTGATTATAATCTCTTGGATTTTTTCTTGAACTTAGAATGATTTATGTCTCTGCATTTATCTCTTTCATGTAGTAACTGTACATAAAGAAGTTTGTGGCATCATTTTATGCAACACTGATCACTGTGTGTCTGCACAGAAATGAAACTAGAGGGAGCTGTTGTCAAAGGGTTCTGGGACATTTCTGCATCTGAAAACAGCAGATTCTGATTGAAAACAGAAGCATTTAAAATAATATAACTTAGTACTTTACCTCTTAATTGTGTGCAGAGGCTCTGTGAATAGTCTAAATTAAAGACCCTACCTTTAAACATGTATTAATATCATACGCAGTGAAATGAGGAACAAATTGCTCCATTGTTGTGGGTTTTATATTTGGGAGCGTGCCAGCTCATCGTGTCAATAGATGGTTCGTTCCGTTTGAGGGCACATCGGTACATGATGCTGATAGCCCCATTACACCCCCCTCTCCCCCTCCTCCCCACCACCTACCACATGGAAGGATGCCAGCTTTCACAGCAGAGTTTAAACTGGCTGGCACTGTATGTGTAACTCTCTGAGACAGAGATCTGACCTGATCAGCTGATGTGGTAACAGAATTTACTCTAAACTTTCAAACCCCTTTTTCTAAAATGTAGCAGGAGGGAAGACGTGACCTTACATGCCATTAGTTGTGTGACCAAACTTTAAAAACAAAATAGTGAGTAATAATTGATGCTTGAGTGTTTCAATCTACAACTGCGATATCTCGCTGATATGAATTTCCACTTGGTAACTGTAACACTGTGTAAAACTTTATCGATCATTTGTAGTTTACAGGAAGACAGTTTATGAGTTAGATTACTGTCTATCTAACATATGTAATGTCACACGGTCACAGCATTTTGCACGGTGGTGCAGTGGTTAGCGCTGTCGCCCTACAGCCAGACGGTTGCCTGTTCGAATCCCTGTTCAGACAAAGTGTGGCCTTTCTGTGTGGAGTTTGCATGTTCTCTAACGGTGTGTCCGAAACAGCATACTATCATACTTATCATACTAACCGTGATGTAAAATTGAGTATGTCATGCGTTCCCATCTCATAGTATGCAATTTTGTGTACGCTAGAAATGCCCGGATGTATACTAGATCGGCCCAGATATTTGAGTATGAGACGGGAGCTCACTGGTTGTACTCAACCGCCCCAAAATGCATTGCGGCTATTCAGCTTCTACTATGGCAGAGATGGACCGGAGATCAGACCGGACATACGTAAACGATTAAGTCACGTGATACGGAGAAGACAGCTCTGAGTATGATGCCACCGGCATCCTAATAGTCAGGTTAGTAGGCAGTATGAAGTACATACTGTTTGAGCAGTACGTTAGTATGCGGTTTCGGACACAGCATATGTGTGTGGGTTCTCACCGGCTTCCTCCAACAGTCCAAAGACATGCTCGTTAGGTTATTAGTGACTCTAAATTGCCTGTCGGTGTGAGTGTGAAAGGTTGTCCTCTCCATGTGTCAGTTCTGTGATTGACTGGCGATCAGTCCAGGGTGTACCCCCGCCTCTTGCCCAATGACAGCTGGGATTGGCTCCAGCCCCCCTGCGACCCTGAACAGTATAAAGGGTATAGTTGATGGATGGATGTTTCTTCATATAGGGCTGTGACACATGCACAACAAATACTTCAAAATTATAGAAGAAAAAGAAGCTTCTTGTTTATCAAATCCCATTAAAACTTTATTTAGTTGAGTATACATTTTCCATTGCACATTGAACATCATAAAAATGACTCAGATTGTAAAAATACACAGATAGTAACGCTTCATGTCTGACAATGACGCCGTCTGAATACTTTACATTGTTCCAAGCTCACATTCTTAATGTGATGCAGGAGGCGGAGCAGCTGTCACATACACTGCAGAGAGATCTACCCGGCAACAAAACAACCATAGATGTATTTCCATCCATAAAAAAACTGGCTCTATATATACACAGAGGAATTTATACTTACAGTTTGAAAAAAACAAAATGTATCTGCTCTATAACACAAAACAGTGCTCGAGTGAGTAAACTACGCTTCGCACAGTTTGTGTTTGTTTTGTTTACATGTGATGAAGTGTTGCATGCCATTAATCATGTGTTCACATCATGCAACATTGAATACTGACAATAATTATAAATGTATTTATATATCAAAGTATTATAAAAAATATTGCACAAGACAAAATATCATATGTTTTCTAACACTTAATGCTGCATGAAATGTTTATATTCAAAATTTCACCGTAGGCCACTTCAGCTGGATACAAAGTCTTCCTTGGCACACTGAGGATGCAGTTTGTTTGTCAAAACATCCAAGAATATTCTGTTATTATCGGGGGCTCAATTAGAAAAATATGTTTCTGTAATTTAGGTTTACATATCTCTGTAGGGGAGGTATTTAAATCTCTTTTAGCAGTGTTTCCTTCCACATCTTACATTCACATCGGCTCCATATCAAAATAATCTTTCACTGTACTTGTTCACATTCTCCATGAAACTCCCTCTGCTTTCCTTTGGCCTTTTTTATCATGATTAAATGTTTCATAAATCTGATCAACACAATCAATCCGTATTAGCCCCCGTGTTGTTTCAGTTACATACACTCTTTGTATTTTATTACTTAATGAGGACGAACACTGTGTACAGGAATTATAGGTTCTCTGAGTTTAGAAAAAGTGTATTTACATTGTTCTGTTATAACACTGACGCACAGCTGTGCTGTTATTAATAATGACTTTATAGAGCAAATGAAGCTTTGATTTTGTTTTCTCTGTTCCCTTTACTTATATATACAGTATATACAGTAATACACTCAAGTTTATATAAAGACTAATCTGTTCAGATTATATAGCCTTTGAAAAGAATGTTTTTCATCTTTGGAGATGAGCAGTGTCAAAACTTTAACTGCTGGAGGTGATCAATAAGAACAAACAGGATGGAAGGCCTCACAAAAAAAGAAGCCATCCGGGCCGTTTAGCTCATATGCAAAAAAAAGTACTGTATATAAAAAAAGTTGTTCCAGGTGTTAAAAGTCAGTTTGATCTGCAAACTGTTCAAACACTCGAAACAGAAATACTCAAAGGGTTGAGTAAAGGTTATGGAAGGTCAAATACCGTCTACCATGTACTATTCCAGCCTGTAACACTGATCAAACAGCTTCTTTTGAACAGGAATGTCCATAAAAATTATCTATTTGAAAGGCTGACTTATTGGAAACATTATGTGTACGAGAAGAACTACAGTTTAACACAACAAAAAGTGCAATGAGGATACAAATTAAACGTGCCCCAAAATACAAAAACAGTTGGTTATGAATTGGAGAAGAAAGACACTTTAACAATTTTATTCTGACCTTGTTAACCTTTAAAAGTTGTCTGCACAAATGGAGAAATGATCTCATGTTGAAATGTATTGAATTTTTCATGAACCACCCTCTTAAGTTTCTCCTCCACCTCCATTTTGGTGATTTCACTCATTAGTTTCTGAAGTCTGGTTAAAAGTCTATGAGTTAGTGTTAGAAAAAACCTACAATCCCCTCATCCATTGCACAAACATATCCTGCAACTGTGCAACATCATCCTTTTGAAATGTTAGCTCTACAGTGCAGCCTGTTTGCAGTCACCTATCACTTAAAACTAGAGAGTGAGCAGATAAAGTGCAATCTGTTCTAACTCTTTCCTCTTATATCTTCCTTCACCTCTCCACGAAACAAGGTAAGCTGAGAATAAAGTGAACTGGCTAACCTTCACTGTAACCTTTCCTCCCCACAAACCAAAAGGTGTAAATAAAAGACTCGGCAGCAGGGAGGGTCGACAGAGTCAGGTCTTAGTCAGGACACTTGAAGAAGGAAGTGATTCAAGCTGGAGCATATCAAAGTATTCAGGCAGATCAAAAAGATTCCAACAATACTAACACACCCATTCTCCTCTGCCTCAGCACGGTGACGAGGACATCTGCTCGTACTCGGGACACTTGAGGAGAGCGGGGTAGTTGGAGGAGTTCATCTGCAGGGAGGCCTCAGAGGAGATGGAGGACGGGCTGCGGCCACGCCCGGCCCAGGCGTCCGGATGGAGGAACTGACCGGAGTAATCGGAGCAGTTGCTGAGGCGAGGCCGGTAGAAGCCCTGGTGTGGCCGGTACATCTCCTCTGCTGTGTAACGCTTCATGAACAGGTACACTGACATGACACCTGCCGTCTGGGGAGGAAAGACACACAGAGTTTACTCTTTTTCCTTCCGTTTCCTGTTTGGTTCCTACATACAGCTAGGAACACAATATTAGTGGTCACCATTATTAGCCTCATTATCATATTATTTTTTACAATCAGCTCCAGTTTCTGCAACCCTCTAAGGATAAGAGGTAAATACAGACATCCTCTGAAAGTTTAGCAGTTACTAAAAGAGTCGTATCCATCAGGGGGAAAAAAATAAGTTCTTTTGTTAAAGCTAATAAGCTAATCATGAAATGTGTTGCTTTTGTTATCAAGTAGAAACAAGGGAGAGTGGATGATATCCGTTGCAACAATTCAGACTGCTAATTCAACAATGCTAAATGCTAATGCTAACACAGTCATTGAGTTTAATGAGGACATTAAAGTGGTTGAAGTGTAGGATGAGCTGCATTTATATTGTAGGTCACAATCCTTAACTGAAAGAGAGCTACTTCTGTCATGTGCTCAGGCTAACGTTAGCTACAGTTGGCAGGCAGCTGCTAGCTAGCGGGAGTTTTGTGTTGCTGTTTCCAAAGTCAAGTTAGAGGAATCTGCTTTAACATATTTAAATTTTGCTAGTTGTTTTTGCTCAGAGCTGAAGAATTTCGTTAATCCACTGACTTTTTTGGTGAGTGTGATTGCTAAACAATCAATGTGTTCAGGTCATTTCACATGAAAGTGCACATTCAGCATTTCCTGTCAGTGTGATGTCATATTGTTGTTGACAGCTTGCAACATGCAGACCTTCATTATCCACAGTTGCTGTAGTGAAGTTACCTCAGTGAGCAGGAAGGAGATGGCAGCAAAAGCAAAGGACCAGCCGTACTTGTAGCTGAAGTAGGCCTCGTTAGTTTTGGTTCTGTTCAACATTTCGTCGTTGATGTTGGAGATGTACAACACCAGACCCACTACCAGAGACAGACCTGAGGACAGAAAGACAGAAACAAACACACACATGAATGTAAAGGAGATTTAATTTACAAACAATTGAAAGCATTTTCATGCATTTGATGCATTTAACCAAACCAAGTACCTGACAGGATGAAGAAGATTCCAGAAACGAAGGCCAGGATGGTGCGGTGAGGTCGGATGTGGCCGATGTTACTGAGCACAAACCCGATGAACATGAAGAAGAGGCTGACCAGGGGGAAGGGAGTGGCAGAGCGGATCATCTCTGGAGGAAGATAAGAAATTTGAGATTGATAATGCACTGGTTGTTCCTTCTTTTTCTTCATTATTTGATTTGTGCATTTTGCTCTGTGGCTTTCTGAAACGTCTAATGGCAGCTTTTTCCCCTCAGAGTAACAGCATGAGGTTTCCCTCTGGGGATCAGGGCGTGGTTCCTTATTTCTATCAAGATGGAGCTGGACTTCCCCACTGTGAGGAAATGGTAAAGTAACTTGCAGAACTAAAGGGAATCTGTGTTCCCCCATTGTGTTCTCCATTACGCGAAATGTTCCCCTGCCAGCTAAGTGGACCAGATGTCTACGGCCATAACCTTAACGGAACTTTGTATTTAATTACTTGGGTAAAGTTTGGATTGTATGGTAAACGTGCCTACTACAGTGTTCCTGCCTACATTGTCGTCATTTCAGGGTGTTACTTCATTTCTTTCTCACCTGATCACTTCTGCACTGACTAATTTCTCTCTGAATTAGTACCTACAAAAACAGTAGTACATTATTGGTCGATATAAACATGTACTTGAAATTGTATCTGCTCTGGTTTCACACAATAAGCAAGCAGATTTAAAGAGGCACACAGGGGATATGACATCTGACATGGTTTTCCCGACAGCATCACTAGTCCTGACTGCTTGCGCTCACACTACCACTACCTATGTATATCCATGCGTGCTCACCCTGCAGGGGGTCTCTACTACATGTAAATTGCACCCTTTAATTTTTTAATAGACACCGGCTCTTATCTTAAGTGGACTGGCCCTGGGGACTGGGTCAGGAATAGCACAGAACATATAGATGACATCATAGTGCAGGTGTGGGACGTCCACTCCGGTTAGATTTGTCATGTATGTGATGACTTCAGACTTGGATAAACAAAATCAAAAGCAGCTTAACTTTGCCTTGTAATCAATTTAATCATGGACCCTCCAGCTGCAGACAGACAGGTGCAACATGATGTTACCAGACCTTTTTTCACCTGTAGTAACAACTGGTGCTACACAGTGACTTAAAAACACAACCTCTGGGGTTGAGACAAGCAGGCAGACTGGAGCTTATTTAATGAATTAGAGGAATTAATCAGAGTCCAAAAAATGACAACACGAAAGGTGCAGCAAAAAAATGAATATCTCCAACAAAAACAAAGTAAATATCTCATTATAAGCAACGAAAAGAAGTTTGGACCTGCTCCTCTGAAGTTTTACAAGTTGGCTCTAATAAACCATGCAGCCTGCGACAGAGTCGCTGAGGCAAGGTCGGTTTTAATTAACATTTTTACCACTACAACCATAACTGTGCCCTTAGTTGCCACCTCGGTTCAGACTGAAACATTTCAAGCTAAAATCAATTAATAAAACAGTAAAGTTGCTCATTAAATCACTGAGTTACTTACTCAGGACACTGACAGTGGACTCGGAGGTCATCTGGACGGTTGTGGGCATCACATACTCTATGGTGAAACATCGGCCTTTCTCCTCCCCTGGAACAAAGCACAGGGAGAGAAATACATTCAATAAAACGTCACATAAATCATAATTCACAACGGATTAAAAATAAAACTGTTCATCAGCGACAGAGAAGAGTCAGACACAGCAGCATGTACTTATCCAGGCAGAGAAGGTGATGTCAAGTATTCAGTAAACAGGCAGGATTCGTTTTCCTGTGCTGGAGTTGGTTAACCTTACGATATAATTTCATCTTATTTCACCAACATGAAAACAGCCTGACAGCAAACTGCAAGTGAACATGGACTCAACAGCTTGTTTTATACCGTAACCAATTTCTGCTGTCAGCATTTGTAGGAGGAACACCCAGCATTAGATTTTAGCACCTTCTCGTTTCTCACTGTGACACATACAGCACAAAGTCTGGCACCAAAGCGCACTGACGCACAAACACACTTGCAACTGAGTGCTTTATCAACACTTCATTTACCCCACACATTAGAAGGTGTCGGATTAGGTGATAGTTTGTACTTCAGCATATGTACGATCCTTTCACGATGCATACTAAACCAATGCATGCTAAGAGTTAGGTTAAGGTCAGGAGACAATACAATCTCTATTTACAGATAGAAATGTAGAATCTGTAGGCGGGGACGTGGATTTTAGGGACGGCCAGTGTTGGTTTCTGTTTACATTGTAACATTGACCAATCACGCATCAGCAGGCTGCAGCGTATGCAGGCACTTTATTTTTTGGGTTCATAGCGCAGTAATTAGCCAGTTAGCCTCTGTCTAACTGACTATTTACAATGAAACTGAGACACACCAGAAACAGATGAATGGGCGCTCCTTGGGGGATTTAATGAACCAAGAAATGACGCAGTTTGTTTTGCTCGCGGAAAAGGAAGTCTTGACAGGAAGTCGTTTATCGCTAATGTCTGGCTAAACCGGACACACCCGACATGTTCACCGTTGTCCCCAGAGGATATATCGTCTCAGACGATAGCTGATGGGTTCCGAGATTGCCCTCAATATAATTATTTTAATTAAAAAACTGATACTATTAAGAATCTTATATGCTCTGATTACAGTACATGTTATACTACATACATGAAATATTTTGGTAGCTGCTCTATACATCTTGAAACTCTTTATTTTGCAGATTTAACTTGTTGCCAATACTTGAAGAGGGCTTGTGGACCTACTTCTTGTCCTATTAAAGAAATACACAGGTCGCAGTTGTTGCAGTTTTTTGTACACGTTATATGAGGCCTCAAGTTTTCCTCCCGACTGAATTCAACGTGTCCCACAATGTTTTATTTTGAAGGCTGGATACCTCCCATGAAAACATCCCGTCTGCAAAGATCATAAAAGGTATATTAGTTTTACTAAATACATAGCATAGGGGCTGTTTCAAACTACAAATATAATGTAATTTAAATCAAATGACACCCTGAATGTACTATGACTACTGTAGCTGAATGAGGAATGACAGGGTAAAAATAAAACATGTAGGAGTGTGTAATAGAGATGTAAATGGTATACAGGCGATCATTTATCCCTCCCACACTTTTGATTTTATTTTTAATTTTATTTTGGTGTAATGTCTTTATTTAATGCCGCTGGAAAATATCCTCACACCCACATCCAGAGATGATGTAGTATCAGAGAAGGTCTCTGGGTTCTTCCTGCTTCTTCTCTTCCCTGCTGTTCTTTTTTTATCCTTTAATTATTATTATTTACCTCTGAATGGCACCTGTACGCCTATTCAAATGTAAATGCAATAGAAGGAAATGATGACTTCTGCAGGAAATGGTGATAATGCTTTCACATGGCAAAGGCAATCAAACTCAATGTACTTACTCAATGCTGCCACAGCTGCTATATAACATACATTGAACATGACTTTCAGCGCTCACAATGACACACTGTACGTGCAGAGATCCTCTACATGAACTTTGGCTAACAGCCAACACCCGATGAACTGAAATCAACATCAATACCAGTCAAAACAACGTGCAACTTTGTTCACGTAATCTGTAGTAACCTCATACTGTGACTGTGTAATTGCTTCTGGGTCAAACCAGAGCTATTAAGTGGGCAATAAGGCCACTCAATTGGCCCTAAAACACACACTGGATCATTAATCCATTTATACTGTAGCAATGGGCTGCTGCATGCAGGGAAGCATCTGTTACCTAATCACAACTGGAGTGCCGACATGTGTGCCGTGACTGAGTGATTAACCCTGACACAGGACAGGGCAGATTGGTCATGCACAGAGACTAATGGAACAAATCAGCTGATACGTATAATTTCAAAATAAAAGCGTTTTAGGTTTTACTCTCTAAAAGGCCCAGACTAAAATGTCATGTTTAATACATAACAGAAGACGTAGACTTTTGTCATAACATCCCCAGGACACCTCCAAGAAGAATAACAGCACACTGATACAGATAACTGTTGCCATTACCAGAGGGAGTAAAGGGTTAGAGTAAAGGTTGATACCTGGTTTACCCTGGGACAACACGTGTCTGGAGAGTTGTAATCTCTGAGCATGTCTTTGTAATGCTGGTGCGGGGGAGGAACAATGTTTGGTAAGGCCAAAAGCATGCTTTGTGAAAAGAGGCAAGCTTTTCTCATTGTATCTTTTACTCTTTGATGTTGAATGTTATGATAGAAAAGACATAAAGGTCAAAAAGAAGGAAAAATAAAGAGCAGTCAAGGAACTGAGGGCTTTCTGCATCAATCCAAGGTGCCTCTGGTGCTGCAGGGGAAGTCATGAGGAAAGACATCCAGCAAAGGAGATCTTTCAACTTGAATAAAAATAGTTGACACTTTTGAAGATGCGCCCTAGAATTAAAGTCAAGTGTGGAAATCAAATGTGAAAAGAAAAGTACTGTCGCTGCACAGAGGGTAAGACAAAGTTAAAACATTCAGGATCAAGTATCAAAACACTACGCAAAGACTAGTCTGATACACTCGTAGTAGTCCAATAGTTAAAGAGGAAGACGGAAAGAGAGATAAAAATACGTCATTTGTAAGTTTCAGACTTCACACTAACTCACCAGCCAAGAAGCACACCCTCCAGAGTCCGGAGTGGAGGGACATGCGTACCTCGGTGCTCTGGTTGAGGGGAAGGATGACGCCCTCCTCCAGGTAGAGCCAGTAGTCGGTGCTCACGGCGATCCCCAGCAGGCCCAGGGCGCAGACAGCGAACACGCTGCTCAGCAACGTCAGCACCTTCCTGCCACATAGGCTCATACCACAGCCTCAACAGCAGGGGGGGCGCCGCCGGAAGAAAGGAGAGCTGAGAGGGGGAGAAAAGGGAAAAATACCCTCATCAAACTCATCAAGGTCAAGGAAGCAGAATACAATAAAACTCTTCTGAGGCAAGATGCAACATCTCTTGGGTAAGAGAAACGAAAAAGTAAACACAAATGAGAAAAATCAATTCTAAATAAAACAACTGTGGAGACATTTTCAAAATAAATTTGCAGATTTTTTTTCTTTTTGAGGACAGGAATTGTATGCAAGTGTCACTTTTGTCAGATGAACTACAAAACCAATATATAACAGCTTAAAACAGAACCCCCTTTAAAGTGGTAATCTCGAAGATCAGTTTCCTTCTCTTTGGTGCCACCTATAGCGATAAAAGGTAATTGTGGGAGCACACTTGCCAGATAACCAAACAGTGTTACATGTGTGACGCTCACCATTGGCTCCGGTTGTTACGGTTGTAAATCTTGATTTTCCTCACTGACGGTCGCTTTCCTTTTTAGACTTCAACTGAGCGTCAAGTTTCTTTTTCTTTAAATTTTCACTTATTTTTGAAGTTGTATCTGTAGTCATCGATCTTTTCTTTGTTTGGCAGCCATAGTAGATTACTGTTCCGAAACCGGAAAAGCATCTGCTTAGCTCCGCCTACCCTCTCTGGCAGACCAACCACTGTTGGGTGATGGAAAACGCGTCACTAACTGGGCGCCGCTTGTGATTGTCGCCACAGACACCCAGTCCATAATAAATCTATATACTGCAAATATAAAGGCTTTCATCAGTGGGCCATAGGCTCAATCACCATTGTGTTACCTCATTCGATGATAGATAGTGACTTAACAGACATTTATTTAAATGAAAATCTTCTTGATTATTACTTTAAAGAAACTCAATTTGATTTGAGGATGTTCTTGATACGAGTGCACTGATCTCCACAGCTGCTGCAACTGTAATTAAGATTCTATTCAAATAACAGCAGATGACTCGAGTCAGAGACGAGTTTGACATGAACAGAAAGTATTAAAATGGGAATATGATAATAGATATATGTAACAGAAGACTCTTAGCTGATGAAAAGGATTCCCTCTCCTTCAAATATCTCATTAGAATTTCAATAACCACATTGTGAATGCCCAAAGGCTCAGTAGTGCATGTCTGAAATATCATTATGTAAAGTTTTTCATTGACTGCCCTAATGTTGCCTCAAGCCAAAACAAACCTGCAGTATATCTCATAGCTAAGATGAGATAAGTTTGTTTAGCTTTTCTTACATTGTCTGCCACAGTGTGATCACACCTAACTCTGATTCTGATATAAATCCTCACCTGCTCTGTTACATATAGCGACTCAGAAGCAGCTTTGCAGATGGTGTACAGTATGTGTCAGCATATGAATGTGAGCTCTTCTCACAAAACGATGGATCCGTTCGTATGGTAGCTGATGCCCACATTGGCCGGAAGCCGGAGCGCTGGGGAGCTTGGCATGGGATATGTGTTGAAAGGAATTGATTTTACATAATGAGTTCTCAGCGGGTTGCCACATTGAGCACCCACTGGGGGACTGGAACGATCGAGTGAATTCATGAAAGGATTTTGAACTTTTTATAAGATTCATGGCGTTTAGTTCCCTCTGTGCGCCAAGTTTTTGTATCATGACTGGGTGTAAAGCCTCAGTAGAATAGAGTAAAATGTTCACACATCTGCCAGCTTGCTGTGTCTCAACAGACAGAACAGTAATGTATGAGGGATGAGCTGTGGCACGCACAGTTATAAATAAAGCTGTTAAGAAAAGGCAGTAACTAATGTTTAAACGAATTGCATGTCTCCAGCAGAGTATGAGTAAGATCTTAAGACTTGTATGCTCTACATACAGTATGCACACAGGCTGTTGTATTTATTCACCTCTTCCTAAGTTACAGCGTTAATCTCTTTTGTCTCTCTTCCTGGGCTCCACACAGATCAGTACTTGGGAAGAGAAATCATTTTTAGATAAGGCTGAAAATATTAGACTGACCATGTTTCCCTCCGATGAAAGTACCACCATCCTGTACATGAGTCCACCGCCTCATATTATATTTCCATCTCCCTCCCTCTACTTGGTAAACGTACAAGAGAAAGTATTCCTAGACTAGTGGCTTCCATTCCTAAATGGCAATAACATTTTTGAGAAGATCAGTTTCAGTCAATCATATTATCAAGCACACCACAGCACTGAATCTGCTGCTGAGGGGGACCCATGATGTCCTTATGGCAGTCGACAGTGGTCACTACTCAATAAAGGTTCTTTCAGGCCTGAGCACTTTAACACAGTAGAGATACCATGAGATACTTTGCATGTGTCATGGGATTGGAGTCTTCATTATTTCTCTCAAAAGGCTCTGCTCTAATTAGACAAATTTAACCTTCTTGGTCACTGTTAACACTTTAACCTAAACCCCCACATATCTCTCATGTGGTGTTCCTCAGGGCTCCTTCCTGGGTCCCCTCCTATTTTCCATCTGTGTCCTTCTGCCATGCAAAATTTTTCACACTTTCTCATTACGCAGATGACACCCAGCTTAACTACCCGATCCAACCCAATGACTAAATTACTCCCACCGCCCTTGCTAAGCGCCGGCAAACCCAAATCCTCAAGCAGAGTCCCTCAACCAGCTGTCCAACAAGATCAGACATTTGCAAAAATATATTTTTTGAATTTATTTTGGCATAAAAAAGGCCACCATACACGCGTCTTTACACACACTTTTACTCCCTTGTCTGCCCCTGTAATGTTTAAATGTCTGCCTGCATGTGTATTTGCATGTGTGCATATGCATTTTTGTGTGCATCAATCTTTTTATGCATGTATTTATGCACAGAAAGAAATACAAAGAAAGCGTTTTAGCATAAAATAAGATAGCAGATATTTATATCCAGACTATTTTTAACCATGCACAAGTGTCTTTTCCCTGCATCTTGAGACTATTCACTCATAATCACTGCATGTGATGCTGATTGGATGCGGTTTGCATTCATGCATAAGCAATCAGAGGTCTCTGAAGCACAGAGGAAAAGGGTTATTGAGAAAGGACTCTCATTAACCCTCATCTATTCTTGACCAGGGTGCAATCAGTGATCATTCATTGACAATGGCCATGTAAGAGCTCTATTTTCAGTCTTTTATCAAGCTTCGACTAGTGGGCAAGATTCATGCTTTACAGTCATTGACCTGTTTGTGTTACTGCATCCAATCAGAGGGCTGTTTTTAGTTAGAAGTGCTGATTGTAACCCCTGCAAATAGGGTCTTATTAGGGGACTGAAACAGAATGAAGAGGAGCTATTTAGGTTGATGGTACTACAAAAATACACATTGGTATTGTGATGATGGTACTAATGCTAATAATAGTATGTGTTTCAATATGAATCTAAACGTGTACATTAAAGTCCAGCTATATATATTGATAGATAATATATATTTATAAGAAGTTATCAAGGCCAGAAGTTCACAATTGGACAGTCGTTTTGTTTAACCAAATCAAAGTGTTTTTAAAAAAGAGATGGAGACAGTTACTCCACTGTGGGTGGAGCCTCCAGCAGACATGATCAAGGTTAGCAGCATGTTTTTCTGTGCCAGCAACAGTGCATCCTAAAAAGCCCTCACTACATGCATTAGGCTGTGTAAAGAGTAACAGTGGCAGAATGAGACCACTGCATTAGCCAACTCAAGCAGCAACCTCCAGGAAAGAAAAATTATGCCAAAGAAGAAATGCTGGGAAAAAAAAAAAATGCAGTACCTCAAACAGCCACTAGGGGCTGGCTCCAAAAGTGAGTAAATCCTAATTTAGCCCCATTTACTTTACAGTAGAAAAAAAAACATATTTATAGCCTGGTACAAAAACAGATGATTTCTCTCTTTATGACAGCCGTGCAGGAGGTTGAACATACTAAAACTAAAACTTACTTTATTATATTTAAATGTAGGAACCTTTTTCTTTTTTGTTATAATATAACAAAAGATGACAAATGATGTTTACTCGATCACCATCAGTGTGACTCTAGAGGCAATGCTGGCATCAAGCAAGACAGCTGCTAACCCCTGGTGGAGTAAAGGGCACGTCATCACCCGAAGGAGGGCATTTCTCTTCTGTTCACTTTGTAAACATGCACCTAACCTCCTGCAAACCTTCATTTAAACAGCTCGTTGACAAAAATACCACACTTTCCTAAAGCACTAATGGAAAGCAAATACTACCACAGAAGTCTCCACCCACTTCAACCTGTTCCTGTACCTGCTGAAGCCTCGTAAGCCAAGTAAAGATTATTACCAATGATCCCTGTTTCTCCGTGTGCTGCATTTGGGTTCCTGCTTCATGTCAAGCTCTAAAATTGTATTGAAGCTGAATGAGCTGAGTATGGTCCTTGACTCAGTGTCACTGCAAAACAGCTGGCACCCTAACCTGAATTTGTGTATTTGTGTTGCTTGTCTTTTGGCATGCTTACTGACCCAGCTACTGTGTCCATACGAGCGTGTCTGTGAGTGCAGTCCCTCTGCTGCCTCTGATGTGGACATGTGACTATCACCGTGGGAGTGAGTTGCTGTTGGATGATGTTGTTAGGGTTGGCTGGAGGAGCCTGAGGACAGCAGCAGTCCAGCACACGAGAGAGGAGACATGTCATCAAGCCACGGACACAGCTGCATGACTCTGGCAGCCCCTGTCATCGGGCCTGCTGAGATCTGCTTGTTCATTTTCAGCAGAAGTACTGAGGGGGAAACACGACACAGGCATGCAGCAGACAAGCTCGTAGTCATGCATACATCATGCAAACTCTCAAACCCACAAACCTCCATGAACTGACAGTTGTGTACTTGTAGAGTATATCACACAAACCACACTTGTACATGGGAACATCAAGCTACATTAGAGACCTACTGCTGAGCCACAAACTGTCTACAGTCCCTCTCTGTCCTCCTCACTTAATGCATCATGAGTATCACAGAGGGATTGTGTCACATATTAGAACAGTCTTACAAAGAGTTAAATTTTTCTCTGTTATCTTTAAAAACAAAGCTAGAAAGAATACATGATGCAGACTGCTAAGTTAACAACCATTATTCCCAAAAGAAACATTAAGAATTCCAAATTATCCTGCATCCAAATGTGACCTTTTAAAAACAATGTCTTACTATAATAACAACTACAAAGGTGTCACCTGTTCTCCTGCTATTCTACCCTATAGTTGCTTACCACAATAAAAATAATAATGACATGGACAACACTTCCATTAATAGTAAATATAGCAGCTAATTGTATAGAAATTAGTCCTGACAAGCCTCACACCTCGTTAAACAATTTAACCACGCTGCTAAAATTGTCAATATTGAATCATATAAAGCAACATTCCCAAAATCTTAACTTAAAAAGGTATTTAGAAATGCCTACAGTCGTGTTAAGACTTGTGTGTGTGTGTTTTCCATCACCCAGCAGTGGTTGGTCTGCCAGAGAGGGTAGGCGGAGCTAAGCGGCTGCTTTTCCGGTCTCTGCAAGTGTTGTGAGTAAACAGTAATCTACTATGGCTGAACAAACAAAGAAAAGATCGATAACTACAGATACAACTTCAAAAATAAGTGAAAATCCAAGGAGAAAGAAACAAATTCTCTACCACAGCCACTATTATTACTATTCAAATATAGGAGAATAGCACTGTGTTCCCACCCTACTTTCCACATGAGGTCATGTCTGGCTCCAAGAAACAAAGATGGCAACGACCAAAAACTCAAGGCGTTTAAAGTAGTGAACAAACCCATGAGTGATTCCCTGTATATGCTCTTGTTCTGTTGTTATTTCAGCCATTCTCTATCAGTGTTATCAGACAGTTCTAGTTTAAAAGCTGGAATAATTTCTCACTGGTCTGATTCTGGAGATGCCTCAGCCCTCTCTTTAAGGAATGGCTGCCAAAAATGCTAATATACACAGTTGTTTCAGCCAAATCACCGCCGGAGGGCAATTAAATTACCGCACATCATGTGTAAGCATCAGAGGGAGTTTGAGTTGGGTTCTGCCAGCTGTAAAGGCAGATCATGCTCTCCACAAATCCAGTCATTCAGGGTTAAAGAATCCCTCAGCTGGCTGTTTAACGGTGCCACACATTTTCATTTAACAGTGAAACTAGCTGACCTACAATGTAGGCGGTGCTTTCTTCCATCACCCTTAAGACACTTGAGCAGCGCGCATCAAAAAGCAGAACATCTCTGTTCTGTCATGTCAGATCATCTTAATTGGAAGGGGCAGCTCTGCATACAGCCCGAGCCTTTTGATGCTTTTCCAAAGGCAGCTCCACAACGTCTTTTAGCAAAATGGCTCTGGCTCCGAGCTGTCGTCCCCTGTGTGTTCCTTCATCGCATTGCATCGTGAAAGTGTGCAAGAACCCTGTCACTAAGCTTCATTAAGAAGTTATTTCAAATCATATTTTAAAATGACACATTTTCTCTGCAAAAAGACCCCTGAAAGACATGTTTACTTCATGAAATCTTTCTTAACATTAGCGACCTGAGCTGAACAAAAATAGCAGACGGGTCCCTGTAATCTAATAACATCTGAGTAAATGGCACAGATGTGGTCCCTAAAAGGGTTCAGACTGTATTGGAGATATTGCAATCCACTTCAATAGCACTAACGTCCATTTTCCATGTTTGTGGTGAGAACAAGTCTCCCATTTATAAGTGCTTGACTTGGTCCTGTCGCATGGCAACACATTACATAGTGGCTCCCGAATTAGTGAGGCACGAATGGATTGATGAGCCAGTCCCAAAAACAAGACTTTATATTTGGTAGTGCATTTTTCATGCCAGAGAGAAAATACAGAGGAAAAACTGGAGGATGATACAGTGGCACAAATAAATCAGAGAGGATTATAGAACAAAAACATGTATTACACGTTGTTGAGTGTAGGGATGTTGCTTAGAGAGTGAGTGGTCTCTAAAACCACTGAGGTGCGGCCAAGAGAGTAGGACGATGCTAAAAGAAAAGCTTACTCACGGTGCTTAAAAAAATCTATTAGAGTGCAGCGTGCTTCATTTAAGCATGAAGACTAAAAAGTTGAACAGACAATCCTAAGAATTTCACATTCTCTGGAGTGCCACCTAGTGGCAACAAACAGTAATTGTAAGAGTACACTTCCCAGTTTGACCTGATGTCCACAGTTGGCTCCCTTTGTCACGGTTGTTTCTTGATTTTCCTCGCTGACGGTCACTTTCCTTTTTAGACTGTTTGCCTTCATCTGAGCGTCGAATTTGTTTCTTTTTCTTTGGATTTTCACTTATTTTTGAAGTTGTATCTGTAGTCATCCATCTTTTCTTTGTTTGTTCAGCCATAGTAGATTACTATTTACTCGCAACACTTGCAGAGACTGGAAAAGCAGCCGCTTAGCTCCGCCTACCCTCTCTGGCAGACCAACCACTGCTGGGTGATGGAAAACGCGTCACTAACTAGCGGCACTTGTAATTTTTTTTCTGCGCAAGTCACACAGACACCCAGTCCATAATTATATTGTATACTGTAAATGCAAAGGCTTTCATCAGTGGGCCATTGGCTCAATCACACTTGTGTCGACAGATAGTGACTTAACATTTATTTACATGAAAATCTTTGAGATTATCACTTTAAGTTCCTAAAGGGTTAAAGGAAAACAAAACCCACTGTTGCTATTGCATAGCCATGCTCAGATAAATATTTAGTCAGGAGGTTGGATATGTGTGACGTCAAAGCAGCTGTGAGGAACTTTTACTTCTGCGATTTTGGCGACCCCTATGGACGAAGCAGTACGTCTTATTTCTTTGCTAATCCCGTCCTCCAAAATCCTCAGAAATCTGAAAATCCTCCTGCTCTTTTAACAGTCACATGTAGCTTTCACTGTGACTCTTTAATGTGGAAATTTTGAGCAAAGGCTCTTCCTGTCTGCTCGCTCTGAATCGCTTCATCCGACGCCGACACAGTAGTAGCGTTTACACGCATTAAAAATGTGGAATTTGGAAATAATCATTTTCCTGATGGTCTCATCTGCTTTTGTTGGTCATATAGAGGCATCAGAAATAGTCTCAGCCTGTTTCATAACTAAGTAAAGACACTTTACAGTATGTTTTACTCAGCAGTAAGAGATATTAAATAACTGTCTTGTCTTACTACATAGCATATAGTCGTACTACAGCCCTGTACACATAGAGGGCACTCAGGATCTTCATGTTTGTCAATATGGCACTGGTAGCTTACATTCCTACTAATGATGACCTACTGCTGTTTTGTTGTTGGCAGGAGTGACAAATGAGTAAACTGTGAGCACTGCTGTTGCTAAGTTAACAAGACACAAGGGTGGAGGGCGCATAGAGGAAGACTGCATGATTTTAATGAAAGGAAAGGACACATGGACGGTGCTTTAAAGTCCTTTGTGACACGGTCTGTTTGAAAAATGACCGGCCTGTTAAGCTGCATGAATCCATGTGAAACCAAGATGAAAAGTTCAGTGACTACCAGCCAGGGGTTAAATATGTATTTCAAGTCAGTAGTGCAAAAAGATGGAAAATAAATGCCTGCAGCATTTTAATGACGGCATCAATCAAATGCATTTACCAGAGAGCCCGCAGAGTTCAAGTCAACTAACTTTCAATTAAATCCACGATGAATCTGTCTGAGTTTGTTTGAAAGCTATCTGGATAGACAGGCTTATAGAAAGAAGAAAAAACACAAACTTCAAAATGCTTAACAAGTCTTGCTTCTCCCTCTTTAAAGCACAACAGTCTGTACTGCAATAGTATGTCTAGATAACCTTGTGTATCCACGTCTGTCTCACTGCAACCAGTATCCAGAGTGCAGCCTGTATTAGAAACCATCTTCCTTTTGCAGACGCAGAATAATATTCACCTGCAGCCCACACCATCCTGTCTAAATCTGTGCTTTAACAGTATTTTTTTGGCTGGCACACTAAGTGTGATCTCAGTCAAATAGGACCGTGGGCTATACCGACGGCTAAAAGATCTCGGGTGTTGATAATTAGAAGACTTTGAACTTCACATTTAAAATAAAATACTTTTTTTTTTATAACTTAGTGTTGCTGTGAACGAAAAGGAAATGTAATATGACTTTCACTGCTTGGATAACAAGGTATGCAATCTCATTAAAGCATCAATTTATGCATACAAGAATATTACACTAAACGTAGGTGACCCCTGTCCCTCTACATATGTGAATTTAAGTTTCATGGGCAGTGAGTCATTTAAATCTAATATATACGTGCAATCAGGTCAGTGGGTAGGTATAGTGTGTCATTCGGAAGAAGTGTTTGTTGTCTACCTCCTCTGTGCAGTGATCAGTGCCAGCTGTTACGTCTGCCGTTTGATCTTTGGCTCGCGCTCAGATCTCTGTCCGCGGTGCTGAAGCGGTCACACACGTTCCCACGCTGAACGCCCAGTCAATAATAAACTCAGCCCACTGAGCGTGCTGTTACACAGGAGCAGGCGCTGGAGTATGTTAATTAAACGTGGTCTGGAAGTTATTTTCATATCGGTGTTTTTTTAATCCGTAATGCTGCCTGTAGGGATAGACTACATTGAGTTGTTTAATCTTTAATCTTCCCCCTTTTTTTCTCTCTTCGCATTTTCTCTAACCCCAGAAACGAGTTGATGGAAGACTACACTGACTTATTTCTCGATTAGCAGACCCTATCTCTAGAAGTTGGACTCAAGGGTTTAATGACAAAATCGATTTCAGCTTTGAATGCCTCTAAACCTGAAAACATGCAGTGTTTCATGTTAAAGAGGGACATTAGATGGCAAAAACATCGAATATAGTCGATTTAAATATTTAAATGTCGGCCAAAGTTTAAAATAGTGTTGATACGTGTTACTTTAAATGAAGTCAGTCCTAATAAAAGTATGAATATAAGCCTCAGTCCGATTACTGGAAACTAACAACACACAACGCATTCAAGGTTATCAGCGAAACTATAGCAACAGCCAGTTTCTCTGCACAGAACAACAATAACATCTTTACCAAACGCCTCTGAGAGAAAAAACAAACTCATTAAGCATAAATTACCTTTTCGAGAAAAGCCCGGTTGAAGTAAGAACTGTACTTCTTCTCTTGTCTTCCTCCTCTTGTTTCTCTCTGCGCGCTCTGTCCGTGTTGTCTCAGGTTTGGCGCGCGACGATAAGCCTCTGTGGCAGACTGGACCCGCGGCTGCGTAGCTCGCGCACCACTACTATCCAAGTCCGTATGCAACTAACCGCGTGGCGTGTGGCACGTGGCGCCCCACTCCGCTCTCCACCTCTCTTAAGGTGAAAACAGACAGAGCGTGCATGTGATGGGACAACAGCAGTTTAAATGGTTCAAGTTTTTGGTTTGATTTGTTTCAAAAACATTTAATGTAGGAATACACAGCATTAGGAGTACTAACACTTTGTGTGTTTTTATCTCTAATTCCTCCCACTCATTTCTGCCTCTTTAATTGGCTTCCCTTTTGCAACACAAACTCTCTTTTGTTTTGATTTTGCATGTTGTGTCCTCTAAAACTAGAAGAGCCCTCAATAGAAACAACCAGTGGCTTGACTTATTTTATTTTTCAAATAATGTGACTGGACATGTTCAGGAAGCAGCCCACCCACTCAGCAAACAACAACATTTGTGCTAAATGCTAAATGAGCTACTTTCATAGCAACGTCCTGTCGTAGGCTTCAGGAGGGCACAGATTTATAGAATCTGAGCTGCTGTTGGACCGAATTCAGGACAAACTGTCTCTGGGCATATGGACATTCATTCAGTCATTAAAGAGCATCTGGCGTATGTATGACTAACCACCATGTTCTGTTCCTGTCTGATCGCACAGGAGTGAATTAAGAGGCTTGTCATCAGCTGGCTCTGACTCGGCCTTTCACAGTCGCATTCGCCTCACAGGAAGTGAGGACCTTTCTCGTCCAATTTGTACAATTTGTTCTCCTATTTCTCTCTCTGCAAATGTATTTGCTCGTATGCAATTTTCTATACTTTTCTCCTTCTAACAGCAAACATGAACTTTTCTGGCAACCCTAAGGTGTAGTGAGAATTTCTTTTAGGTCTGAATCAAGTGTTTCCCTCAGGGGCTGAGATATGAGGCTAATGTGAAAGGGAAAGTAACTGCAGTTCCTCAAATGACCACTTGAGGCCGGCTCCAAAAGTGAGTCAATCCCCATTAGGCCCTATGTTATAATGGCCAACTTTACAGCAGAATTAAACATGTTTACAGACAGCCACAAAATCTAGATCTGTATAGCTAATGTCCCTCATGACACTTGAGGTGGGGTTGAATTTTTATATATCTCACCGCCCTGTTGGGGGGGCGTGGACGTTTTGATTGACAGACATCAACACAGCAAATTCTGTCACTGAACTTAACTTCTTGGCCGTGTTAGTGTTCCTAACTTTTTGGGACTATACATGCTAATATCGGGCTAATATTTAGCTTTTTGTGCTGTTTATTTGACCAACAGACCACCCAAGAAGTTTCAGCCACACTTTTTATTAATTGAAATATTTTAGCGCTAATTAGCAGGTAGCGGTGTCTTACCTTACCATACCTGTCTTTTCAGCTCATAGTTTAGCTTCTTTATTCTCTAACTTGGCTACTAACATATCAATAGAATGTACATTTTGAGATAGATGGTTAACTAGAGCTAATGAATTTGCAATAGATACAGACTGCAGTATAGCTTTGGCCACCCCTAGCTCTTCTGTACCTCCTCCGTCTTGTCCAAATATGGTCACTTCTGTTTCCAGAAAACCAATATGGCGCCGGCCAAAATGTTTAACTTGAGGCTTCAACAAGGCAGTCAACAAACCAATGGATGGCGTCATGGTGGCTATATCCCTTATTCAGTCCATGGGAGATGATAATAACAGAAAAAAGCAAACGTACGCATCTTTTCAGAGGAGAGATTTGTAGGTAAATCGTGTGATTTAAGTCCAAAAACTTTTTTGGAGAATGTCAACACAATTTCTGTCTTCATTTTATTCATCATTTATAGTTAAAATGAATCTTTCATCTTCTGTAATAAAAAAAAGCCTAGTCATTGTTCACGGAGATGTAAACATGTATCAGGCTCTAACGATAACACATCTGTTTTACTCAAGGCCAGAACAGCCTTCACAACCAAACAATATGGTTGCATGTGACTTTGCTCGAGCAGTTCAATTACAGATGAAGTCACAGAAGACGAGTGTTTATGCACATGTGTGTGCGTATTTGTCTGATTGTGTGATAGAGGGAGAATGGGAGGAACCAGTGGACTGAAACATATAGGTGTTAAACAAGAGCTCGCACACCAGCTGCTGCCACAGTCAACACACTGCAGGGCTTTTTCTAATCACATGGCAGCTATGCATTGTATGAAAACACATGGATATACACATATGTTTAATTACTCTCTACAGCATTACAAAATCACAACACTCTGCTATCTGGGTATGAAATTGTTCATTGATTGGAGCTGGAATTATCTTTTAATGCACAATGTAATGTCATTTTTACTCGTGATTCCAAACACCACAATGTGTGTTAAAATATTACATTTCAACCTCTAATCTAAAAACTGAGGACACTGGCTGCGTGCCAGCAAAGAGCTTCAGTGATTAAAGACCCTAAAAGCTGAAAATATGACAAAGATAAATGAAAGCTATCAAGTGAGTTAGGAAGAATATGTAGAGCGGCTGCAGTTTTCAGACTAACACGGTAGAGGAGATTTAAAATGGAAAATTGCTCAAGGTTGGAGGAAAGTTTTCATGATCACTACAATAAATGGGCCAGCAGCATTACTCTTCCTCTCCTCCTAAAATGAGCATGTACCTGTAGAAGTCTATATTCTGTCTGGACAGTAGTAAATGCTTATTATTAAAGTATTTTACTTTGAAAAGAAGAAACGGGATGCTCCTGTATCAGAAACTAGTTAATTTACACAATAATCTCTCAGGGAAGCACTACTACTGTCATGGCTACAGCCCGTGTTTGCTTGAGTTGAAACACTTTCTCACTTCTTTATGTTGTGACAAGTATTTAGTCACGTAAATGGGTTCCACACAAACCCTGTTCTCGCTTAAAAGAAAAGCCTGAGGTATCCTCACAGCCTAAGTTTGGTGAAATCCAGTGGACATCCTGTTGTGTCGTTCAGGCCTCAAACAAACTGGTAGTGATGCTCATCAGTCCCGATTCACCCCAACGACTTCTGACAGCAGTAAGTGCAACACTATTGTCTCCCATCAATAACACCTCCCTGCCTTCACCGAGAGTCAAGCTGAGCCATCCATCTAATGAGGAAGCCTGGAAGATACATACATACATACATACATCGCCCGGGCACCCTTGCTCACACCATAATACTATTTGTTGAGAGCCAGAGAAAAACAACCCTTTCATATGTCCCTTTGTAAACATATACACTATGATCATAATGATGCATGCAGGACTTTTTCGTGTACATGCTTGGCGATACACAAATGTTCAAACAGGATGTACACAGAACATTTGAAATCAAGACAAAAGCAGGGGAGAAGACTCTGTCACAAAAAGTAAATATATAGTATATAAAAATATATATCAGTTTTTTTAATTCAATTCAATTCAAACCTTTAAGCCTTGAAAATCATTTACCTCATTTACAATGATGTTGAGCTACATAGTTAAGATTCTCAGTTGCATTCTGACGTGAAGAGGTTTGAGATTATTGTCTTAATTTGTCCAAAAGAAATTAGTCTGTTGTAAATAATTCCACATCTAAAAGCTGTTTATCTGCTAATGCAATATTTAATACACTGTTCATGAAAACAGGTATCCCCTCAAAGAAACATTTCAAGCATGGTTATATTTCTTCATTTCTTTGCTCAGCTTTCAATGAGAAAAGCTGAGGGAGATGTGTTAGGGTAGCGCCAGGTGATGGCCTTGAAACATCTCTCAAAATAGATCAGCTCGCAGCTTGCAAAACCTTAAATCGGCACCAAACTCTATCACAAAAAAGCCACAGTGTGCTGTATGTTTCAATGTGTTAGTTAAGCTTCAAGTTGCAAGAATAATTAACAAATACATGAATAAAGCACTCTCTTGTACAAGTATGGACTTGATTTTCCTTTTTTTATTTGCATTATCATACATTAGGTACAAATGACACAATCAATCACAAGGTAAGTAGCTCAGACTCGTTTTAAAGGTTTCAGGCTGACGAGGGAAGAAAACGAACATACACCATTTGCAAAATACAATATATTCTTTCTTTTACAGTCTATGTAGATATCTACTGTAAGTCGTTTATGTACAAGGACAGGGCTGCTGAGATTATAACTGAACAAAGAGAGGAGAGTTAGAGACTGTGTTACTGAGTGGGGTAAGGAATAAGGCATTCCTGCACATCATTGATCCTGTGCTCTGTGCGGCCGAATGAATGGCAGCTCACTTCTACTCTCTCGTTTGACAGCGAACAGGAAACAGCGGAGACTAACTACAATAAAACAAAGATAAATCTAAATCAAATGAATTCATAAAGGAGTATTGAAAGCCGTCTTTCTCTGAAAACCTTACATTTAAGATAAAACCTTTACAGAATCAGAAAGTTACTTCATTTTTTCCGGCCATCCAAATCAACTAAATTAAAAACAAAAAAAGGAGAGGACATTAAACAGAATGTAAACAAAGCAAAACACCAAATACATTTGGCTAACTCCTTTCCCATGATGCATCAGGGAGGAGAAGGAAAGGGAGGAAATTGAACGGCAACTGTGTCGAGTGAATTCCTGACTTGATGGGATTTAAAGGGTGAAAAGAGGAGGACGCTGTCGATAAGAAGACGGATTGACTTAGCCCAGGCACTGAGGAAGGAGTAGCAGGTGGAGCGAGAGAGGGCACCAGAGGGGCGGTTTAATGTGACCAGGCACAGGGGTCGTCCTTCACACAAGCCATTATCATCTATCTTTACATTAATCTATCCTAAGCCCATAAATCACCTGTTCAAATAATCCTTTGATATTGTCAATAAGTTTATTAAAAGAGTCACTACATCATTTAGTCATTAGTAGGCACAGGGAGGTAAAGGTAAAGCCAGCAGTAGGAGGAGGGTCCGAGTTCTAGTTAAAGGTTATTAGCGTCAGTCAACAAAGCAGGCTTTAAAGTGTAGTAAAGGTACGAGTTAGAGAGTTAAAATCAGAGCAGGGATGATGGTAGATTAAGAGGATGTACAGCATATCTGTTGGGAAAGGCACACAAGGGAAGAGTTAGTTATATTGTTTTCATGCCCACACTGACTGTGACATTTAGAAATAGTTTGTAAGAGTAAAGAGAATTGGAAATATGTCGTAAAGGGAGAATTAAATCAGCACATAAAGAGGTCCGGGTTAGGCTCAGACATGGGCAAGACTGCTGCTGAATAAACTCCAGTATGTACAATATTTTCTCTCACGTCTGTCGATTTCACAAACGAGCACGGTGTATGGTGAGCCGTCCATGACCCAATGTGCACAGGTACACTCATGGCAGCATGCTACTCTATATGTTATGTGCCTTTACGCAGGTCTGAGACGCTGCCACACAGCAAGTGACTAGACAGCTAGTGCAACGCTGCTATCGTCGGGTTCTGGCGTTTTCCAGGTTTGGCACATGCAGAGGGTTACATACTTGAGGAGAACACAGCAGGAGAGCACACGTCTTAGAAAAACATGGAGAAAATATATGAAATAATTCATTAGTTCCTATCTATATCAGTCAGGTATGAGTTTTCTTATGTGATACATCCTTTGAGACATGAATTTGTTGAGGAGAAGCTAGAGAAATAAACACTGACAAGAGGAAAACAAAATGCACAAAGGGACAACACAACATTAAGATTATAACATAAACCCCAGACAAACAGCGAGTGGTCCCACTGGTCTAACAACGAGCAGTGCTTCTGAGTTACAGCTCACTACAGATCTAACCCTACCTCAACAGGTAAAGGTACGAACAACCAAGGACCATATTGTATATAACTAGAACCAGGGACTCTGTGTCGGAACAGATTTTTGAAATGTACTTAAATATATAACCTGATATAACATGTCTATTCCATGTTCTTTCGCCCCTATGATCCACATTCTTTTGGCAAAATCACTCTCATGTGTTTTCACACAAAGTTTCAAACCTGCCCTATCATTGGGACTTTGGTGTTTCATCATTGACTCATGATTTGTGTGCTGTAAAGTTGCAATATCCTGCAATCACCTCTAAAAGACTGTAGCTGGTCCAAGATCAGCACTGTTAAGCCTGACTGTTTGTAATGATCACCTTAAAAGGTACAGCCAGCTACTGTTGGTAATGAGCTTACTATTGTACTGCATATCCCTTTAAATTTGGCCAGTCTAGATCTCTGCTTCCATTGATACTTAACCCTAAGTCTGTCTTTGAGGGCCTGTGTCAACTTTGTCAACAACAATGGTGGAGGAGAAGATTGTTTCGTTTTTTGGCTAATGCCAGGACGTGATTCCTTTCCATCGTTTTTGTGTTTTCTTTGTCAAATTTCCTTGAAATAGAGCAAATATTAAGCATACAGAGCAATTTAAAACGTAACCTAGCAACACTAAGTGCCAGTTAGAAGTGCTCTGAAATTGAGGTTGTGGGCGCTGCCAGCGTAAAACACGGCGTTAGTGGACACAGGCCCTGCCTACAGCTGATCCTTTGTAATCAACACATATTTAAGCTAACTATGGCTGTCACTCCTATAAAAGGAGGAAACTGGTACATTCTCAGGACCATGAGGGGCGACTCTTACCTCTAAAGTTAGATTTATTATCACTTTGAGGTTGTATCATACGTAGTAGCATGCATCACTTAGCGAATCACGTGCATGAATGATGCCTACCAACAGCATGCAGATACACAAGGACAGTCAACAGCCAGACGCGCATCCAATCAACACGTAATTTGCAGTCAGAACTATTAAAAATCAATAAAGAAGAACAAAGGTTTGATAAATCTACCAAAACAAGTAGAACAGATACACGTCACAACTTTCTAATCCTGGACTCCATTAAAGAGATCCAGCTCTTACAAAGTTGATACGCACTGGGTTATTAGCTGTTTAATATTTTACACATACAAATATTGGTTTATATAATTAATGTAATAAAAGCACATTCAGGTGTTGGTATAAAAACTGTAACTTGCTATACTCTTTTTAAATAACTCATGATTATTTACAAAGGAGTTATGCACTGATATTAGATACATTAAAATATTATTTTGATCTAATGGAAAAATACGTCTGAGATCACAAAAGAAAGGAGCGCGAAAACTAATTTTAGAGACATTAAAGGAAGAAAAGGGGGATGCAAAATGTGTTTCTTTCTGTGCTTGAGGGTATGATACTGTACGCAATTTAACATTACTTGGTTAATACACAATGACATAATGTTATATTCTAAAAACAAAAAAGAGTATGAAAATGTGTTTTCTGGTTCTGTAAGGACATATAAGACAAATGGGAGGCTTTGTACTCATGGGTAAAGTCGGGACAGGGACAAGCTGTAAACATTCAAAGGTTTGACTTTTAGTAGATATAAGAAAGCCACTGCCCTGGGACTAAACTGATTACTGTGTCCACATGGTGTCCACACGAAGGGAAGTATACAATCTGCAGCTCAAGTTAGGGCTAGAAAACAGGTGTTTGAAACGCAGCTAAAATAGGGAGAAAACAGTGAAGCTAAGCTAAGCTCTGACTGACCCTGACACACTGTCAAACCTATGTGTCCTCCTATACTTGCATTACTTACAGACTGAAAGTAATCTAATTACATAACTGTGTATTCTTCAGTTGATTTGCTACTCAGTTGAGATCGGCTAGCATCAATTTGTACTAAATAGAATTGCACAGCATCACCATGAAGTCAAAGGGAAGCTGTAAACATGATACAGCAAACATTGAATCAAAAGGTGCTGTTTTAACGCCACCTGTTATATTTGG
The DNA here is from genome assembly GCF_022749685.1 of Semicossyphus pulcher. NCBI lineage: Eukaryota > Metazoa > Chordata > Actinopteri > Labriformes > Labridae > Semicossyphus > Semicossyphus pulcher. The sequence goes on from NW_027211681.1 coordinate 6,430,279, forward strand.
CTATAGTAGCTACGCTACCATATGTATGAGTGTATTTCAGCTCTGTGTACTGTGATGATTTTCTCACCAACTAGATCTCTACACCATAATGTTTATCCATTGATATTTGTTAATCTATGCTTAAATGCTCCTTTAATTTTCTTGTTTATTTCATTTACAGGCTATTTGTCTCAGTGCCTCCAGTTACGGTAACCTTCAATACAAATAGGACATTCATGTCTACAGTACATGCTCCTCATTTAACTAAAGGAAGTTGTGTTGCTGATAACCAGTCTAATCTATAAAATCTATACTGGCAAATATATAGTACAGAACAGAAAAGCATGCCCTAAATGGTGCTTATGAATAAAAGAAATACATAAAGGTTCAAAGCGGGCCTTCATCCAGTTGTGTTCAGACGTTCGGTTGGCGGTGGGTTTAAGTCGGTGGCAGTGAGTGGGAGGGAGGTGCTTCGGAGAGGTTTCTCCATCCTTCTCATACGCTGTTATTGATCGACGGATGTACAAACTGTGGGTTGATGAAGGAAAACCCTGCGAACTCGGCCTGGTCGATGTTGGCGATGACCAGCTCGTCTGGAGGTGTGAGTTGCGGCTGAGTGCGCGTGAAGAACTTGTCAAAGTTCTCGGCTCCTTTGCCACACTGTAGGAAAGAGAGACAGAAGAGGGAGGAAGGTTAGACATGAGGTATGAAAACGAATTAAAGAGTGCAAGCAGACTGAGCAGACAGAACGGACATAAACAACTGTAAGCACTTTCAGAAGTATGACGGCACGGTAATCCTGAGAAGGCAAGAGACATTCTGTGGACTTTCTTCTTCAGACAGGACACACATCATCAGACGTCATCGATCACCATTGTCATCTCCATTCTTATCCCACTTTTCTGCACAATATGCATCGACAATACAACAAGTAACATTCGCCTTATAAAAATGCTTCCTCATGCTGCCCTCAGGTCTACATAAAAAGAGAACATTTCACACCTGATCCCACACTTTTCCCACTGCTGTGTGCACCGTCAGATTACATGCTCTACATCTCATTCACCTGAATCACACTGCACCCTTGTGAATACCAAAGCAACACTGGCACAGCTGTGGAACAGCAATGCAGCTTCCAGTAAACAAGGCCCAGGCTTGATCTTGTGTGAGGAAATGCTGTCAGAACGCAGTGCACGCTCTGACCTCATAACCTGCTTTGATGAAGCTGCTCTACCTCTGCTGGGATGTGATATGTACGTAAGTTTGTGCATTTGACCCTCGCTGTCAAAACTAGTTATCTTACAGAACAATGAATATATTAAATCAACACAACCAGCTACAGTATCAAGGTACAACAAGGTCAAAAAAGGGTTAATTACTGTGCATATAAGAAGGAGAAAAGGCGTCAATATTTGACAGGAGACATCAGAAGTGTTTTTATGTTTGTGTGATGAGAGGATGATCAAATGAAATCAAACACATGGCGAGTGGTTATGTCACATGGTGGATGAGGATTTCTCAGCAAAGAAAGATGAAGTGCATGCTCTGAGATGTGAGTGTGCATCTCATTCTGCAGCTGGAGGGATATCCCCTCTGATTTAAGACATCAATACATGGCATGACAGACCACAGCAGCTTTCAAGATCAAAAGACATATCTTATTGTTCGGAATTTTTCGATACTGGTATCAATACTGATACTCATATCGATACTACTTTCCATTATTTGGTGCAAAAAACAAAGGCATGTCTTTATTAGGGTGATAATGTGCCTCTGGAAAGGGGTTATAACCGGGGTTAAACGCTGTGCCCATCTTCCTACAGCAACAACAGTTAACATTAAAAGTAAATGTAAGCTTATTTATAAGAACCATGCAATTTAACTGCATTTTTAGTTTGGCTAATCCCATCTGCAGCATTGCTATCAGAGCTACAGGGAATGGGAGGCTGCACTGAGAACGTACAAGCAGTAACGCTAGCAACGGTGTTAGCATTAGCCGCTAGTTAAGGCAAGTCAAGTAACTTTTTTTCTACCCAAGATCCAGCACTCTTACGTGTAGTACCCGGTCTTTATAAAGAGAAAAGACAAGGTAATAATGTCTTATAATGATATTATTGGCCAATTCATATAACCTGTTCAAAGAGTATGTCAATGAATTGTATCTGTATTATCTTGGCACAGACGCAGACATGATGATGGTCTGGTCTGAGACAGTATTAAGTAGTCATGAGTACGACTGATGAGGCTTCTCTTTGGGGACAAACATCAGGTAGCGGGGGGCTTTGATGTTACGTGTTGCCATAGCAAGGAGTTTGACTCACAGCCAGCCATTCAATCATGACAATCAAATACGGGGGAGCTTTTTGAGTCGTCCAATCATGATTCCCAGTTTGCGCTGCATACATACTTGATAGTTAGACAGAAACTTGAGAGGTCAAACATTGAATTTTACAACATTCAAACTTATGAACACACTCAAGTCATCCGAGTCTTCATGCCTCAATTCAAGTTAAGTCTCAAGCCATTAACTTGCAAGTCCAAGTCGAGTCTAGTCGTAAGTCCACATCTCTGTTAGCCACTTTGCTAATGCAGTCAAACACAATGCACTGCTTCAGATTTATAGACTGATGAACTTTTATGTTTTGTGAGGTTGCTGGTGTTACCCACTTTAGAGTTAAATTTGATTTAGTGAGCCCAAACTTTCAAACGCTTTGCTCTGTCCGTCTACCGTGTAGACTTTCTCCAGCATGAGACCACAACAATGCAATGTCATCGCCCGATGCCGGCGGCTTCGTCATCACTAGGGCATGGACGGCAGCTGCATTAGGACGAAACGATTGAATGAAAACGGCATTAAATATGATGCAATGTTAACGTTAAATACCAATAGGAGCACTGTTTGTCCATGAGCTAATCGGTACTCTGGGTACTGACCAATCACACAACATTATGTAATATTTCTATATTACTACATGTTTTTTTTTGCTGGATAAGTGGTACATTTTCATAAAAAGCTAATTTTCCATAATTTGCCAATTATATAATTAGGTGACTCACCACCAAAGGAGAGACAGGTACACACTGTTTCTATGACAATCATGTAGCACAGTGCAATTTTAGGTCATGTTTGTTTACTGAGACTTTAATTTGCTTCACTTATTAGGTCAGACCAGAGCAAAGGAACAAATTGCAAGGCTCAGTTATCTAATGTATTTTAACATTATGATTATTAGCTATTTCAATTTCTTTACCAAGTGCTGCACACACAACCAGATCCTGTTAAAAAACCTACACATTTTCTGTCATGCAGGCTTCCTTGTCTTATAACCATTTCCAGCACAAGACGATTGCTGTAAGACCAGTTGTTTTATCTCCTTCCAAGCTAATCTAATTTATGGTGATGTATTTGCTTGCAGTGATTCTGCAGCTGCCACTCAAGGATATCAGCACCCTTTCAGGATTAGCTTTTGTGGTCGATCTTCTGAGGAGTTGCAAGCATGCCCTGGTACCTCCTACCATTCATTTGAAGGAGGAGAAACAAGATGATTTTATTTCTTATAACCAAAATGTATTCATCCTAGACTTCAAACTCCTTTTTGTACAATAATTTTCATACAATTGTAGTTTGTCAAATCAGTGGTACGCGACGAAAACTGTTATTCTTAAAGTTATTGTCTTTACTGGAAAAACTGGCGAAGAAGTGAGAAAGAATTTACAAGAGAAAGAGAGAGCCAGTAAAAGGGAGGGTGCTCTACGTAACATCCTTTTCTATCCCCATCAGTCAATCCACCTACACACAGGGTCACATGCATCAATCCACACAGTCACACAGCCAAATACACGCGCGCATACTCCCGTTCTGCAGCTGGCTGTGAGTATAACCGTCTCTGTGGATCCAAATGTCATGGAGCTCTGAGACAGGACTTGAAAATGAAAGAGAGGAGGATGGCAACTATCGCACCTTTGGCACTGTTGTCAAAGAAATAAACCCTGTAGTGTTAAACTTAAAGGGTTTTTGTCACTGCAAAAGCAATATTTCATCCTTCATTACATCAGAGTTTCAGGTATCCACACAAAGAGAGATTTACAGCATATCATTATGTTACGCAATGATTTGACTCACAAATATAAGTTGAATAGTTCAGCGGGAGATGTCGCGCTGAGCTTATGTTTCTGCCTGTGTAACTTGATCATTGATTTTAAGTATTATTTGAGGTTTTTCAGATAGAACTGACATCTATTTAAGCACATGACATTTATCACCCTGTTTTTTTAGGTAGCACATCTATAATCCTACCCAGTTTTACTTGTTGATATTCGTCTACACAACCAAAGCAAGGCCTTTTTTTCAAAGCAAGATCTATCGTAACAAACTGTGACCTTGTTTTGAAACTCCTGACCACCTTGTGACTAACTGGCCTTATGCACTACTGCCCTACATTCACAGGGAAGACATAATATGTAAGTGTGTGTGTTTGTTCATGTGTTTACATGAGCGCCAGTGTGCCGATGTGTGTACCATCAACTGCTTGTCGGTCAGTCTTGAGTGTTCAGGAATGTCTGTCTGTATTTGTCAAGCAAAAACATACATGGTTTAAAGATAAAGACATTTTATTAGAGAGGCCAGACAACACGTCAAGTGATTTAACAGAAGTGGAAACGACTATGTAAAAAGCCTGGAGACACAGATGTTTCCCAGGAAGGTGTGAGTATGTGTGTGAGGTTTTATTAAAAATGTCTTCCAATGACTATTGTCACTGACAGGTGACGTTTGCTCCAAGCAATGACCGTCCTGTCAAAGCGGATGGAAGGCAGGACAAGATAGACAGCAAATGTGTGTGTTGTCTCTGATGTACTCTCTCTATCCCACACGGCACATGCCTGATGGGTAATTGCCAGCATCCTTCAACTGCTGCGTCTCTCTTGTCTTCTTCTATCCATCACAGACCGTCAGTCGCTCAAGTGAGGAAACACATTTCTTTACTCTGACCTCCACTGAGAATTGCCAGCACCAAGATGTTCCTCTCTGCTATGTTACTACGCCTACCAGTGTGTACAAAAAGAACATGCAGGATGAAACTTCAGCTCCCAAACTGACCGCGTCGGCACAAAAATACCACTGCATTTATTTTTGTTTGTGCCTTGTTTTTAAACGGAAACGATGTTGGACTAGATCTGTGATAGTGCTTAGCAAGTTGTGTTTTGTGCTGAACATTTTTTATACATAAAGGACCTCAAATAGATAATTAACTCTTATGAGTTACACTTATACAACTGAAGTAAAGAAAATTAGCTAAAATAATAAAAGACAAAATGAGGTTATAAACAAGCGGCAACCTGCGGCGTGAAAAATGTGGAAGTGCAAAAAACTGCAGTTCCTCGAGTGGCCACTTGAGGCTGGCTCCAGAAAACAAGAAATAACATTAGTCCAGATGGGAAAATGCCCATTTTTACAGCAGAAATAAACATGTTTACAGCCTGGTACAAAAAACGGTTTTGTTATATTTATTTATTTATTCATATATTTTTTTACAACACACCTGTTTTTATTATATTAAGCCTTAAATCATAGGGGCCGGCACACTTGATTGACAGGTGGAAACTGCTGGCTGTCTGCTAGACGTCAACACAGACACACAGTCACTGAACTTAACTTCACCTGTTTGTGTTGTTGGAGACTTTTGGGGATTTTTTCATTCAAAGTTTGGACAAATAATCTGTCTCTCTGTGGGATTTATGGAACTTTATAGCCGTGCAAGAAGTCTGAGCTCCAGCTTTCCGGTGAGTTAAACGCTAGTATAATTGTACTGATAGACTTTTAGCCCCTTGAGCTGGTATACTGTGCTCGCTTTAGCTGGTTTGTTAGCCTGTTCAGTGTTTATCAAACATTTATTTAGTCGTCAGGCAGTAAATACGAGTCGGCTTTTACCCGGAGAGATTACAGCAGACCGTAGTGATGAGAAGACCGGTTATTTTAAGTTCCCCGTTATATGTCGACTCGCCGCTATCTCACCGGGTGAACGTGGAGCGAGTCCGCTACTTGTTTAGTCTGATAAATAAACACCTGCAGTCAGTCACCGTCACAAACAGAATCTCCTCTGTGGGAAACACAAAGTCAAACTAGCTCATTCATTATTTATACAGTCTATGGCTAATAACCGTTAGCTACGCTGAGGAGCATATAGCCTAGCTTCATAGCCGTAGCTGACTGATTCATGTGGCCAGCCCATAGTCCTCCGCCATAGGCTTCAGCTCGGTCTCGCTCCGCCTCTTTGCCTGGCTCTGGTTTACCTGGCTCTGGCATTTCCAATATGGCGATTGCCAGCGCCGGCGCAATTAAGGCTCCAAAACACTTCTTCAGAAACCAGTGGGTGACGTCACTGAGACTAGGTCCATTATTTATAGTGAAAATCTGCCCCGCTGCCACTTTCACATTTTAACAAACATAAACAGGCCCCTTGGGTAAAAGCACAGAACTAGTCTTACACAATTTCTCATCGTGTGATTCAGTCAACCCTTATGGGGTAAGTCCATAGCTATTACGCTGTTGATACATCCTCCCATACACACTGACATAGTGTCCTACATGGGATTTTGACCTACTTTCTCCCATCTTGAATCTCTCTCCCTCTCCTTCTGCACACAAACAGACGCGCACGCCTCTGCACTCAAGCATATTAAAAGAACGCGAGGCTACTTAGGATGGTAAATGAGTGCCTGCCTGCGTTACGAGGTGTGCCATAACTCTCTCCCTCTGTTTCTTTCTCTCTGCCTCGCTCTCCCCAAAGCTACTAACAAGGGAGGCTCTCTGTTCTTGTCATAGTGTCATGAGAGTTTTGCTTTGTTTTGACAAACTGTAACTTAATTTTTAATTCTTAGTCTTTGTGCAAAGTGGGGATGTAATTTTAATGCAGTCAAATTTCAGTTTATTTCACATTTCCAGAAATTTGATGTTTTTGTTTTCATTGAAATGCTGCCTCATTTGAAATGTATATTTCTTCATTATAATTGCCTTCTTTGATAAATAAGTAATATGACATAATCTAAAAATACAGTTGATTTCATGGATTACTGTTGCAGAAGCTTAAGATAAAACCAGAACCTTTAATGACCATTTGAACTCAAGCTACACACCTGCCCCAAACATTACGATTCTTAAATAACAAACTGTTCAGTGAGACTGTAACCCAGGTTTTTTAAATCCCAGATGCAAAGTATCTTACTGGAAAATATGTTTTGAATAATGAATTTTATTGCATTCGACTTTGTAAACAAACCTCAACATAATTATAAATATTAAATACATAATCCCAATTGCGAATTCCCCTCTGCATGTGCTGAGGTTTTATGAGACGTGACAAAACACACTAATTCTCTTGACACCAAATTTGGAAATAAATAATTATATAGAAAAATTGAATACATAACAAACTCAAAATGTTCCCTCTTATGTCCCAGAGAACAACAGAGGACAGACAGACATGCTTAGTCAAGTTGCAACAGTCTGTGCCTCTCTTCTTACAGCTACAGTGAGTCACAACTCATCCATATTGCCATCATTTTCTCTCTCTCTCTCTCTCTCTCTCTCTCAGTGTGTGTGTGTGTCCTTGTATCCCATCAGGCATCCCTTCAACCCTGTTCCAGGACTTCAGTGACTAATTCCTCCCCCTCTCTCTCGCCCGGTCTCCCTCCCTTCATTCACTGCTCACATCACTGTTAATCAGCAGCTTTCTGTTTGACCTACTTTCCCATCCGTCCCATCCCTCCTTGCCCCCTTCAGTCAAAGACGATCAACCGTCCACAAGTAGGCATAGAACATGTGGGCATCAAGTGTGTTGTACTGTGAACGAATTAACCTGATTATATACAAACACTGCTTTCAGGATGTGGCTTGTTTATTTACCTGCGGTAGACAGGTGCACAGCAGTGGAACCAGCACTGTATAAGAGAGGGATAATGCCCAACAAGGTGTTCATTATCAGGAATTAATGCACGACTAGGAGGCCAGGTCGTTTCTGTTGAGTCCATAAAATCCTGATAATGGACATCATGGTAATCTGCAGGACTGGATTTGGTATGGGAATCGTTCTGGTTTCCGTTTATAGCGCGTCTGGCGGTCCACGATTTAGCTTTTTGTTCATCTCTATAAACAGAAATCTGCATGCAAGTTGCTAGTTGGTCTGTAAGGAATGCAGCGCATGGAAAAAGGCCGAAAGTCTTTTATAGCTAACTGCTAACTGTCTCTCCCAGAGGATATATCATTGTCAGACGATACCTGATGGGTTCTGAGAATGAAACCATGGTAACTTTGCGAAAGAAAAAAATAAGACCATAAAGTTATGTTTTCCTTTCCCTGGTAACGCCTGAGGTTCGGATTAATACCTGAAAAAGATATTCCTATTCGATTAGATTATAATGGGATGGAAATCGTGTTCACTACTCCAGCGAATGGAATGGATTCTAGCTACGATTAAGTAACAGATATTCTAGTCCTCAGCCCAGTTCATTCGGCTCAGCTATGAATCAGAAAGCTAACAGTATACTAGCTACATTTAAAGTTATTAATTACACTGCAGATTTGCTATAGAGGAAATATAATTTGACAGTACGACTAGCTAAGCAACCACCCACGTCACTGTCCTTACGTCAACGTCAGGATTTTCACTAACCAACGACAGGTCATGTTAAGTGTTGGCTGCAGCCTGAAATAGTGTGTTGAATTGGACATGAGAAGATCACTGATGCGATTTAAAGTATGTTCAGAGGGGCAGTGTACGTCTTGCAGCTTGTGTATCACAGGCTGCATCCTGTGGTGTTTTGAGAAACTGAAGTACAACACTTTCTTTTTAGTTTCACTCTCCTCAGCAGCATCCCAGTCAACAAAATCCTTATATTTTACAAATAGGTAAAAAGAAATGTTGAAGTACCTGATTGCTGCAATTAGATGTTAGCTTGTTAGCGAGTTACATAGATTGTAAACAGAGGCTTTTGCATGGCTGTAGCCAGCGCTTTAATCTAGAACGATGAACACAGTTTCTACTTCATCGGTGTTCAATTATCAGGAGTTAAATGAAACCCTGCAGAATGAAACGTTCACCCCGAAGATGGTATAAACATGAATAAACACTAACTCTTCTTCCCCTGACACGTATTGTACAACACAGACTGTATCCGGGCTGCATGAAGCTTCGGTACAATGAAACCATTGGATGGTTTGAATCTCAGCTGGGTGCAGCTGGTGTCATGATTGCAATTCTGTAGCTGTCACAGGTGGATGAAGTGAGATTGAGCGGAGATAGAGGAGAAAGGAGAGAGGAAGAGGAGTGGATTAGCGAGGAAGGGTTACACCTAGTGTGAGCGAGGTGTGTAATGAATGATATATGGTGGAAATGGACTCAGAAACAGGGCTGTGTTACATGGTATAGTAAGATGGACATTATGGATCATTATAGAGCAGATTGTGGCGGTTACAGGGAGCATTCAGCACTCTGTCTTTCCATCTCTCTCACCTTTCACCCTTATATGCATCCACACTCAGACCCATGCAAGCATGCATTGTGCAAAGGACATGCACGTTTGCATGCATCCACCTGCCTGCATCTTCAGCCTGGACAAAGAAACAAGCGCAGAAGCTTTTCCTTTCTCTCTCCGATATCGATCCCCACCCCCCCTACACACATATGCAGCAAATAGACACGGAGACGAGGCGTACATGCAAGGAAATCTTCCTCCATTGCTTTTCTCAAACTCCGTTAATCTTCACTTTGTTTAACCTTCCCACACACACGCATACATTTACAACCACATACACACAAAAAAAAGCACACACAGCATTTCCAGGACATCCACTCAGCGGGAGACTACACGGACAAAGAGGTCAGGATTCACCTTATCAGAGGAACTGGAGCCCTTGAGGGTTGAAACAGAAGAGAACTACAATATTTAGACTGTAAGGGACACACACACACATACATACAGACACACAGCTTACATTAGCTCTGTATGAGTGTGCTTGTTTATATATATATGAGGAGAGTGATAGAAAGACACAGCAAGAAGGGGTGTGTGCTCTACATGATCATGTGTAGTCCCAGGGGATTTCCAAACTACTCCTCACTGCGCAGCAAAATGTGAGCTACGTCCTCATGATAAATGGATGTTACATTAATAATACAATAACATGAGAGGCTTTGAAATTACTTACGGCTCATAAAACATATGCTATAAGTAGCCTACGCCTGTAGGAGTGTTTTGACTTAACAAAAGAGTGTCATGTCAACGAGGAAGTATTATATTTTACCTCAGACAGACTGTGAGGATTCTGTTTCTATGAGTCAGTCTTGACTCTTTGATTCTTATGTCGTTGCGGAACGTTGACATCCATCAGTCAAAATATTGTAGTGGGTAGGCAACTACACCAATGGTAGAGCTTCCTTCTTGTGTCTTCCATTCTATATTCCCGGCACTTATGGCAGTGTTAAAAGGGACTGCAGTTGGGTTACATCAGCTTTCTTAACACCTATAAATATGTCTTGTACAGGGATAGGCTGCAGCCCCCAATCACCCAGAACAGCTAAAGAATGTATAGGGAATGCATTTATTGATGCTTCTAGTGCATGAAAGGAAACTTTTATGTCTTGCTGAGTGGTTGTGTAAGTGATTATAGTGCATCCAATGCTTCAATAATACAAGTCCTCGAAGTTGATATGTTGGAAGCGGGAAAAGTGGGCAAGCGTAAGGATGAGAGCGACTTTGACAAGGGCCACATTGTGATGGGTCAGATAATCTCCAAAAAAACGCAGCTCTAGTGGATTGTTCCCGGTCTGCAGTGGTCAGTACCTACCAAAAGTGGTCCAAGGAAGGAAAACCGGTGGACCGGCGAGAAGGTGATGCAAGTGGGGAGCAAAGGCTGGCTCGTGTGGTCCGATCCAACAAAAGAGCTACTGAATGTCAAACTGCTGAAAAAGTTCATGCTGGTTCTGATAGAAAGATATCAGAACACACAGTGCATTGCTGTTTGTTGCATATGGGGCTGCATAGACGCAGACTGGTCAGGGCGCCCATGCTGACCCCTGTCCACCGCTGAAAGCGCCTACATTCGGCATGTGAGCATCAGAACTGGACCACGGAGTGATGGAAGAAGGAGGCCTGATCTGATTAATCACATTTTCTTTTACACCACGTGGAAGGCCAGATGCGTGTGCGTCGCTTACCTGGGGAAGACATGGCACCAGGATGCACTATGGGAAGAAGGCAAGCCCATGGAGGCAGTGTGATGCTTTGGGTAATGTTCTGCTGGGAAACCTTGGGTCCTGCCATTCATGTGGATGTTACTTTGACACGTACCACCTACCTAAACATTGTTGCAGTCCACATACACCCCTTCATGTAAACAGTATTCCCTAATGGCAGTGGCCTCTTTCAGCAGGATAATGCGCCCTGCCACACTCCAAAAATTGTTCAGGAATGGTTTGAGGAACACAACAGGTTCAAGATGTTGACTTGGCCTCCGAATCCCCCAGATCTCAATCCAATCAAACATCTGTGGGATGAGCTGGACAAACAAGTCCGATCCATGGAGGCCCCACCTCGCAACTTACAGGACTTAAAGGATCTGCTGCTCACGTCTTGGTGTCAGATACCTCAGCACACCTTCAGAGTCCATCTCTTGATGGATTAGGGCTGTTTTGGCAGCAAAAGGGGGACCTACACAATATTAGGCAGGTGGTCATAATGTTATGGCTAATTTGTGTACAATCTAGCAGTGTCCTCCCCTGTGCACACAGCTGAACACTGCTAAACATGTTCTTTATCCGGTCTTCTTAAGAGAAAAAATAATTATACATTTTTTGAAGGATTCAACTACATCACAAAAACATATATTACTATAGTAATTAAGTGTGACTTAAGCTGCCCCGCTAACTACTATAAACTGCACTTACACAGATGCACAATCACAAACTACAACAAAGACAACAAAAATCTTTTGGGCTCGAATTTGAAGTCGATCTTCAAGGAATCATTAATATATATTTTTGAAAAGGCCTGGGGGCATTTCTGTTGTAGTTCAGTGCCATGTACACATCCTGAAAAAGCCCCGTCCTGAAATCCCCCTCTGTCTCATTTGACTCCAACTGTGTACTTAAAACAGGCAGCGATTGCATAAGCCTCATGGGGTTCAACATCAAACACGATGACTTCCAAAGTCAAAGAAAACCTGCTAGAAAAATTAAATTTACAACCAAAGTAGCATTTTATGAATTCCTGCTTTTCAGGGTGCATTTTGTATTCAAATGTAACAGAAAGTTTAAGAAAGCTGAAATGGAGAGATTCAGTTGCAACACTTAGCAAGAGGACCGTGTGTGTTTGAAAGTACTGTAAGTCTGTCTGAGTAACATAAGACAGAGATTAAAACTCATCATGTTTCATGAAATGCGTAAATGTTCTGGATCATTTTCATGGGCGATAAAATAAATCTTAAGTGGGCCAAATTAGATATGCATATATATATATATATAGATAGACATGAAAAGATAAGGATTATCTGACTGTGTTTGTGTTTGTGTGTGTGTGTGTGTGTGTGTGTGGGTGTGCACTTGCATACCTATCTAAATGTGGACTCTGGCGATGTTACACACTCACCGCCAGGGGACTTCATGTCCAACAGGGGACATTTTTGACGTTCCCTCTTGGTCATGCTTTAAATCAGGCTAAAATCATGTCAAAATCACTCTGGTGAATGTTTACAACTTTTGCCAAGAGGGGACCTGATGGTGTGTGAGTGTTAAAGACCATACTGGATAGTACCTCTACATGGATGTGTTTTTTTTGCTGATTTATGTTTCACAGAAATGTTTAAATACTGACAACATTTAATATAAATGATCAGTTATTGAGAGAATGATTAAATAAAAAGATACAAAGATAGTTTTGCAGTAAATCAACACTCATTGGGTGAAAGACTGGGAAGAGACAGCTGTACTGCAGTATACGGAGGTCCCCTCTTAGACAGGTAAGACATCTCTCAATTCCCCTCTTGGCAACTCCTTTAAATAAAATTAAAATCCACATTTGAAGTAAAATTATGGTTAAAATACATTTTTGTATTCTATTTTTGTTTTTTTCAATTTGTAGAAACAGGAGTCCCCACTTGGTTAGTGTGTCATGATAGTCCCCTGTGTGTAACACAGATGTATGGATGTGTGTGTGTGTTGTTTGGAGGTGGCAGTCCTTGGAAAGATCTGAGCATTTAGGGACGAGCTTCTTTAAGCCCTCACTAAAATGTTTTTGTTAATTTCAAATTAACTTTAAGATTTCTACATTTCGTTACATTAAATGTTTTGGGACATTGAATACATGTGCATGTTGTATAACCTTTCAGCACCTGAAGATATACATTTACTCAAGTAGGACTTTTCTTAGAATGACTCAGGAGTAAAAAAAAAAAGAAACACTAAAGACTTAAGGACAGACACTAGTGAAGTTTGGCTCTTAACTTCCCCTGACCCAAAGCTGATTTACAAGTTGGTAAACAAACAGAAGAACACAAACGTCCCGAGGTGGTAAAGAGGGGCACAAAATGTCTTGCCATGACAGATTTGTTTTGTAGTGATGAGCACATCTGCTCTGGCTTGTTTGGATGCGCTTCAGAAAGTTGCTTTGTTTATTTGTCTATTTTATCTGTAGTGTGTTGCAGGCATGGACATTTGAAACATGATTTTAATGCAGTTACTTCCGTATTCTGAACGGAGATAAATAAGGAAGGAAGACTAATAAAGCCATATAGGAGAGAGCAAATGTTCCCAGACCGCTGGCAATGATGTAAAGGAAAGACAAGGGGAGCTGAAGTTGTGCATCAAGGTGGGTGAGACAAAAGTGTGCAGAAAGTGCTGGTGCACTTCAGGTCTTTTTGTGGCTACAGAAGTAACTAAATTGCCAGTAATCAGGCTTTCAACTGAATCTGCAGCAAATTCAAGAAAATCTGCAAATGAAAATATGAACAAATATGCGGTTTCATCTAATCAAATTATGTGAATATTAGCAAATATATACAAAATACTGAATGGGTGCAGGAAAGAAAAAAAACATAACTGAATCTCATGGAAAAGTCTCTTTACAGCATACACCCATACATGTATGAAAAAATACCCAAAGTAGCAACATTCCCACTGTGATTGTAGCAGAGGAGCGTAACAGGGAATGTGGCCATTGATAAACTCATGTGAGGAGAGGCTACCAATCATCTCGACCTTGGTTTCAGTGCGAATAGCAAACTGTTTCAGACTATATTATACAGTGAAGTATAATTAAGTGTAATTAAAATTGCAAGTAAGTTAATAGCCTGGTGTTAAAGTATATTTGAACAGCACTTACCACTTTGGGCTTGAAAGGTGGCTGTATCTCTCTGTTCTGGAGGCGTTCCCAGTCGATGCGTCTGAAGAAGGCGTGTTCTCTGATGTCCCGCTCTCCCTCGTTGCTGCAGCCCAGACGCTTGGACGGGTGTTTGGTCATCAGCTGCTCAGAATAAGAAACACAAAGAGACATTAAGTCATTCAGAATCACAGTGGTGAATCCTCTTCCTCAGGATTTTTTCTATTCTTTACATTCGGCTTTAGTAGAGGGTTAAAAAAAAAAAAAGGGTTTAAAACACTTAAAGTTAGCGGGGAACACTTTTATTTTCAGTCATGTTTCATTAATGCAGATAGTAAAAAACAATGATGTCTCTCTCCAAAGTGTTCAGTGTTAATGCATAATTAAAAACTCTTGTTTCTCCCACTCCTGTGTTCTTTCACTGATATGTTTTGTTTTGTTTTGTCGCTTTCTAGGTCAGTAAATGAACATCTAAACAGATGGGTCTCAACAAAGAGTGATATAATTGTTTGTTTTTCTGCCACTCCCACTACTTTTTCAGCCTTTAAAGAACTGCTGCTGCTTCCAACCGCACTGGAGACATGAGGACAGAGTGTGAGGTCACAGAATTAACTTAAAATTCAATTTAGAAGCTTTTTATTTTCACAATCCTGACAGCAGTCGATTGATAAAAAGCTCTGACAGGCTTTTACACGATGATTGGAAAGCCTCAACATTGTTGCTGATTGCATAAAGAGCATGTGTTGGTCTGGAGGAGTAAATAAATGGACCGGTTCACAATTTTAAATGCACTTAAGAAAATCGTATTCATAGAACATAATCAGGGACTGGATGCTTTTCTATGAGTGAAGATGGATTTGCACCAGTAAGACTATAAACATATCTATTCTCCAACTTGAGGGCAGAGATGTGTGATTGATTGAATTGCTAAAGAAGAGACAGAGGGCGGAGATGGACAGAGAGCCTGGTGGGTTTTTCTATTGACAGTCCAAGGACAGAATAACTTATTCATGCTGAAATCTGAAATGGAAATGCTGTTTGTTGGACTGAGCTGGTTTAAAACACTTAAATAGTCTGGATGCCTGGCTCTAGTGTCGTGTGCAGAGTATAAGCGCTACGCCCAAAG
Source organism: Semicossyphus pulcher (assembly GCF_022749685.1). Lineage (NCBI taxonomy): Eukaryota > Metazoa > Chordata > Actinopteri > Labriformes > Labridae > Semicossyphus > Semicossyphus pulcher. The sequence continues at coordinate 6,445,754 of NW_027211681.1, forward strand.
TGATAGAACTTACATGCATGAATACAGAGACATGCACACTCACGCCAGGCTGCAGCAGCTCCATTTTAATCCCTAATCTGTAATGCACACCTTCACATGCAGCTCAGTCGCTTTGGCAGTTCTCCTGAATTACATGTTTAGCGATCTGGCTCTGTGTTTTCTATTATTCTCACATAACGAGAAGACACAATGCAAAGCTATCATGATATAGCCTCTGACCAAAGGCAGGAACACGAACACTTAAAGCAGCCTGTCAGTCAGGTTCAGTTTACTAAGCTTTAATAAATCCAATATTTAGAAGAAAATTGATTGAACTCATATCTTAGCTCCATCGCATCGCTGTTGTTGTCTTCCTCTCTTTTTCTGCTCTATTGATACAACAGATCTGGTAATGCATCGTATTACATTGTACAGTATGATTTGCTGCGTGCACACCATATATGTAAACATGCTGTAATAAGACAATCTACATACCTCGCCCTAAAATCTCTCTTGTAACTCATCACAAACTACTGGTTAACAGTCAAGCTTCACTTCAGCTGTCAGAGGAACAACTTCTGTTGCTACAATGTGAAGACAGATGTTGGTGCAGCTGTTCTGTTTGGGTTCATCACACATTTTACAGGCTGATTTTTTGGTATCTATCTGCATTCATAATGTTTCCTGAAGACAACACTAAGCTTGCAATTGTACTAAAGAATCAGGATCTTCCTCTCTGACCGAACAGGAAGGGAGCTGAACTTCACTTTTTTATACAGACTTCAATCTTTAATCACATAATCGCATGAAGTTATTAAGTGTTATGATAATTCTTTAAGTAGTAAGTAATATGTTCTGCCACTGCTGTAAGATTGTTTCCTCTTCTCGAGAAAGTGTGCAGTTACAGAGAAAGTAAGGTAAAACTGAACTGCCGGATGGTTTGTTGTTTAACCTTTTAATGTAAAATATAAGAAAACTTATGCTAATATGCTAAAAAGGGGCAACTTTTACAGTGTCGAACTTCTTCTTGCAACATTTTTGCCGGCCCTTCGACACTCAGGCCCCAGACAGCTGTTGACGAGGGAGAAAACATCATTTGCAGCTTTCTGTCTGTTCGCAGGACTGTCACTGACGGTGTGAAAGCATCCTGCTGCAAACACCGGGCTGCCTGTCACCATTAACATGACGCAACTTTCAAATGTCCTTGAAAGCCACTGCTGGCCTGCCAACCTGCCAATCAAACACTTAATATTTGTTCTTTTTCAACTTGAGCACTTGAATTACTTTGCATAAGTGAGGCGGATAATCCTAAAAAAGGAAACATGGTGTTGACATGTGATCACTCCGTCTGCAAACTGTTAGAATCTCCACATCTCCAGCGCGCTGTGAGCTGTCAGCAAAAGATGGTTCAGTTACTGTGTTCATAAAAGTGTACATAACTTGGAAGCTACCCTGCTGCTTCTGCTGAGAACATCAAATCATTAGATCTGACGGGGCGAGAGGGGAGAGGAAGAGTGAGGAGGAGGGAAAAAGAGAGTGAGAGAGAGGAAGTACATGGGAAACAGATGGGGTCTCTGAATCAGCAGGGAGTCTGGCCAGGTAAAACTGACTGATTCAGGACATCAAACACACACTACCATCATCATCAGCAACCCTTAAAACACAGTTAGTCTGCTGCTATCTGAGAGAATGTGGGGGGGCTGAGGAGAAACATCTGATCAAACCCTGATTTGATCTCTGTGTCCGATTAAAAAGACAACAGAAAACTCTCACTGGGATTTAGACGAGGATATTGAGACACTAGTTATTTGGTGTCTTACTTGGAATGGTAAATAATGTTACGGTGAAGGGTGACATCTTTAAAACCAAAAATCTATTTAAATAAATGGCTGTTAAGTCACTATCTATTGCTGAATGAGGTAACACAATGGTGATTGAGCCTATGGCCCACTGATGAAAGCCTTTGCATTTGCAGTTTTAGGGACTGGGTGTCGGTGGCGACTTAGTGACACGTTTTCCATCACCCAGCAGTGGTTGGTCTGCCAGAGAGGGTAGGCGGAGCTAAGCGGCTGCTTTTCCGGTCTCTGCAAGTGTTGCGAGTAAACAGTAATCTACTATGGCTGAACAAACAAAGAAAAGATAAATGACTACAGTTACAACCTCAAAAATAAGTGAAAATCCAAAGAAAAAGAATTGGACGCTCAGATGAAGGCAGACAGTCTAAAAAGGAAAGCGACCGTCAGCGAGGAAAATCAAGAGTTACAACTGGAGCCAACCGTGGACGTCACACCTGCAACACTGTCTGGATATCTGGGAAGTGTGCTCCTGCAATTACTGTTTATCGCCATTAGTGCGAAGAGAAGGAAACTGAGATCTTCAATATTAGCACTTTAACTATACATCAATATTTACCTGTCCCTCCAGGAAGTTGCGTAGTTGCGTTCCTTTGAATTCTCAAAAATTCTGCCAATTGCCGCAACTTTTCCCCAAATCTGAACAATAATCATATTTCCCCGCGGATGAAGTCATGTACGTCACCAAGCTGGAATCTTTAAAACTCAAAATATCCATCCCCTGAGGTTTGCAAGGTTTTACAGACATCGATATTACTGTATCTTTAATATGTTGGAAGGGTTACGGTTTGGGTTTTAGCGCTGTTCTATCGCGGCTTTGATGTGATCGTCTCAATTTCATCGGCTACCTACTCTAGAACTACAGCGCCTCTAAGGAGACTCTACACAGTGAATCTATAATCATAAATCCAATAGTCAAAGTCTTCTTGTGATGATTTATCCATGGTTATTAAACTATTATTAAAACTTATATCCATCCACTAATGTCTAAATTTGCAGTTTTTACACATTACATTTGTAACATCTTGTAACAGAAGTCAACTAGAAGTGACGGCAGATGAACAACGGCTCGCTCAGTCAGTAGATGCCTTTATTGGAGCTTTTGTCCCAGTCGCTCACAGTGGATGTGTGATGTGTTGCACAGAAATAAAATGCCCAAAAACATTGCGACTTGCAACATCTTCCAAAAACTGCGGTGAAATCAGGAATCTTTGCCTGCAACAATCACAGAAAGTGCTCGCAAAATCAGAGAGGACTGATCCACACTGGAAACACATTTATTTATATATCTGCCCTCCTCTCTTCCAGTAATCATAATGAACTACAGCAGCCTTCAAATGGACGACCTTTAGATCCCATTACTCTGATGAATGAGCATCTACATCTGTGACCTATTTAAAATATAATGAACTGTATAGTATGCAGAGGCTGCTAAGAATAGAAACTGTATCCAGCAGCATATTACACACCGTATAGTTATCCTTAATAGGTGTACTTTACTTTTCTATCTTACTTCTATGTCAAAATATGTTCCTCCCTGCTCCCTGCCCGTTTCATTCTCTTATTGTCCTCCTCTTCCTCTCCATCTCCCTCTAACCACTCTGATTCTTTATTTTTTTCTTCCCTCCCATCCTTTCTGTCTATACTGAGGGTCAGGCTGCTGGCGAGCACTATGCATCCATTAAGGAAGTGCTGCAGCTATGCCAAACAAGGGCCAGACAAGGGTTGAGACAGGGACACATACATACACAGACGCATGTGCGCACACAGCTAAGAAAGAGAGTATATAAGAAGAGGAAGGGAAGGAGAAAGAGGAGGATGAAGTGGAAGAAAGGAGGGGACAAGAAGACAAATCGTGTTATTGCACAGCTCGTTGAACTTCGGCTGCCTCTGGACCGAAATAAAACTGCCACTTTCACAATTAAATTCCTGTTTCGCACACACATAAACAAATGTGTGCTTCTCTGCAGCCCTTGTGAGCATTGCGAGGTTTATGTATTCTAAGCTGCTGCTAACATGAATCACATGAAGAATGTGTCCAAAGTAATTCTCATCTTTTACTCATCAAAAAGGCCTGAAGTGAACTTCAGTACATCAGTGACAGCTGCTAAAACTCATCCATATTTAATGTAGATCAGCAACCAGGAGGAGGAACATGTATCGACATACTAATGCTTCTCTCTGCCGTCTGAGGAAAACATACAAAGTGCCAGCGAAGGTCGAACAGAGGTCAAATAGATTAAAGTTCAATGTTTTCACGATTGCTACACATCTGTGAAGCAGAAAAGTGGGTTCTTTCGTCTTTTATTTGTGTGCAAAACCTTCTGTTGTTGACATAAAACCAGACCTTCTGTTTTCCTGCCCCTGTATTTGCCTGCTTGACTTGCACTGACCCGCTGTGCTGTTCAGTTACCTCTGCATCTGGAGATCCTGCAGCCATTAACTCATGGAAGCAGAAACAAGTTCCCCATGAGTGATTATACTCAAGAGTATTTTTTTCTACTTTTCAGCTGGTATAATCTCCACTTAAAGAGGTGGTGTTATGCTGTTTCACATATTAAGAGAGATATATAATGTTACAATGTTGGATGTCCAGACTAAACTTGAATGGCAGGTTTCACACGTTTTTTTCTATATGCAAAGTCAGCAAGCTTCGGGGACCTGGCCAATCAGAAGAAAGCAGGCTTGTAGGGGCGGGGTTTCAGAGGTGACTGAGTCGTTTCAGGCAGAGGCTGTATGAGGGCCGGCACAGAGCACCAGTGTGAGAAAAATTTGGAGTTTTTTTGACTGTAAATTATGCTAAGCTACTCCACAGGTACCAGAGAGTGAAATATGAAGCTTGTTGATTAGCATAATACTCCCCTTTAAAGAACAGTAAAGCTTGCCTACAAAGCATTTGCAATACACCTCTGAAACACCTTACTCATGGAGCTACTCTGCCTTACAGACAGTCAAACTTCTATCTTGAGAACTATCTTGGATGAACTCAAAGGGTTTCCCATCAATGTTTTAATAATGCAAATGTAAGAGACACAGGCTCTGAGCGGGAAGGTAACTAAAGTTCCAAGACAGTACTTTAATAAACCCGACACTTTATTCTTACAGTAAATGGAGCTCAACTTCTCATATGTTATGTCTGACTAAATTGAACTTCCAGCAGTCTGCGACACGGTCTTCCCGTTTTCCTCCCTAAAAAGGAAGGGCTTGTAGCGCTCTGACAAGAAGTTCAATTATTCTGGCTTCGGTGAAGAGCGTGAGAGACAAAAAGCTTTAAATATTGATTTACAGGAATTTGAACCGAGGTGGGAGAAGCAGGTTTTTTTTATATTGGACAGTTTGAGTGTGTTTTTCTGAATTTGAAAATGGGAAAACAAAATGAAAAAAACTTCCCCACTTGCAGCAGATACAATGTTAACCTTTTAAACCTACATACCAACAAGCACCTATCACTTTGTGAATGGATTTTACCATGCTTCAGAATGGCAATGGTCTTTTTTATTGATAACAAAGAACACCCACTCACCCCTTTGCAGATGGAGACAGCTTCTTTGGACAGGGACTTGGGGTAGGACACGTTGTGCTCCATTATGGACTGGAACAACTCGTCTTCATCCTCTCCATCAAACGGAGGCTGCGGGTGGAAGGACAGAACATGGAGAGAGCTGTTGGTGTTTCATCCATTATCACATAGGGGATGCATAAATTGTCGCTGTGCTCTTGACAAGTTTTTACACAGTAAAATGTCACAATGTAGCATCAAAGGGATCCAGCAGCGGTGCAGCTGCTTTTTGTCATTTTTAGTCTCTACTGGATAGGTACAGTCACCAACGGTAACTGTTCTCCCGACTGAATAAACATGAAGAGGGCAGAAAAAAAGAAGACGCAATTTTGCTTCTTCTAAACAGGGTGTCGAGCAGCACAAAAGGGGAGAAACATTGAGAGAAACAAAGAGAAATCTACAAGTAACAGAGCTGATTTGGGGAAAACAGGTTTCACAGAAGGACCTTGTGGGCCAAATGAAGTGGATGACCCAGCTTTTCCCCTCCTCACTGGGTGGTTATCATCAGTAACCATAATGTGGGTGTTTTGACAGTCCAGAAAATGAATTATTCGTCATTTCCACTCCACTGGCCCCTTGGGGTAGAGATAGCCTTTTTCTGCGTCATGCTCTCTTTACTTGATTTCGCACAAGGCAGAGAGAGAGAGACAGAGAGAGAGAGAGAGAGAGAGAGAGAGAGAGAGAGGGAGAGAGAGAGAGAGGGGGGGGGGGGGGGGGGGGGTGGAAGAGAACATCTGAGGAGGCTCAAACTTTTGTAAATTGTTAAACATCTGAAACTTGCGCCGAGTTCATTTGGGAATGAAAATGATACCCATCGTCATGTGAAAGAGGAACCTAACGACAGGTCATTGGACTGAGGGAGGAAGCCTGAGCACCCGAAGAGAACCCACGCATGCACAGGGAGTACATGCAAAGTCCACACAGAAAGGCCAACATCATCCGAACCGGGATTCGAACTAGGAACCTTAGGTCTGAGGCGAGGCGTTACAATGCAGCCTGTAGTCATTAGTATGTTTGAAAAATAACATGTTAAAAAGTTGCCACTGATCATATATGGAGAACAGGGCTCTATAACTTCCACTAGAATGTGGTTTCAGGTGGATGTTGAAACCTCTGTGTCACTGCAGATCCATCATAAATAACTAATGCTAAACTAATCCGTGAGGAGGTCATATTGTTCCAATGTTACCACCACATAGTGCTTCTTTAGCCTCAGGCTGATACTAGTTAAACAAACCTCAAATAAACAGTATGTTTCAGTGGATGTCAGAAAATTAGACTGGAAGGTTCTTTATTTGCTACACATGTCGGTGATCATCTCAAGAAGCTTACTTTTGGCACTGTTCGTACACAGTAGCTGCATGCATTCCTAATCCTGACTTATATTTGGTTCCAAAAGAAGCTCTCCTGCACCAGCCAACACATTATTGATACATTTACTTCAGGAGCTGAGAGTGCTGTCCACAGTTTCGACTTGTGTCCTTGGCAGCACGCCAAGCTGCATCCAGGATTAAACTAAAGAAACTGAAAAGGTACGCTTCCCAAACAGTTCGCTGGTAACATTAAAAAATGGATCAGATTTGTTCGGTGGAGAAATATGAGCATTCAGACTTTCAGCTAGTCAGTAGTAAAAGAGCAGCACAAAGGCTGCTTAATTAAAACATGTTGGCACCACAGTAAGCCGTGTTATGTTCTTCATGCCCATTTGGTATCCATTGGTACACATGCAACAAAAAATCATTAAAATCAATCAAGTCAGCAGCTTGTATCCTTTTGATTAAAAGAGATACGTTGCATTGTGGTTAATGAAGCCAGTATTACCCACAATGCAACATAAACGTAGATTGAGAAATGTTATTGCTAGCAGGATACTGTTACATCGACTAGAAATAAAGAGCTGACTAAATATATTTTGTAAGCTAATTTCTAGTCCACCCCAAGTGGCAAAAATAAAGCCAATGTGGAAGTGCAAAAAAACGTCCGTTCCTCGAGTGGCCACGTGAGGCTGGACCCAGAAACCAATAAATAACATTACGGCAGATGGGAAAATGCCCATTTTTACAGCAGAAATAAACATGTTTACATCCTGGTACAAAACTGTAGTCGAAAAAAACAGTGGGTGAAGTCCCGGTGGCTACGTCCGTTATTTATACAGTCTATGGTCCACAACGCCACATTATATCCATTTTTCTTCTTCAGCCCTAACCAACATTGACTCATGTGACATCACTTGAGGCCATTCATCAGATTCTGGGCAGTTCCCTGTGCTGCCACAAACAACTTTTTTTTCACCCTGCAATAGTACTCACCTAGACCTGAAAACAGACCTAGGAGTGAGGTGTTCCACTTTTATCCCATTGTGTTTAAGTTTAAATAAAACAGGATCAATTCACGTGTATCTAGATTTTTGAGACACAAAAAGCCTCATTGGTCAAATCTAAGTTTGAGGGCAGTAGGTTAAAGAGGACAATTGTTGCACAAAATAAGATAAGCCCTGTGATTGTAGGGCAGATGGAGGTTTGTATGTTGTCAATGTGTATTATCAGTGATGGTGGGAAGGTCTTTAGAAAGCACCACCTGAGTACATTTGGGCCAAAGCCGACTCTCGCTGTCAGGACTTCTATGTGGGAACAACGTGGACGTGAACAGTCTGTGAGCTACTTTCTCCCTGTGTATAGTTTGCTACATAATCTGCAACAGGTAATTACATAAGCAGTACAATTGTGTGCGTGTTTGTGTACATGACTCACCTGTCCTGCCAGCATTTCGTAGAGCAGAACTCCGTACGCCCACCAGTCTACAGAGCGTCCGTACGGCTGATATGCGATGATCTGTGGAGGAAGGGAGAGAAATCAATCAGAAGATTTAACTCTGCATTTAAAACAGTGTATCACAAGCCAAATGAACACTGGAGGGACATTAGGCCAGCTAATTTGCAATTGTGATTAACTAATTTGGAAGAAGCAACAGTACATTTGATCCAATGGTTGCTAAAATATGGGGGGCACAGAGATTCAGAGAGATTCTGTCTGTATTCACTACTTATGTTTAATATAGTCTAATGGAAACCAGCACATATCTCTTATATTGTACAACCTTCATGTTAATGTTCAGAACACATATGCAGTCATAATAGCTTTAATGCATGTATGTATGTATCTAACGTAAATCTATGACAGGGCGAAAGCTTCAGCAACAACAACTCTACGGGCCTCTTCCCAGCATGGTGGCATATCCTTTGTGCTCTTCATAGTGTGGCTCAACTCAGAGAAAGAATAGTTTCAAAGCAACGGTGTGACCTCAGCTGCGACTGATGCTGGATGACCCCTGAATCACATGAATATAAAACAACCTGCAACAATAACTGCTGCCATGCTTCAACTGAGAAGATGGGATGCTACAAATTTCTGTCACAGTTCACAGTCTTTACGCAAAAAACAGTTTTAGACGGGCGCAAACAACAGTGTAGATAATGTGAATGAAACTGTTCCTGGCAGGTGTTTGCACATTTAGAAGGCCTATCGTAATCATTTGAAGTCCTTTTGAAATGTTTTGAAGAACGTCAACAGTGTCTTTCCTGAGTCGGCTATTATTCTTCATGACCTAAATGTTTCATTTCTGAGTGTTCAAGGGAAATGATTATTGATCTGGGTTATATGGTCATAAGAGTATGAATTGGTCATGTCCAAATCCTGTTTTTAACAGCCAATTGCACCTCCTGATAAAGTTAAGCTACAACTTTCAAAATAAAAGTCCTAATATGTTATGATTAGTGAGGAAAGTCTTTTACAAGGCGAGTTTTACAAGGTACAAATATTAATGGCATTACATTTTTAAAGATCAGGACACAGGAAGAATTTCAACAACAAGAGTGTAAAAACCCCACTAGGAAGCCTCCAAATGTGACATTTCCTCTTGTGACAGACGGATTTCCTGTGGGTTTCTCTGACTTTGGCCGAGGTTAGCGCTTTCACCCACTTTGACCCTAATCACACCAGCCAGAAGACACACACATTCACACTTCACACCCAGCCTATTCTACCATGTAACCACAGTTTGTGCAGCCATGTGAATACATGCAATTCAGGCTCACACAAGCACATATGTTAAGAGCACGCAGTGCCTCACATTAGATCTTTCCTTTATATAACCTTTGCTGTATAACACCTGACCTCTGCGTTACCCATGGGAGCCCTTATATGCACACAAACACACCTCCAGCTGTTCACTCGGGTGTCATGCTGCTGTCCTGGGGGGTTATGGGAGGCTGGCTGGACACTCAGTGCGTCCACATGTTTACCCTTATACACAAAGGCATGCATGTGCCCAAACTTGTATCTCTAAAGGTCACTATAGCTGTGAGAGTTACAGAGGAGTTACAGAGTTTATATATACAGGATGACTCTTTTAATGTTGCATATGTGACTGTATCTCCAGTTGGCAATAAAGCTAGATAGAAATATTTCCACAATAAAAAAAACTTTACAATATTGGGACTATATTGAACAAGATTAGGTCAAAACCTAGTATGTGGCTGCATCAGGTCAATGTGCGCTTTTGTGGGCAATGTGTTACAAGGACTGTCCTTATGAGACTGATGACAACGTGTTTGAAAGCAGGTGCGCGCTGCAGACGTAGGTGAGGACAGTGGACAACCAGCTGAGGAGCAGCCCCGCCTACTTCCTGAACAAAGTATCCAGAGCCGTATAGACAGAGAGTCGCGTCAGTGGAGGTCCAATATGCTCCCTGATCCGCCATTGCAATGTAGCAACTCTCTCTCTCTACGGCTCCGAAAGTACCATCACTCAGTCAGTCACATACAGACCCGGGTGTAGGGCTGACCCCTGTGGTCAGCCAAAAAGTCTGTATTACCTTAAATAGTACGTACTACTGTCTTTTGCATGTCTGTGTTGTACCAATATTAACTGCATAAAAATAATGACTACGGAGCATCATCATGGCCAAAATTCATCAATCATCATTTGGTCTATTTTCTTGCAATTTAAATTGTATTCTAAGCTGAACAAGAACCATCAGTTTGCTAGTAGAACTGTAACATTCAACCAACATGTTCTCACTCCCAACTCTTCAAATACGTCAACTCAGTCTGCGGCCCTAAGCTTCAAAATATGAAGATCAAGGTACCTATCTAGTATCCGTTTGGCCAGTGTGAGGCTTCACAGTCAAATTCTCATTAATGATTATACAAAGTCTGGTTTTATATATGAAATAAAGCAGGCAATTCAGTTATGATTAATAAGCAACATCCTGTTATATTTTCAAAATAAAGTTGAGAAACTTTTTTTTTTAGCTTTTGCACATGCAACACTTATTAAAGTGGTAAATGATCTCAGTCGGATTACATACAGTAGTTACATAAGCCCACATATGTTACAGCACTAAGGCATCATATATGGCCTAACTTACGTACATATGTTGTGTAACTAATGTACACAAGTTAAATAACGTTGGTACTTAAGTAACTTTAGAAGAAGTCAAGGGAGGAGGTTTACTGTTTATTTCATACAGAAATACAATGAAAGTCCTGTGTGTGTTTAATTAATATAGCACCCACACCTTCACTCAAAGTGATCTTTTGCTCTCTTCATACCATGTCACCTGACTTCAACACCACCAAATAAACAACGATGGAAGAGTATCATTATTATAACAGCTTTGGCAGTGCATCTGGACCCTTTAATGCTTGATATCTCTTCACATAAATAAACAATTATTTCAGGGCTGTCATGCTATTTTTCCATGGTCTTTTATGTCAAAGCCTCTTATCACATCCCTCTACCCTTGACCCTGCCTGGCTGACATGTTTTATAAACTTCAGCTTGTTAACTACATGTAAACAACATACAATCCTTGCATAACCTTTCACACGCTCACCTAACTCTTAAAAGCCCCTCTTGCGGCCCCCCCTGCAGGTCTCTCACAGCTCCACAGACCTCAGAGATGAGGGTTTTTGTACTTGTCCTGCTCGGCTGCTGCCTGTCTGAGGCAAACGTCCTGGGACAGCGGCTCACTGCTATCACTTTTACTCAGGATGAGCTCGTTGAAGCAGACGCCTGCAGTCTGCTCAGAGAGATGATGGCTGTTTTGGATGAACAGAGAAATGAGCTGCGACGCACCAAAGAGCAACTGGTGCAACTTCAGGGAATACAGGGTATGTGCAGGAAGTGGTAGCATGGATGGAGTAGGAAGCATCATCTGCAACCTTTTATAGTCCTCCAATGATATAAAAAGACAAATGGTATATTATCGCTTAAATTTATCATGTTCACTCAAACTGCATGACATCATTTGTGTGATTTACTAAATAGAGCAGACACCGGTGCGTATATTCCATGGAAGCCTGAACAAACAGGTGGCTGAACTGAAGAAAGGATTTACAGGTACATCTGCACATATAGCTCTATTTTCTGTCTGTATTGAATAAATACTATATTTTGTTGTTATAAACATGAACAATATGTGATCTTTCAATTTCTATTATTTCCATTATGTTAAAAAGACCACGAGGCCAGGCTGAGAATCACTGAGATGGAGATTGAGGAGCAGAGGAACAAGGTGCAGCGGGTCGTGCGGCAATATACCGGCAAGTCAACCTTTTAAACAACATCAATTATAACCCGAGGTCTTTCTGTAGCATCTCTTTTTGAAATATAGCTAATAAAATCGACTTGTTATTTTTTTTTTCCCACCTGTACCTATCAGTTTATTTTAACTTCATCTCATTTTTTGTTTTAATGTGTTGAGCAGAGCTGGAGGCCAGACTGAACGCCGGTGATTTGGAGGGTCAAAGCAAAAAAGTGGAGAAACTGCAGAGGGACAGCAAAGGTAGCAACAAACAAAGTCAAATATTACTGACAAGTAAAAGTAGATTTCCTTCTATAATCTCACCTAAGGATTCCTCTTTGACTAAACCGCTGAAGTCATGCAGTATTTATTCCCTATTACACGGCTATGTAAAATACTTGATTCTGATTGGTTAATTAAGGCTTCTGAGGTCTGCTATTTCTCGATAACAGACTGTTGGTATGAAGAACAGACCTTTGCTAGGGATTCGGCTCTAATCACACAATACGGAGGACTAACTGTAATCATATCAATCCGCCAAAAAAAGTCGGGTAAATTTAATGTTGGTCTGTTTACGGAGGAAAAATAGAGACGAAAACAGCAGATGGAAAGCAATAAAGGTTAAACGATGCAAAATCTGTACACCACGACAGAGAGATCTACAAAACTGAACCTATTCAGGGTGACACCCACTAGCCTATGTACAATATATTTTTACATTTTTTATTTTTTAGAAAAAAATTGTCATACAGCTTTTTTGTTGAACTCAGTGTGACTGAATATTTCATTCCTGTATGTAATGACCAGAATTGGAGGCCAGACTGAACACCACTGATGTCCAGACAGAGACGCAAAGAACTCTAGTGGGACAATTACAGGTGGAAATTAAAGGTACGTAACGGATTAGAGATTAGAAGTTCATTAATACAATTATTTATCTAAGGCCAAAAGGCTAAATTCCGCTAATCAAGGTTAAGATAATGTATACAAAATCAATTAAATAATGTGTAAATTTGATCTCAGTCCTCCTCTGCTTGTACTATTTGGCCTTAGAGTTTGTATAAATCTGCTGTAGTAGCAATTTGTTGAATTGATGATGTATTTCTTTTCATCATGTCTTCCATCAGAGTTTGAGTCCAAACTGGAGGCCAATGAGGATTTAGAGCAGAAGATAAATGTCCGACTCGAAAACGCTGAGAACAAAGTGGAGGGACTGAAGACTGTTGATCAAGGTAAAGAAAGGTGACCACTTAATCCAATAACAAACAATAAAATAAAGGAATATAACGCATCTCTTCAAAGAAAAGATGCGTGTTTGTGTGTATTTTGTGGTGACACACAAGTGCCACAAGGAGGCAGTAGTTCTTTTTTAGCTGTACGCTAGCTAACAGTAATGCGCTAGCTAAAACAATTGTTATGACGGAATCAGTTGAAGGCTAACGTTAGCTGTTGTGACACAGATGTTGGTAGCAAATTAGCTAGTTCGTCACTGTCATCAGTTTGTCACATTCCCTTCGTATAAACATTTTGCTAATTGGAACCAGCAGTATGACATCAGAGGAAAAATAGCCGCCTTTCTATCGTTCCACGTCTCATTTCTTTGTTTGCTTTTTGTTTTATTGTTTGTTCATTTTCATCATTCCCAAAAAAGTCAATTATTTAGATCAAGTTAAGTAGTTTTCTTCTCTCTCTGTTAGCTCATTTCATTACATTCATGATTTATATTTCACTGAAAGGAGAATAATGCAGTATTTATTTGTTTTTGCAAATAGAGCTGAACATCAGACTGACAGAGCTGGGGAATAAGTTTGGAGATGTGGACGCAAATGTGACGGCACTGCAGACAGCTGATCAAGGTAAACACATTGTATTTATACATCATGGGTATGTCCAACTACAGACAACCACACACACAAGACATTATTGACTGTTCACTTTTTAAGGAGTGAGACTGGATCATTGATTTTATATAATTAGCTCAGCACATAATCTGATTTTATGTTATAACCAGAATTGGAGGCCAGACTGAACGTTAATAATGTGCAGGCAGAGACACAAAAAACCCTGGTGGCACAATTACAGCTTGAAATTAAAGGTGCATTAAAGTAAGTAGAGATTGTTGTGTGGGTGCTGGTGCACATACTAAGTAGAAACAGTTGGAAACGGAGTCAGAGACGGAGGCGCTGAAGATTGATGATCAAGGTAAAGCGAGGAGGCTCAAAACTGCACTTTAGCTGCCATATGGGATATAGGATATTCATATGTAGATTGTTAGCAGGGTTAACCACTCTGGCCCTTGACGGAAATTTCTATGAATTTTCTATTAGCTTTTCATGATTAAGTTAGAGCACTTTCACACCTTCCTGGTTTGTAAATGGTGTTTGTCTCTAAAGAGACTGGCACACTCGTTTCCACTCTAGTTGGGCTGAAAATACACTTGCAAATAAAATACAATAAATATATATATATATATACAAATGCAATAAATGAATGAAAGAAATCACGATGCATGAAAAATATAATTTCCTAGCTTCCACAGAGAGTTAATACATTTCCCAGGACAGTGTCTTTCTCATCTTGTTACATCAGCTAATCTCACCACTAACTGAACTGGACTTATTTGGCTTCATATTTCTTTGACCACAGGGTTAAACTTCAGATTGTCAGCCGGTGAAAATCTGACCGAGGAGCTGAGAATGAGCCTTGAAGATACGCTCATAAAAGTGCAAGCCCTCAGTGCAACAGATGAAGGTAAAGAAGATACAGAAAGTAGCATTGATCCTAGATATTACCAACATTTCGCTCTTTGGGATTAACTATATTCCTTTAATTGATTGTTTTTTCTATCTATTTATTTCAATAGAACTGGCAGCCAAACTGGGAGCCACTGGGAGCCTGAGTGAGGAGCTGAAGATCAAGACTGCAGACATGGAGAGGGAGGTGAACGTTCTGAAAACAGCCGATCAGGGTAAGAGTCTGTCGTTCAAAATTGTAATCTGATCTTTTCATTGATTTGAATAACATATACATATATACATATACTGGCAAATTTCACGCAGTTTTTCCTCCACCTAATAACTTCCTCTAGAGCTCAAGTCCAGAGTGGAAGCCAGTGAGGGCTTGACCAAAAAAGTGCACACACGTCTGGAAGTTACTGAAACAGAAGTGGACGCACTGGAGAAAATAAATCAAGGTTTAGAAAAACATTTTATGCAGAGCTACCATCAATTTTTCAAACACCCATCTACTACAATTAATATTAGTAGTGTGTATATCTTATCAAAATGTTCTTAATCTCTTCCAGATTTAGAAACTAGACTGAAGGCGGCTGAGATTCTGGGTCAGGGAATGAACGCACAGCTTGAAAAAACAGACACTGAGATGGACGCGCTTAAAACAGCTGATCAAGGCAAGATAAATATAACTGTTAATGTTTTACTGCACTGTCAAATGTATCAACATGCTGCTCAACACTACTTTGATTTTATAAATCATTAACTTGCCCTTAAAGGTTCAAATCAGTCAATTTGGATCATATTGCCAGAGCATCATTGAAATATTTTTCTCCTTTGATCGAAAAAGTCGCTAAAAAATCCTTTAATACACTTTCATTACAGAGTTGGAGGCCAAACTGGAAACAACTCAAACTGCACAAGAGGAGTTGAAGAATAAAGTTGACCAAACATCTGCAGCCGTGGAAGAGATGAAGACAACAAGGACTGAAGGTAAATGAGCTTGATCATCAACATTAGAAGTTTCAGATTAAATTTAAGCCATGAAAAAGGGATGCTCACTTTTTAGTGTACTGACATTTTTCACTTTTAGAGGCAGCCACTGTTTCAAGACACCAAAAATAAACATGGCTACACTTGCTCTAAGAAAAAAATGGTGTTTGTTTTCTTTGACAGATAAAGTGGCCTTCTCAGCTGCACTGGAAGAGAACCAAGTGCACATCGGGCCATTTAGCAGCGAGAGCACTCTTGTCTATAAGAAAGTCATCACCAACATTGGAGAGAGCTATGATCCCACTACAGGTAAAGCTAAAGCACAACTCTTTTGTTAATAAATGACACCCACAGCTGTTACTATATATTTTATATTTCACTATCAGTAAATAGCATTAATCCTGAAGGAGCAGACTTTCTAAATGATCCTCTTCCCACTTCCTGTTCAGGAGTCTTCACTGCTCCAGTGAGCGGAGTTTACCACTTCACTCTCTACTCTCATGCTAACGGAGGAAATCCCGGCTTTTTACTCTTGTACAAGAACGATGAGGTAGTGGTTGGCACCGCTGAACACCCGACTGCATCTGACGTCACTGATAACGGCTCCAACGGGGTGGTGCTGCTTCTGCAGAAAGGAGACCAGGTTGATGTGCGCATGGAGGCCCGGTCCTGGGTGTGGGCCGACAGCAATCGCAACCTCTGTACTTTTACCGGTATTCTGCTGTACACTACGCCCAGTGATGTGCCCAAAACCACTCTGTAATCCTAAAAGTGCAAATGTAATATAATACTGAATATCCCTCCAACTGAGCTTACGTCAATTTCATGTATTTGCAGTTTTTTCAATGGTCAGTTTTAGTTTTAAAAATTACTTCAGTGTTATTCCACAAACTTTTATGATTTTTCAGCTTAATCTTTTAAAAGATGGAAAATTCTGTGAGATCTTGTGTCATGAAACCAAACAAATCTAAGGAGAGATCCAATAAACTACTGTTCAAAAAGCAGCCATGCAACAGTTTCATCATTCCTAAGGTAATGTTCCAGCAGTAAATGTGTGCAACATAACATAACATCAACATAATACAGAAAAAGACAAAGACCATAACCCAGAGTGAGCACATTCATGAGAAAGCATGTTTCAGGCTCCTCATCCTGATCCCTTTGAATGAAAGCGAGCATGGCATCTCGGGGAGGTGCAAAGTGCTCAGCCATAATCCTCGGCTTTCCTCCGCTGTTTGGTGACGAGGTAAGGAGGTAGGAGGATGCTTTGGAGAAAAGCCCCCTTCCTTTATCTTTCTTCGATGTTTTTAATTAGAAGGATGGTTGAAGACTCCATGGTGAGGGAAACCTCTGGGTAATGTCCCGGGGGCTTGTCTGTTCAAATCCTGCTTCCTGTGGGAAGTGAACCGACCTTGAGTCTGACCTGACAGCTGCCAATATCGGATACTATACGCACTTAGAATATAGGTTTTAACATAAGACGTGCACAACCGCTGCATGCTTGAATGATTTTTGATGAGAGGGGTTAATTCCTCGATGTGAAAGACTCTTACTCGAAAAGAAACTACTCCAAACTAAAGTGAAACAGAGCCGATACAATTTAAAACATGAATCATCTTTAGCGAGGAGAGTCAATATGTTTATTACAGTATTTCAATGATAGACGGCGCACCGTCAAGGGCCTGAGGTAATGTAGTGTTGTTGCACTGAGAATTGACCTCAAAGTCTGTCTTGCAAGACCATGTGCAATAAGGGTTTTAAGCATGTAAAGCATGTAGACACATCAGGGCAGGGTAGCAAGCCTCATGTCGGTTTGTGTCATGGGAACAGAGAGGAAGCGAGAAGGAGGATCTAAGCAAGAGAGTCAAGTGGAGTGAAAATCAATGAGATTAACACTTTTCTTACACTAAAGATGCTTCAAGTTGGTTTTTTTTTGTTTCACACGTAAAAGAAATTGCAGTACTGTCACAAAAGCAGTTATCAGTTTTTTATCAGGATTATTATATTTTTTATTTTTAGCATACATGGGATTTTTTAATCGTTTTTGCTAGCACAGTTGCTATAATGCTGTAATGTTGGTTGCTCCACCTCTGTGGTCAAGCAGGGCTGTAAATATTTGTTGCACGTGCTACATAAAAATCTGTCTGTGTAATGACTGAATTTTCCGCCGTAGCACACGTGCGATACAGTTTTGCGTCTGCGAGTGATTTCTTCGTCTTCTTCTGTATGCAAAGTTGACATTCTTTGAGATCAACTTTGCATTAAAAATTACATAATTAAGCGAATGACACTTAATGACAACAATCATGAACATTCATAAAGACTCATTCATGTTCATGACAGGTGTCATGTCTTTTGCACACCCCTTCTAAGAAAGTGTTACCAAATCTAGATTTAGATCTAGATATCTAGACTCCAGATGTAAAACTATATTTCCAACTGTATTCCCCAGTCATTAATTCTCTGTCACAATCAGTTATCTACCAGATGTCACACCATGCTGATGAAAATGTAAAGAACAAGAAACTTTCAAGTCAGAGGAGGATTCAGAGTCAGAGAGGTTAAGGCAGAAAAAAAAGATAGAAAGAGAAAGAAAAGACGAAAGGGCAAATACAGTTCAGCAAAAGGCGACTGTTTAGATCAGTTTCAGGCCATCCTGCACAGTGCTGCGCTAATGTGACGCTGCTGTGACTCGCTGACCTTGCCACCAATCGCCAGTCGGCAACAACACCAGCAGACATTTACAGTTTCAGGCACTGTGACCTTCGTGCTCCGAACCAGCATGCTGAATCTAGATGTTCTGCTCTATGCTGATAAATAGTGTTCTCTTCTTCTGCAAGGTTTCAAAGGATGGAAACATCAACAACAACCTGTGGCTCACATTCCCCGCTCCCATCCTGGTTTATTTTTTACTTTATTCTCTCTCTTCTTCTCCCTACCCTCCATCCGCCAAAAAACAACTCTCTATTCCCGTTCATATCACCAGTAGACAGCCAAGACATCCCTTTTATTTGCCACGCTTCCAGCCCTGTAATCAGTCCAATCTAATTCAAATCTGCCTGCAACCTCCACCACCCCCTGTTTTTAACTGCAACCCAACACACTTTGGTCTTTTCAGTTCCTTAAATAATAAATCTTTTTTATGTTATGATTTTATAATTGATAACAAATTGGACATTAACCAAACCGGAAAAGGTGGGTACCCTCAGGCGACATGTAACGTCGCTGATTGGTCCGTCCTTTGAACCGGATGGACATGGTTTACATGTTATGAAAATATGAGCGCCGCCATTGACAACGTAAGCGTCGTCACCGTCTTCTTGCAGCCTTTTCCCACAATCACTGCAGAAGTTCGGTTTTTCCTCGAACTCTTTGCCAAAATTTGGCGTGTTCCTTTCTTTCCGTTTGACTGGCAGTGTTGTCCTTCCGGTTCAAATGACGGACCAGTCCAATCAGCGACGATTTATGTCGCTCGAGGGTACCTACCTTTTCCGGTTTGGTTAATGCTGTTGTGTTTTCTGATTTGCCGTTGTGTTTTCTCTTTTGTCGTTGTGTTTTCTGATTTGCCGTTGTGATTTGCACTTCAGGGCCACCGTACTTTTGACACCGTGGACACCGTGGACAGTGCTTTGCCTGTTTTTTTTTTGCTTTGCTTCGTTGTCAAAGCACTTTGTAAACTCTTGTTTTTGAAGGTGCTATATAAATAAAAGTTATTCTTATATTATTATTATTATTGTATGAAAGCCTGAGGCCGTTAGAGCTCTGCTGATTCACTGGAGATAACGTGAATGCAAGTGTGTGTGTGTGCAGTGAAAGAGGATATAGTATAAAGACTATTTTTTGTATCATTCCGAACATAGTCGCTCTTTAATATCTAAAGCATGTTTTGGGTCACTGTGTGCGTCTGTGTTCATGTGTGTATCTGTGCTTGTGCTTGTGCTTTGAATGCTTTGCATTTGTGTGTCTATGTTTTTGTGTATACCTGTAGGTGTTTTACTGTGTGTTTGTGTGCATGCATATGTGTGTTTGTTAGCAAGGGCACTGCTGCAGACATTTCTCTCCCATTAGGCCTAACGCTACATGACAGTTGTGGATCAGACTGCTAGCTATTTAAGGCTACTCTTCTCGCTACACACACACAAATACACACAAACACACACTAGTACCAAACTCTGCTACGACAAACCTCCATACAGGAAAAAAATAAGGACCATATCAGTATGGTGATACAACACACACCACTCTATGTTGCCATCAGATCCCTTTGAAGAGCGTGTGTGCGTTGTGGAACAAACACATTGTGCACTAGCTTTTGTGCTCTGTTTGTGAAATCCTTTTACAATACTGTATGTGTCTGCTGGGGTTGGTTCATTCACGGATGATATAACAGTAATGAGAAGCCTTGGGCTTTAAGTGATCATTCCACACGACAAGAAGCTTTGAGGATGCAGCACCTTGATAGCATCTTTCATTAGATCCTCGTCCCACCTGCTAACACCCACTTCTTTCAAACTCTTCATTCAAAGTTTGTAACACCAGATTTTTTAATATTTATTTGTAAGTCTCAAGCTGAGTCTGAGATAATCCTGATGACATTTTTTGTTATTTTTTCAAACTTTGGAAAGCACCCTTCAGAGCCACAGAACACATGATACAACCATTTTCACAGGTTGAAAGTACGCCCCATGAAACATTCAAAATATGTCGCGTGTTCCTTTTAAAAAGGAATATCAACTTAAAGATATAATCTCGAAGATCTCAGTTTTGCTCTCTTTGGCGATAAACCATGCATGTGTGAGGTCCATGGTTGGCTCCGGTTGTAACGGTCGATTTTCCTCGCTCACAGTCGCTTTCTTTTTTAGACTGTTTGCCTTCATCTGAGCGTCGAATTTGTTTCTTTTTCTTTGGATTTTCACTTATTGTTGAAGTTGTATCTGTAGTCATCAATCTTTTCTTTGTTTGTTCGGCCATAGTAGATTACTGTTTCTCACAACACTTGCAGAGACCGGAAAAGCAGCCGCTTAGCTCCGCCTACCCTCTCTGGCAGACCAACACACCGAGTGTCGCCACAGAGACCCAGTCCGTAATAATACTATATACTGCAAATGCAAAGGCTTTCATCAGTGGGCCATAGGCTCAATCACCATTGTGTTACCTAATGCGGCGATATATAGCGACATTTATTTAAATGAAATTCTTCGAGATAATCACTTTAACTAAAGCTGTTCTGAAATGCTTTGTTTTCATGCAGTTTGCACAGCTTCAAATAAGTTTTACCTAGAACAGAAAATAATTTTAAACTACTGCATTTTGACTGTTTCGGTTACGGGGCTGGTTCAGATAAGACACCAATATAATCAAAGTTGTGTCAGTAAATTATTCTTCAGTCTTCCATTGAGGAAAATGTCTATGTTAATGGTAATTTGATTATTGTCCTGTTGTTATGCAGGTCAGTGTCCACAGAGATCTGACTTTGACAAACTTAAGTGTGGGTAAATACTCTCAAAATATAAATATGTTTATAAGCCATTAAATAACAGTTAATTAAAGATTGAAACTGAACTACAGCAGCATACGATGTGTATGAAATAGGGCTGTCACTTTTCCGAAAGATCAAGTTTGAAAGAATTTAACGTGATATGGAATTCGTTTGAAGCTAGCTACAGCTTCGGCCCTGGAGCAGAACAACAATAAGTCTCCCCTGCGCTTACTGACGACGATCGGGACACTGAAGCAGGGAAGGTTAACAGCGGCTTGGCTCATTAGTTTCCTCCATTGGTTAGTAGCAGGCAGTGTATTATCGCCATCTGTTGGAATACAAGGCACACTACTTTAAACGTGAGAGCATTCTGGGACTCTGGAATTACTCATTTGTTCGTGGGCAAGCGTTATCGATCACATCATTACAGAGCAAACTATTAATGTTTCACCACGTTCGAACAATATATTGAATTTCGAATAAATAGTGACAGCCCTAGTATGAAACACTGTAAAACATCTCATGTCTTTGCATGCAAGGTGTATCTATCATCAGTAGCGTACTAACGTTAGTTAAGTATGTTATTTAATGAGAACCCACAGGGAAAATACATGATCGTGGCATGCAGGTGCAGGATATTGGACAAACTAATTGCATCACAGGAAAAATATGCATTTGGAGCCCTGCAGCAGAGAGGAGAGGAGAGAAAATAATGGTTATATCATCAAGCTAAATATAATAAATCATGTAAATAGAATAAAGATGAGCATTTCTCTAACTGCCAATTCCTTTCTAATAATTTGGCAGAGAAGAAAACTTGCCATTCAAAGAGTTTTCTGGATGCTTGCGGGTTTGCTCTCTCTGCGTTTCTGTCTCATTTGCAGTTGAATTCTCGCTTTCTCTTTTTCACCTTCTTCTTCCCTCCTGTGACCTTTTCTCACTTCTCACTCACTTCTCCAACTGCTTCTGTTTGTAGGACTGTTAAAAGCTCTGATCTGCGAACGCTGCTTTGCTCACTAATTGGGAAACAGTTTAAAATTGGAGCTGCCGCTGCGAAAACATGCAGACAGACGTCGACTCTGTGATGACTCAGGGAAACTATTCCTAGTCCTGTAACTTTTGACAAATAAGGAGCAGCTACGGTCATTAAACCCCCCCAAAAAATTACATCTCTCTAAAATAGTCTTGAATCTTTCATAGTCAAGAAACACATACTGCGTATTAATACTAGTTATGAAAGTACAGTAGTAGCCTACACATAATAAATAGCAGTTCAGCCAAAGTGTAATGAGTGCATAAAAGTGGCATTTTTTCACTAAACGTGTACGCTATCATCCTGACATTAGAAACAACCTTGTTTCAGCCCACAGAGGAGGAAGGAAATGGAAGTGGACACCAATGCTACACTGCAGTGAGGAGCAACTAGGGCGTAGAGGGAAACGGTCCATGTCAGACCGCTCAATATCCTCAAATACTCTCCTGAAAAGCAGCACAGAGCCATCATTAGGCCGCTCTGTCTCCTCTGAGTTCAGACTTTCTTCCCTTCAGTCCGTCTTCCTCTTGTCCCCTCCTGCTCTTTTTCCTCACAGTTAATACCTTATGTTGCCCTTGTGTTCCCTCTCCCTCGATCTCATCCCTGCTATCTCTTTCTCTCTTTGTCAAAGTCACTGAGGTGTAAACTCACATTAGTGTGAGCATTCCTCCCAGACAGGAGCTACCAATGACTGGCTAAATAGGTCAAAGTAAACACAGCGAAAACTGTGTGCCGGCACGTGTCTGTCTGTCTGTCTGTCTGTCTGTGCGTGTGTCTGTGCGTGTGTGTGTCTGCATTCTGTCACATGTGTGCAGACAACCAGGGGACCCACTGCTACATCGAAATGTTCTCCCCCTCTGATAGAGTTGTGAGCATGTGGGCAGGTGTGTGTGTGTGTGTGCGTGTGTGTGAAAGAGAAGCGTGAAAATGTTTCTCATCTCTCAGCTGTCACACATACTGAGATGCATACAACACACCAACACAGCTTTGCTTCAGATGTCACCTCACGACGGCACCTCATATAAACACAAACATACACTATAATGAGTGAGATTTCTCCCTTTGCAGTATCTGAGGATCTTTCCACCATGCCTCTGTGAATAAACACCTCTATTCAACATAATTACATTGATCTGGAGGGACATTAGGCCACATTTCAAGTTAAATAGCATAGTTAGCTAACGTTAGACCACAGCTAATGTTAGCATTCATCCACTTCCAAGCTAACATTACGTAAGGTTTCTATTGCAATACTGCAACACTACAAAAGTAACATTAGCTTAAAGCCACTTCTTTGCTAACAGTATTATAAGCTAGTAAGTGGCTACAAGCTAATGTTAGCTGTTGTCTGACCATTGCTAATGGGTGATTTCCCTTCAAATTAACTAAGTTCAGCGTGTTTTTAGTTTCTGACAAATCTAGAAGCAATGAAATATTTTTCAGGTTCCCTAATTTTTATATTACTACAACTAGGGTTGCCACCTTCCATGCAGAAAAATTAAGGACGTCCACACAACCACCACAGGCCCCGTGACGCGCCAGTGGTGGTAAATCATAGCTTAAAACGTGGTTTCAACAAAGTACCGTATTAATATTCATTAAGTTTGAAGTGCTTTATTACCGACGGACATTAGAAATAAGCTGAATGGACAGGGGAGGAGCAGGATGAGAAATTAATAATGAAATTGAATAACTGTATTGGGTGGTGTGAACACGGGTTTTGGCTAAAATATTTGTCATTGTTTGCAGTCACGCCACCGAAACAAACATTTTTACATCTAAGAAAACTAAGTAAAACGCAATTTTCATTATCGGTACATAAGTCTATTTATTTATTATTTTTTATATACCTACTGTTAATCCATTAGTAGGCTATTTAAGGATGCAATTTTTCAGATTGGTTAATCATAATAACATATCATTGTTTCATTTATATATTAAATAAATGTGCATGTATCCGACTGTAATTTCTGATTGGCTCTGACCCTGACGTTCTCACGCTATCACAGAATGTGGGTGGGATGATGCTGCGTTCAAAACATGGCTGGATCCAAATACTTACAAACCCATTTACTTCCTTATCCACTAACCCTTACAATGTCCAATGACAGTGACTAATGTCAAAACGGCCAGTGAAGAAGTACTTGCTCATGATTGGAATTAAATCTCTCCTGTGTTCAGAAAGACTCATGCAACTTAAGGGTTTAATATAGCAATCAAACACTCCCAAATGTAATGCAAGATGAATCAATATAGGCCAAAAACAAGTTCGCTACTACAGTTACTGCTTCAGACAGCTCTGTGCAAACACTTAAATCAAATTAAATAACTGCAGCGATATGAATAAAGTGACCAATAACAGTTAACTGTATGAAGCATGTGTCCAACCCTTGAGGTTAAATTAAGCTAGAGAGGATTAAAGTTGATCATTCTGTCAAACACAGTTTTGGAAACACTGACCCTCGATTATAACTGAAAATGTCGCCCTGTGAGCCAGTTGTGTGTGGTACAAATGTGTGCATGATTTTGCGTCCACTGAAATCATACGTGCAAACTGGCAGCCATTCATGTATACATGTGATGCTGTCATGCATGTGACTGTGTGAAATCACGTGTGTGTGTGTGACTTTGCATGAAGTGTGTGAATTTAGATGTGTGCATCAGCTTGCTGTGCTGTGGAAGCACTAGCTGCTCTGACCCCCTGCTGTGTCACCCCTGCTGTGTGCATTAGTGTCAGTCTGACTCTGAGCAGTCCCAGTATGCTCACCTTGTGTCCGCGGGGTGGAATTGACCTCACAGACAGTCACAGGGGGTTTTAGATAGAATCAATAACTCAGCACTCCGTTTAATAGAAACTAACTACTGATAATGGCTGAAGAGTTGCACATACTTACTCAAGGACACGGTCAGAAAGAAAAGATGCCTACTCGTAAGGATTTCTGTTGCTGTGAGATTACTTTTAAATTGATACATGTTTGGATCCACATCGTTAGGACAAAGGACAAAACCAACGAAATATCTATATAACTATCTTGGCATATTTACGC
Source organism: Semicossyphus pulcher (assembly GCF_022749685.1). Classification (NCBI taxonomy): domain Eukaryota; kingdom Metazoa; phylum Chordata; class Actinopteri; order Labriformes; family Labridae; genus Semicossyphus; species Semicossyphus pulcher. The sequence continues at coordinate 6,471,014 of NW_027211681.1, forward strand.
GGTCATGATTCCAAATGAGACGAGAACATTTTCAAGTCAGGTGGATTTGTCCTGAATGACAGATATTGATAAACTTAAAACACATGCTGAACTTAAAAATCCACTGGCACACACAGAGAGCACAGCTTGTGTGTTTGGGTTAAGTTCGGACTTGCCAGCAGATAATTTGCTGTGTGATTTCGATGCTTACGTCATCCGTGTGTGCTTGTGCACGCGTGTGTGTGTGTTTGTGTCTTTCCTGAGGCAGTAACCTTAATCTGAAGCACAAGGGTGACACAGGCTCAGACCAGACAGTGACAGAGATGACCTCACGCATATAAAACATGCCCGGACACTCATAAACAAACGCACACACATCTCTCCATGTTCGTCCCTACCTCTGGTGCGATGTAGTCTGGAGTGCCGCAGAAGGTGCGCGTGGTCACTCCCTCCGCCATGTTCTCTTTGCACATGCCGAAGTCAGCGATCTTAATGTGTCCCTCAGAGTCCAGCATCACGTTGTCCAACTTCAGATCCCTGAGGACGCACACAGACATTCAAGACATCCTTCATGATGTTGACTTTATTTTTAGATGTACTTTCAGTTGCACTAAGAAATATAATATCGTTAAAATAATTGATGATTGCTTGAAGTGTACACTGAATTTGCACACTGTGAACTTTATCTATGCTGTTTAAACTACGTCATTCTCACCTGTAGATGACTCCTTTAATGTGCAGGAAGAAGAGACCAACAGCGATCTCTGCTGCATAGAACCTGCAATAACAAGCACACAATACAGAGAAAATGAAGCTTTGCAGCTAATGAAAGCTTTGCTGTATTCCAGATAAATCTTTTTACACTTTGTATGTGATCGCCATATAAGTGTAGTTGCTCGTCCTTCACATGCCTGCTGCAAGAATAATGCAGCCTGCATGCAGAACATTTCTGTTTTCACCTTGGTCACACTTGACATGGTGTTTTATAATTCTTACATTATGATCACACAAATCTAAAATGCACATGGCCAATCCGTCTGGCAGTAGAAAGGGATTCACTATACAGCAGGATTTTACTGAAATGTTTCTTACACTGCCTGAGGTTCCTTGAACTTGCCCACTTGTTGGATATGGTACATGAGGTCTCCTCCATTCACATACTCCATGACAAAGTACAGGCGGTCCTGTGGTCACAGAGGCAGAGAGAATAGAAGAGAGGAATACGGGATGGATGGGGCATTGGGAGGGAAAGGGAGAGAAAATATATAAATCATTCTTTTACACATCAAAAAACAACTTAGTTCCACAAAAGCTCTCGTACATCTCTATTCACTGATGGTGCTTGAAAGAGAAATATACTATTCAGTAGTGCAGCCTCCTCTAACCTCGCTGTCTGATGCGTTTTAGTGTTCCCGCTACACTTTTCATGACAAGGTGACCTAGAAAGCCCACAACAAAGCGCTTCATGGAAAAAGAAAACACTCATCCCAGACATCTGTCAGGACGTATTCTCGTTGTCTAACAGCGCCGGTTCCTTACAGCTCGTGACAAGTTTGGTCCGACGCTCAGCCAGCTGTGTTTGACTGTCCCTTACAAGGAAAACAATAAACAAGCATAGAACGTGGAGACAGAGCCTGACTGGAGGCCAAGCTGTCCTTACACCAAGGTCAACCACTCACAATACAGCTGATCTGACCTCGGTATTCCTTACTCGGTGTTTTCACTCAATAATGGGTCACAAAAGAAGCCAAACAAATGCAGATATAACAACCTTTTCAGCTAATTATGCTTCTGACTGGGAAGCTCAAATGTGTCCCTGCAAAGAGTCTGCAAAAAATGTGGAACTGTTAAAGAGAAGAGGCTAAAAGTGTGAGAGAAAGAAAGTATGTTTTTGTGTGTGGGAGAATAAACACATGTGCACGTGTGTTCATGAATATGCTACCAGTGACGTCAAGCCACGTCTCTTCATACAGTATTAACTCTGTCTGCCTGCTGGTGCTGCTGCTCTAATCAGCTGCTGCAGTTCAGCTTGGCCTCTTCCACGGCCTTCATTTCAAACAAATGGCTGGGTGTGTTTACTAAGACGCAACCTTGAAATTTCAACATCACGATGCAGATTAGTAAAAGTAGAAATGAAGCCTTGTCAGGTTTGTCCTCAAGAGGAGAAGAAAACTACTTTTAAAATGCTCGTTTGTTGAACGGAGGTCGGATCGATCTGACGCATTCGACGAAGTTGGGAAATCTGAACGCTGAATGACTTTCGTGACACAGCGTCAAGCGAATTTATCTCAAGTTTAATTTTAGATCTAGAACTGATTGTAAAGATTCTACATTTCTATGTAGGGATTGATTAATGGAGGTTTCTGCTGAGAAATTACTATTTCCTCAGTTGCCAACTATCCCTCTAAAACATTATACAACTTCATCAGACCTCCACATAAACTAATTCTAAGTGACAGACTGTGTTTCTACTCCGTTTTTCCACATATCACCAGATTGGCTCAAAATTAGTTACTGTCCGATCTATGCGTGTCCAAGTCCTTGAAATGTTGTCAACTGCCCACAACTTGAACCACCACTCTGACAACTGCTACAGTACTATTACTACCTTGAGATCATTTTACAAGTTATGTGGAACGAGCCCGTTAAAAACATCAGTATAATGTTTTTGGAAGCTCTGTGGGGGCTTTGTGAAGCCTGTGTAAATAACCTTGATGATGGATCTCGTTGTTTTTCTAACTTGCAGCTCCCGGCATGAACTCTCGGTTTGTGTTGATTTTGGCACCCCCTGTGAACGAAGCCGATTTTGTCCTGTGCATGCTTAAGTGGTGCTTTTTAACAATAAATCTCATTGTGCTTTCTTTAACAGTTACATGTATCACTCACTTTAAATTTTTGCCCTGGAAAATGTAAACAAAGGCAGCATCCAGTATCGCTTCGTCTGACACCTCCCCCCTGCCAGCAGTTTCAAGTATTAAAAATAACTATATAGAAATAATCAATCTTGTCGCTTTTTGCTTTTCTAGGTCATGTATAGTCATCGGAATTAATTTTAGTCTGTTTCATAACCAGTCAATTCCAGAGACTCAAAGTCAGGATATCTCAGCTTTTGCTCCACCAATTATGACCATACTGTCTCTTCAAAGCCCCTCCCCCCACCTACTTTATGGGATGCAATACTGAATCACTTGACTACCCTTTAAACATGAAAGTATGACTAATTGGCAGTCAATTGAAATGGCCATCATTATACCTGTCAAAATGCCAAATTTGACAGTCAATGCATCGTGATAGGACATCACCTGTCTGCAGACTATCACACTCTGTCAGCTTGAATATACTGGCCAGAGCCTGGCAGCTGCTTGTGCTACTGTTGCTGGTATTGTTACACTGAAAATATATATGAAAAAAGGACGTTAATCTGAGGAGGATTTGTCTCAGGATTTAAGAGGTGTCATTTGCATTTCTTCGTAGGCGTAGAAGCAAAGCAGTAAGAGATGTTTCTCTTTGATTTATTCAACATGAAAGGGAGCGATTTTTGGGGGGTATATGTGTGAGTGAAATGTATTTGTTTGCATGTCACCAATGAGCAATTAGCTTTAAATCAGGGGAGGTTCTAAAGCTGTGTGTGTCCATATAGAGTATATGCATGCAGGCGCACATGCTCCATTTGTGTCTATTCTTCAATAAGCAGGAACAATTCCATAAATGGGTGCATGTGTTTGTTTGCATGACTGCATGTGTGCTGAAAATGCCCGAGTGCATGCAGAAAATACACATATTTATGAGTGCATGTCTCTTGGATCATACATTATGTGCCCTCAGGTTGTGTGGTCTGGTTCGTGCATGAGTCAGAGTCCGCACAGATGTTGCATGCACACCCACACCAACCTCTGCCTTCTAATTGGGGTCTGTTTATTTCCCCTTCTCTTTTTTTACTGCACTTGTCATACACGTCCTGTTGTGCTCTCACAAAGCTTCAGGACTAAGCTGTTTAGCTAAAAGCTCCTTCATGAATTAATTTGACCTGACCTGACCTGACGCATGTCCGGGAGCATTTTTTTTTTTACCTACCACAGTCTGGAAGCACGAGTGGAGGTGTGTGAGGAAGGGCGGCTTGTCCTGCTGGGCCAGGACTCTCTTCTCCACCATGGTGCATTCCACGTCATCGTCCTGGATCACCACGTCCTTCTTCAGGATCTTTATTGCGTACAGCTCTTCAGTGGTCTTCATCTCTGCCAGCATCACCTTCAGGGACACAGACACAGAGAAGTGGTGTTATAACCTTATTTTTCCTTGTTTCTTAGGATCCCATGCTCTCTGTTGCCAGTTAAACAACACATTACATTTGAGGTGTCTCACCTTGCCGAAGCTGCCTTTCCCCAGCACAGCCAGGAAGGAGAAGTCGCTGAGCTTGACCTGGTCGAGGCTGTTGGAAGGTAACTGGCCAGAGCGTCCGTCGTCGGTCTCGGTGATCACCTTCTTAGCCGGGCCGAGCTTGGCTTTCTGCACTCAGGGCACAAAGGGTGGTATGTTAGAGACACGCATTTTGAAATGCATTTTGGGTAACACACACACACAACTTAAAGCTGAATTGTGTGGCTCAGAAAAGATGTGCACTTCCTCAGTGATGTAAAAAAGTTATGATGTGTATAAAATGTAACACTTGGATAACTTAGACAAGGCTTCTTTGTGTTGGATTCCTCTTGAAGCGGCATGCGAGAAACACGTATACATTCGGATTTGAATTATCCTCTAGATATGCTCACACAATCTATTGCTCACACACAAATATTGCTCACTCACAGCCCCCAAACAGTGATTAATAAGCAGAAATCAAAATGAATGGAGTGAAATGAGACTGCAGTACAATTTAAGAGAACGTGGCTCCACACAAACAGATGTGGAATGCAATGTATAGAGGCTACTGAATGATGTCAAACAAGAGGACACATTGACATTTATCTTTATCTGCCTCAGTTATTAACAATAAATAGTGGTAGGTTTGATCAACGCTAAGTATACTGTATAATAAAAACGATATGTGATCTAGCTGTTGTAGGTTTAACGGGGAAAGCTAAGAGCTTTTAGCTTTAACTTACAGGAAGTAAACGCAATTTTTTTTGGACAAAAACGAACAGAATCTTCATTATAAACAATAAAAACCAAAACATTTCAATACAGAATTTTCAAATCAAACTTTTATTTTGTAATGATTGCATACAGCTTAAAGTTGTAATCTCGAAGATCTCAGTAACGTTCTCTTTGGCGGTACGTATGGCGATAAACGGTAACTGCGGGAGCACACATATCCACATAGTAACTCTTAACTCTTGATATAACTTTTATAACTTAACTTGATTTTCCTGGCTTTCCTTTTTAGACTGTTTGCCTTCATCTGAGCGTCGAATTTGTCTCTCTTTCTTTGGATTTTCACTTATTTTTGAAGTTGTATAGTCATCGATCTCTTCTTTGTTTGTTCAGCCACAGTAGATTACTGTTTACTCGCAACATTTACAGAGACCGGAAAAGCACTTCGACAAAGTTTCATGGCTGCTAAATTAATGAAGAGAAATATACAACAATTTGGCTCCACTACGTGCCTGCATGTCCCGGCCGTGCAAGTTTCTCTTATGTTTCACTGTATTAGCAAAATGCTAAAAGACTGTCTCCTATCTTTCATGCCAAAGTCATGCTTAATCTCCCAGCATGGCAAGATGCTCAAAGAAGCTTGCATTATGCTGTAAACTACAAAACTTCATGGCTAAAGAACAATCATTAACAAAACAACTTTTAATCATTTTTCTTTCTGCAGGAGAACACAACCAAGATTTCCATGTCCACTATTCACACTCAGCCCAGGCAAAACACAGATCCACACTCATGCTGAACCTCAACATCATTTCGGAAATCTACAACCACATGCTACACAGCACGTCATTCTTTAGCACGAGCAAAGACCACAAGTAATCGGTTCCAAGTTGTCAAATTTTCCCTCTTGCCTCCTTGCTTTAGGATCCTTATCTAAATCTAGCCAATGTAGTCACGCTAGCGTACACAAAAGCCAGACAATTGCACAACATAGTGAAAAATATGTGTAAAATTTATCTTAATGGTTTTGCAAAAGAAATGTTGTGATTAAGACGACTTTAGTTGGAAGAGGAGAAGGTTTTCAGACTCTCTCAGTACATGATAACGAAAAACAGCTCATGCCCAAACAGGACAAAAATGCGTGTTATCCAACAACAAACTAACATCACAAATGGCCTGTTTATCACATTTCACCTTCAGCATTCATTTCAAACCATAATCGGAGGATTTTTCAAAGATACTTGAAAAAAGACAACCAATGCTGAGCAGCTTTAGTTTGGTTAATGGCATCTACCACAGTCTGCTCTTAATCTGAGAGTAGCAGAGAAACAGGAAGCAGAGCAGACGGCACCAGATCACAGCACACCTGTAAGCTTTAGCCAGTCAAAGAAGCCCGGCCGAGCCGAACGGACAGCAACCTTACTTCCCTCCTTTCAGACGCACCTGATCAGAGTCTTCCTCAACTGCTTGGTCCTGAAACCACAGGGAGAAGGAGCCAAAATGGCCGACTATCTAAGTACATTTGGATACATGTGTTTGAGCCACAAAGAATGACTAAACCGAGACATTTTTAAAAAGGAATCAAACTCATTCACACACTCAGAGAATATAGAAGAAGATGTAGTTACTGTATTACTGTATTTGCTTGATCAAGAGTAGAAAGGAAAAAACAAACAAAAAAGAAGAATTTAAAGGTGTGGAAATCAGATCCGTGAGTATGAAATGAAGGTGATAATTTGTGGGTGGAAAAGAAAAACCTGTTACCTTAAAAGCACAATGATGAAGGCCGTGAATTGCACACAAACCCACAACAACACACACTCTCTCTCTAACACGGGAAGACGGTTGCTCATTGCTCTTTCAACAGGTTGGGCAATGTATTGCAATTCGACGCTGACATCTAGTGGTCACAGTTGTTTTTGTTTCTCTTCTCAAGCCAAATATTTTTCCAACAATGAGGTAGCTTAAGAAGGCTCTAAAATAAGATGAAAAATGACCATGTACTTCCAGGTTACACTTGCATAGACAGTGATGTAAGCACACGAGGTATAGTTAGGCAGAATGATCGAAAGACACACACAGAATACAGAAAAACAGACATGCACACGAATGTTTAGCCGCAAACTGTGAGCAGCACAGTGTCAGGATTTACTAACAATCCTCTGACAAACTCTGAGGAACAGGAAGCCGACGTACTCCCATTTTCAGAGAAGTCACACTTTCCCAGGGACTCAAATGTAGCAATTTTCATAAGAGAGCAGTGACTAAATAACCAAAAGTCCTGTAGTAACATTGATGGGTTTTCTTATTTGTATTCATTTTGATTTCTTCTCCAAAAAACGACCCAAATCCAAGACAAATTGTTAGTAAATTGGATCTATTTGCAGTAGCTTGGAACCACAAATGATCAGCTATGAGGAGGGGTGAATGAAACATGTTACAACAACAAGACGAGACCACAGAGGAGAGGAGAGGAGGAGAGAGGAGAAGGAGAAGAAAGGAGAGGGGAGGAGAGGGCTACCTTCAGATTAAAGTTAATTTGGCAGTCCTGAGAGCAGGGGCAAGAACGGGGAGAGAGGGAGAGAGAAACTCTTGCATTAAATATGACCATGTGACACAGGATGAAGAAGCATTTGTACAGTATAAGTCTCACCAAGCACACAGGAGGGAGCAGGAGGCTACGGGGAGAAAAGGGAGGGAACCACAGAGGGGTTAATGAGGAGGAGAAAAGAGAGGTAAGTCTGTCTGGGTTGAAAAGAAAGTTTGAGTTGCAGACGCTGAAGGGTACCGTGTGTGTCTGTGTGAGACGCCAAAGGCTGCATCTGTCATGACAACTTCAGAGTAATAACCAGCTAGTACTGTATATACTGATGTCTTGTCGATCTGTTACCATGGAAACTTGATGCAGACAAGTGACAGGAAGTAAGACTTTCCTCTGCCCGGGTCTTATTCTTCAAGTATTTTCTGTTTAAAACTGTGTTATTAAACTGAACGAAAAATATACCAAAATCTTAAAACAAACTGACTCAACAGGTACAGAACAGGTTTTGCGTATGTGTATAAGCTCATGAAACCATAAAAGTTTTACGTAGGACTAAAAGGAATAATGTATGACCTCCCTAACATCCTGACTCTTCATTCAATGGGCGGCAGAAATGTCAAGAAATATAATAATAAAAGGATTCAGAGAGACCTTGGCTCCGACTGAGAGGCAGACAAAAAGAGGAGCACAAAGAGAGAGCTGCTTCACTCTCAATAGGGCAGACATACTGATGCAACAATGTAGACCAGGTAAGGTGTGCGGATGTGCGTTTGGATGACATTCAAGAGGTGATACTGAGGTTCAGACTGCTTCCTCCAATACTGTCACAAAAGTCACTTTTTACTTCTTTAATGTGAATATGCTATGATGGTCATCATCACAGCCCTGCATTACCATTTTCAACTATAATGTTTCATCCTCACTCAGCAGTATCTAATTTAAAAGAAAAAACATGGGGGTGCTAGTTTAACTACAGTCCTCGATGCACTGATCGCAGGCGCGACTCCCGGTCTGCCTCATTTGGTGCATGTCATCCCCCACTCTCTACTCCCCTACATTTCTCGCTCTCTTCAGCTGTCCTATACAGGCAAAAGCCAAAAAAAAGAATCTAAAACAAAAACAAAACATCAAACTATTTTACATACTGTATATCCTCTAAAAATGCAAATAGTACCTGAACTTTACCCCACCCAAACCCAAATAACTAAACAGCGATGCTAAGCCTGCTTTAAATGTTCAGAATAAAGCAACACCAATTTCACTGTTTACAATGCATGGATCATTCTGCTTTAAACATCATTATAAAGTCTGAAGCAAAAATTTTACAACAATTCCAGTTCTTTGCTCACCGACTGCTGTTTGCTAATGAAAATTTTAAGTCTGGTAACTTTCTAAACTAGTGAAGTTTAGCTCTAAAATACAGAGCATCAAAGCTGACAAGAATGTTGATTTCTAGACATTTAACAGAAATTATTTTTGTTAAAAAAGGTGATATGAATTTTCTGTTTTCAATCTCACTACACTGCAACAACTGTCCGAGGCAACTTATAATGGCTTAATATTAGTTCTCATAATAAACTAACACCTGATACAAACTAGTTTAAAACCACATCACAACATCTCAGTTTGTCACTGGCTCTCTAAGTCTCCTTCAAAGGAAATATGTCTGAAAGTTAAAACACAGCTTTTGCTTAAAAAATAAGATGCGTCAAAAACTGTGTGCTGGCACCAAAATGCTGACAATCAGCGTCTAACACACGACACCAACATTCACTGCAGAGGTGAATTCTCTGGTTGCAAAGAGACCGCGAGCTGAGGAGGTCTATAAACACAACAGCTGTTATAACGAAGTTTTTTATCTAACAGCTGTAGCTTGTAATTGAGCTTTAAAGACACTCACACTAACCCGTTTATGTATAACAATAACTTAAAGATAATCCAGATTTATTTGAATCAGATTTAAAATGTTAGGGTAACTTATTCCTGCTGTAACTTCATTGGCAGAGTATGATAAGTGGCCTTAATTACACAGCTGGGGCTGTGTGACATACAGATAAATGACATCAGCCACAATAAGTCAACAAATACATCAGAACTAACTTTAGACAATGTTATACACTCTAGACAAGACGTTAGGTTAGTTATTCAAGTCGATAACCAGACAGACTAACAGATGACAGGTTTGATTATTTCATCACAACCCTCACCTCAAATTTCTGCCTCAGTTCCTCGTTGCCATCATCCTCCTCTGAGATGGGGACATTGTAGTACTCCCCCTCCTCCTGGCACAATAACTTATACCTGAAAGCAAGGAGAGAGGGAGAATAAGGATTGAGACGTACAGAGAAACACAATGAGCAACAGAGTGAGATAAAAAACTAGCTGAATAATTCATCTACTTTCTGTTATTAAATTCCACTATTCCACTTTTATCATTCCTAAAGGACTGGGCCGTGATGAAGTTCACTGTAAACCAACATATAATAAATTATGGTTTTTTTTATATCCAGCATTAAATGATCAGTTTTAATAGGCTGAGGTGCACTCAACATAAATATAAATTACCTGACAAAAACTTAAGCTATTAATGTTGTTAATTATTTAATAGTTCCTCAGATTGAGGATAAACTAAACTGCTGGGTGGAATAAAATCAACTGTTATTACTTCACACTGGAAACTTCTGCCTTGTAAATATCACAGCGTGTAATTTCAAATAACTCATGAGGGTCAATAAAAAGTGAGCATTACCAGCCACAGACTGGAGCCTTCATGAGCTCTGATACACCGAAGGACAGGGCTCCCATAAAGTCGTTCCTGGTGGTCCGGTCCCAGTCCCACACCTCCACTGACAGCCGGCGGTCCTTATCATACGGCTTCAGCTTGCTGCACAACACACAGATGTTAATGTCAAAAATCGAATATGACTTATGTTCACAAAGCCCAATTTATTGTTGTATGCTATAATTTATAGATGTAATAATAGAAGTGGTAATCTTAGCGGTAGTAGTAGCATTTGTCATAGTAGTTATAGCCTTTGTGAGAGCGAGGACAGGACACTTGCTGTAGCGCTAGCAGTATGATCAGTTACAATGATCAAGCATCTGTGTGATCTATAAGTCATATCACTATTCGATGGACTGTTTAAAGGAAACAACTTGAGACTACAACCTATAAAGGCAAAATTACAAAAAATAAAAGGTATGGTGAATAAATCTTTATCTTTAGCATTTATGTACTGCTGATATCACCTTCACAATAATCACTGCATTGTAAAATAGTGTCGTGTTGCGTATTTTAGGACAGTGCTAACGAGGCAATTTACTTACAAATTGAAGGTCTCGTTCCATTTGGGGTTGAGGTTGGAGCGGATGGTTTTGGTCTTCTGCTTGGTCTCGTTTTTGGGGTCAGGTATGAGCTTGAGCTTCACATATGGATCAGACAGGCCATTCGGGTCCATGGGGATCAAATTTATACCTTCAACAACTGAAAGGGAGACAAAGAATAGGGAAAAGTTATTTTTCATGGGTGACACACCTGAGCTACAAAGGTTGTTCCACTGAGTCTCCTTTATGATGGTCCTAGCTAACATACAGAGCTACTAGATACAAAATAGTACAAGTACCTGATGGATTTATTTAATAAGCCCAATTCAAATAGCTAAATGAACTGACTTCATTCATATTCTGAGTGGTTTCCACAACACAAACAGCTCTGGTCTGGAACAAAAAGATGCTTTCTTTCAAGCAACAGGTGAACATCAATAGAATAAATTGCTCCTGTTCAGGATCAAACAGCAAGTCACAGCCTGAGAGGATTGTTATGGTGCTGATTCACACAGTGTATGGATCAAATGCAGGATGTGTTATGAGAGCAGTGATTCAAAATTGCAGGCTGTGTCACGCTTAAGTAGGCGCAGCTCTTCTTCTCCTCCTGTATTTAGCTGCTCAGTAAACAAGGGCACACCAGGGACATTAGCACTCCATTAGCCCTGAGCATTGGAGCGCTGCCAGACCTGAGCTTCACTACAGTGCACACACATACACACACACACACACACAGTATCACACACACATACTGTGTTTATCCCCGCAGGAGCAGTGCGATTGCTTGCCTTCCTCAGCCCCCAGAGACCCCAGACATCTCTCCATGTGGCCCTGTCAGTCACACTACAATGGCAGTCAACGTAGCAAAGATGCTGACTGACCTTTGACCTGGAGAGGAAGACACTAAGCCTGTATGCTAAACCCACTGTCTTAGCTGAAATACTTTACTGCAATGACATACAGGATCAAGGGGACATGTAGGCTAAATCAAATCAATGAGGGATTGTCACCAAAGTGTTAATACACCACCTGTTGCAAAGAGCAATGGACCCTTTTCGCTCTGCGGCCATTTTCCTCTGACGCCGTGATCAGGTTTGGAAGCTCAAACGCTATTATAATGTTGTACTGCTGTGTGACACGTTGCTAGTCGTATAAATAGAAGGCTTCTGAGTAGTTTAGAGACAATAGATAGTGAATATCTGGAGGGAAATTGGTCCATATTTCAAGGTTAAACAATATTATTTGATAACCCATAGCTAAAGGCAGAAAACAGCTAAGTTTAGCATTCAGCTGCATGCTAGCTTATATTACTGCTAGCAAGTATCTGAATGCTAACTTTCTCGTTTAATAGTGTTAAAAGTCATGATAAGACGTGTAAATTCCAAGCTAACAGAAATGTTAGCTAGGAAGCGGCTGAATGTTAACAAAATCTTTTGATAGCGTTACATGATACGATAAGACAAGGCGTCAATTCCTGGCTAATGGTAATGTTAGCTAGGAAGTTGTTGAATGCTAACATTACCCTTTGATAGTGTTACATGATACGATAAGAAAGGTGTAAATTCCAAGCTAACTGAAATGTTAGCTAAGTGGTATATCGCTAACTTTGGCTGTTGTGTGGTGGTAGCTAATTTGTTACTTTGAAATATGGCTCAATGTACCTCTGAATTTTTACAATCCATTTCTGACAGGGATAAAATGATCACGTAATAGGTAATAGAAATGCCCTCACAAGCTGTAGTTTTTAATGCTAATGTTTTTGCTTTTATTCTCAGCATCTGTGGTGGAAGATTTTGGCTTAAAGGGATGTAACCAAGGTGTGAAGTTTTATGCGTGTTGGAGTGAGCTGCTGCAGAGTGCACAGACTCTTAGAGAAAGGAGAGGGACAGAGAGGGAGCATACTTGTGAAGAGAGACAGACAGCTTACAGAAGAAACTCGAGGTGTGGGAAGGTATCGAGCGATCCTGAGCTGGCAGCACTCTTGCTTTCTCAGAAATCCAATGGAGAAGTGTTAAAAACTGTCTACAGGCACCTACGAACAACACGGGAGTGCATTCTGAAATGGATGCACTTTGCAAAAGCGAAAGGAGAATTTTGATGATTTCTTAGATATTCAGATAAAAATTTAACCTTGTTGCATCTTCCTCATTCCCATCTCTCTCCATTTGAGCAAAAGGAAATAAATGTAATATATGAGCTCAAGAGATTTTTCATTTTGTCAGTTTCTTCTGGATAGAATAGCAGATGGCCCCTAAAAGTCTTTGCATTCAATAGAGAATTGGCAGTAAAAGTAACAACCATTGGATGAAAAAACAGCTGCTGCTCGTGTACCTGACTGTATATCAGAAGATTATTTTAATTTTAACTCTTGGAATACTAACACTTAGGATTTCTTGTTATTATCCTCACCTGAGTTTTACTTTAGTCTTCAACCCATGTGTGATATTAATCTACACAGACTGAACTGTATCCGTTTTGCACCTGGGTGAAGTTCCATGGAAATGTACTGTATGTGAACTTCTGCAACATATGCACCTTTTTTAAACTGTTCACCCTGCACTGTAAATGTCATGTTTTGAATATTTAATATTGTAACTGTACGTATGCAAAGTCACAGCAGCACCCAAATGACATTTATGAAACAGCCCCGAACAGAACGACAAAGAGGCATTGTTCTGTGGCTTGTGCATGTGCATGTGCATGTGACTGTGGGATATAATGAGTGGTCAAGCTGGACGTCACATGATTTTTTAAATAATTAAAACAAACATTTGTTCCCTACATGACAGAATGGACTCCTGTGTAAGGATTATGATTTTACATGCAGTCACTGGAAAAGGGATGTTAAACAATAGAAAAATAATATCTCAAAATATTGTTGAATTATGAGCTGGGATGCAAAAATCTAAAACAAAATGTACAGAAAATCTGAGACAATGTCTCTGCCAGCAAAGCCAGATTGCATGAGTTGCAAAGTGTGTGAGGGTAATTCCAGTCATGGCTAGTAGAGGGCCCTCTAGGCTGTCATTTAGCTCAGCTGGCACAGAGCTTCCTTATGACTGTATGGCACGAGCTAAACAAGCTGTGTGTTGTCCTGAATCCTTCCAACTCTCCTGTAGAGACATTAACTCACAACCCAAGTGTTTTGTGGAGCCAAAAATTCTTTTTCGGAAAATCCAAAACCTGAATTTGTGCAGATAATCAGTTGGTATACTATATGTCTTTAAGTCTAAAGTGCATAATTAATCTATTCATGTATGCGCAAGTAGCTTTAGCAACACATGCATATGCAACAAGCCATGCACACAAACATGAGGGCAAAGGAAGCAGGGGTGTGTGCCGGGGCTGTAAGGTAGTTGCTTGGATACAAGTCTTCACAAATATCTTGGCTCACATTTAAACAGCAGCACAAGTTAAAAAAAAAAGAAAGAAAGGATTTTGTTTCCAAAAAGAAAGAACTTTTTGAACTCTGTTTTATCCAACTGTGCACTGACTAAAACGAACAGAAACCCAGGAAAGATGACATCTGCTGACCTACTGAGACTGCAGAAAAGCTGAGCCAAGCTGAACACCCACCAAAACATAACGTGTTATTTAATGTGTTAGGTTACTTATCAGCTTTGTATAACATCAGATACAGTCGTGCTTTATGGAGCTTTACAAACTTCACACAGTTTATCACGCTGCTCATACCTGGACTTTCTAGTTTGTTTTTCCTTTTGCAAAAGTTTAACTGTTGCACACAGTTTGGAAAAGCTGAAGACTGAAACCCCTTTAATGTTGCAAAACCCTAGTGGGTCTCTCTCATTTGTTTGCAGTAATACAGACTGGAAAGATCACTTAAAACACACAACATGAGTTCACCTAAAGGCCCGGATTTCCTTCTTACAAAGAAGACAAAAAGGCCAAGAAATGAGGAATAAAAGCAAAGTCTTGAAAGGCAGAGAGGCATATGTTAAGTCGGCGTGAAAGACTGTGTGCAACATGCTGAGAAGAGGGAGCCAAGCAGGGCAGCTACGACTGACTGGGAATACCAATGACGGGACTTCTGGGAGACCGGCAAAAGAAATCACGAAGCCACATAGCTCAGCTTTTGTTTGAGGTCCAAAGAGACACAGAAAGAAGGAGAGAGTTTGTTTATTTGAGGCTCAATTCGAAGGAGAAAAATTACAAAGATGGTTCTAACCTAGATGAGGAGGATGTAGATCTTTATACATCTGTTCGTTACTGTATGTAACAGACGGCAATATAGGTACTTTGCAGAAATATAAGTCACACTTTTAGTGATGCTGTGAAAGAGGAAAAGACCGTCAAAATAAAAGCATTTGTTCTTTGGTGTGTGTACAATCCAAGTCACCCTGATCGCAGTGGAACTATTTTCACTAGTTTACTTTCTGCATAAGCATCTGTGTTCCTGCAGTGTACAAGACGTTATAGGTGTATCCGTGCAGGGATACAAAAACATGAGGGTGCAAGAGTTTACATGACTGGTAAAAGCACAAACATGCACACTCAAAGCCTTGTCTTCAGCTGACACCAGATGACCCCTCCGTTCAAAAATGAGGTCAGCCATGTTTGTTCTTCACCGCCCTGTGTAAACGCTGTCTGTAAAACCTCAACCACCTCCCTCTCAGTGTAACACTGAGCTCCTTTGAAAGCTCTCTAACTTAAAGAAATTGATCCGTTCTACTGGGATTATTCCACTGCTCAGCTCACTTGTGGCTAGCAACACAGAAATAAACAGTCTCTGACTATTTCTAAAACTTTCTTTTTTTTAACTGAATGTATAACCTGGGCTTAAAATATACTATAATTAGAGATGTATCAAAGTTCTTTCCTGATGGGTTACTCGACAGTGGGACAGCCAAGGAGCTACAGGACACTAAACAGGACACGCTGCTATCCCTGCAGTGGAAAACTTCTGGCATTGGTACCAACACAAGTGCTGTCAGCTGCTCCATCTCAACTCTGATTCATGGGGAAAATGTAACAGAAAGATTTTAAAGTAAATTCTCTCTTGGCAAGAACCCGTTGGCTCTTCTGCACGATGACTCAGACACTACAAAGAAATGGAAATGACTGTAAGTAAAAGCTGCAGAGTGGAAACCGTGGCACTCAGATCATTGGACGGTCATCATCAATTAGCAACCCGCAGGCTGCATCCAAACCCCAGAGTGAACTTTGATCCAAAACCCGGCTTCCAGCAAGGCTGCATGGTTTCAGAGAGCCGGCAGCACAAGACAGGATGCCGCTTCTGTTTGAATGATTGGCTGACTGAATGAGAAACTTAATGGTTACTTAGTGGGGACAAATTGATGGATCTTTGAAGACATTAAATCACAGAATTGAATAATTACATAATGTGGGTGGAATTTGACATTTTGCTAATTTAGTGACTCTTTTCAACAAGGTTGGCTCACTGGGAAGAAGAGTCAGAAAGGAGGATGTGCAGCACCATTAGGCGAGTAAGAGAAGGAGAAAAATATTCTTAATACAATGTTGTGGTTCTGCAGGCTCAAGCTCATGCAACTGACCTAAAAACTAGTGCAACTTGTACCCGTTATTCTATGTGAGGTTTTCGAACTCGACTGTTTTTTGCAGATCTTTGCATCTGCAAAAAGAACAAGAGTTCAGGTCTGATACTTGACTCTGCCTACAGCGAGGACCCGAAAATAGCCCTAAAAAGAGTGAAACTCAGGTGAAACACACAGTATGCTACTGCAGTGTTGCTGTACATGAGAATATACACAGAACTTGTTGTAACATCCTACAATTTTACACTGTGTTAAAAATGTTTTACTTTATTTCCCAGAATGCCATTTATGAAACCAGATAGTGAGCAGAGTTTCTGCAGACATTAAAATAAAGTATAAAATTGGAAGTTCATCCAGATAAAAACTACATCTGCATAGAAATGTAGAATCTTGAAAGCTTGTAGTCCAAGTCATATTGACCAATCAAGTATCAGCAGGCTGCAGCGTATGCAGGAAAAACAGTCTGTGTGGAGAGCAAAAGACGGAACGTAATATGCCGTAATGACGTCCCAGCTCCCATCAGTGTGATCTGACAACGATTTAGCTTCTTATTCATCTCTTTATACAGACATCTGCAGCAAGTCAGATTTCCCGACTTCCTTGAATGCATCAGAAATGATTGATCAGACCTCCGTTTAACAAACAAGCATTTTAAAAGTTGTTTTCTTCTCCTCTTGAGGAAAGGTAAGACAAAGGTAAGATCCGTTAATTCGTAAATCGCAAGAATAACGTTGACTATTTACAGTGAAACTGAGACTCACCAGAAACAGATGAACGGAGCGCTCCTCCGATGGATTTAATATCTGGAGGGGCAAAATTCACTTGCCTTTATATCTGAACGCACAGTCACTTCTTAAGTTGCTAACTGGACTGTGAACAATGCAGCACATGGAAAACAAAGACTTGACTGGAAGTCGTTTATCGCTAATCGCTGGCTACACCGGACACGCCCGACATGTTCACCCCAGAGGCTATATCGTCTCAGACAATAGCTGATGGGTTCTGAGATTGATCTGCATTTAATGAAGGCAGGCACCATTAAAGATTACTGTCAGCTTTGGTTAGTTTGCATGCTGGTATCCTCCCTGTCGTTGATTTCCTCCTGTGTCATACTATTATTAACCAATTAAACTAATAATGTTTCATTTAGATATTTTCCATTATATTCAGCAGCACTGTATTTTACATCAAAAGCAGCAATAAAAACGGCTCATGTAAGGCAGATTGTTGCTCTCTGAAGCAGCCAGAAACTGTTAACAGTATTTAAGGTGACTTTTTTACTGTAAAGGACCTCTACACCTCCAGAAGGTTGGAAAGTAAAACCTGGCTTCCCTGATCCACCCACATCTACAGTATATCCACTCTAAGCCGAATCCATCCAACGTGACCTACACACACCTACACAGCACCTACATATAACACATAGACTCCTACTGCAGCATTCATGCAACAAATAGCAGCATTTAGACACCGAGGCAGGTATGAAAACCGGACAAAAAGGTTAAAGCAGAGATTAAACACAGGAGTGGAGAGAGAGCAGGGCGATGTTAAACGGGGCTTTAGAGCAGAACTGGGTGAGTCAACCAGGGAAAATAGAAATGTAATTATTGCTACTGTCTGTCACAGGCTCCCAAAGGACACACTGAAGTATAAATAATAGAATATGGACAGTAATGATAGAAATGCTCGCTCCTGAGTGCACTTTCATTGAGTCAATGAACAATAGGGTGTCTGAAACAAACAGGAGGGTGACTTCCACAGCGCCAGCAGACAGAAAGAAGCTGTGTGTTAGCAGGAATGAGAGGCGGAGGACGAGGTTGGTGGACTACGTCTGTCCTTCAGCAGACAAACAGAACTTGTTTTGTCTCCATCAGCACCTCCCAATCCCATCTCCATATCACCCCGACGGACAACACAAACACTCTCTCAGCTCATGTTTCTGGACAGTGCACAAACATCTCTTGTGACTCTGTGTTTCATTTTTGCCATTTCAGTGTTATTTAGAGAGTCTGTTTGTCTGTCTCTGTTGGTGTGGTCGGAGTTCCTGTGTGGGTCCATGTATGGGGTTTGAAAGGACATCTGGTGCCTCTGGCGGCCGTGTTATTTCCTGTTGAAGGTTTTGGCAGTGGCCATTGATGGATCCAAAAACACACTTCTATTCACTCACAGTTGAATTTGTTTGCGCACTGTGAAGAATCATGCACTCATCATTTTGCATCTAAACAAAGTAAGCTTTCCATCTCGCCTTAAAGGCATCTCATCCATAGGTTTTGTTACACTGTACATTTGTAGAAGCCTTGCTTCGATTTAAGCCTCGTCGGGTTTCTGGTTTAACGGGTGATGCTGGTTTGCAATTATACTAAAGATTGCTGTTAAAAATTCTGCAGGTATCACAGACACTGATTACTTTTTAATGTCAAACACAGTATGATCATTCTTAGTTGAGGTACTAGTTTAAATAGGTTTACAAGGAAATAAAACATGATGCTTTGATCAAGCTAAATGCTAATTTGAAATTTGAAAAGTAACTTACGTATTTTTTTTAACTGTTTCATAAACCTATGCAAAGTTCTTTTAGTGCTTAAACCTTATCAAAGTACTACAGTTACAAAAGATTAACCTTACAATCCTCATAACTGTCCTGTGAGCACGTCACAGGTAGAGCTGCGGTGGTAACCGCATGACAGCAGACCCGGTGACCGTCATCACCGCTTATTTATTTATTTACTTTTTAATATCATAGACCTATAGCTTGCTTACTTAAAATCCCAGGTTCAATAAAGTAACTGAAACTGAAATAAAGTGTGAAAACGTTTTTTCCCATCACTCAAACTACACGTCACATTTACAGGTCACTGTAGAAGAGGCATGGAGAAAACAGTTGGACCTGAATGGTGTCAGGTTTAAAGTTTGCGGAGAAGCAGCAGTGAGACACTTCTCCGGTGATGGAGAATGAAAGAGAAAGTAGAGCTGAACATATGTCAGAGAAAGACAGTGAAAAGGTCGTTATGTGTAGCGGCGGGAGGAAGAAGCTAAACAATCAGCGCTAATACGAGCGCATGGAAGCACAGCACGAGAGCACCGCAGCTCAGAGTTTCCGACCGTCAGTTGATGCGGATAAAGGATAAAGCCCTTATCACAGGTACTCTCCAATGGTCATATATGTTGCTTTGGGAGTTATTGCTTTCAAAGTATTTTGTCGTTAAGGTATGGAACGTGTATCAACATAAAGGAGCCTCAAAGAACACAGAGAAGCTAATGTCTTTCCTGGGATCACACCAGATGTCAGTGTGGTACCTCATTTAAATAAAATAAAAATAAATATATATCAATAAAAATAAAATAGATTTTTCGCAGTTGAAGCACATCTGAAAACCTTTTGAATTTGCTTGTTTTGTTTTTGAGCAGGTTGTGTTGGGCAGGTTACATGGATGACATCATAACTTACTCATAGCTTGTTTAACATGTAAAAAGATTACTTCTAACTAATTACTCAAAGTTAAATTACACCACACACTCAAACAAGACAGGGTGGTGCTTTACAGCAGCCAGCCTGCAATTTGGAGGTCAAGTTGTACCATCAACAGCTACTTAGCCCCGGAGTGGACACACCATGTGTAGACAAAATGCATGCAGGATCACACAGTCAGCACCTACACCTCGTAATGAAAGGATCAGTCTCTGAAAATGATGTTAAGTTTCCTCCTCCTGGCCTCCTACTGCACCTCCTCCCTGCTAAACGCTCCGCCATGTAATAAGAGTTCTGTTTGGCCGGCTGTCTGCGAGGCATCTACAGCAGCTAATGTAATCTGTGATGCAATCTGGCCTGAGTGGGCTGCGGGCTGGTTCAGCAATTCTATACACACACCTCCACACATGCACACACTGGAGCAAGACAACACATGCAAATGACAACATGCAAGTTACGTCCACATGAGGAATCTGCTGCCATGCACCACCGAGGGACCACCAGTCTGCAGGTTTGCACTTCAACCAACACCTTTGCAGGTGATAATGGTGGTTTCCATCCCAGGAGTACAGACCTGCCTTATAAGATGCTGTGTGCTCATACATTGGGGAAATATGTATAGGTTTTCACACATGCCTCATACACATCATTATCACGTGTCGACAGCTGTCTGTGGCAGTGCAGCAATGAAATTTACTTTGAACTGTTTCTAAATAAGACAACGTCAAACATTATGTAAAGAAGGTCAGAATATAACAGTCTTAAAAGTGGGAGGGAGGAAGGCGGAGAAGGAATAATTTTCGCCGTCTTCAGTTCGAGCCTGTTCGTTAAAGTGTTCTGTGAGGTTACGTAAGGTTATTACAGTACGCATTCGTGCCACTTAGATTTTGCCTTGAAAAATTCACTTCTCTTTTTAAACCAAATCAATTCTCCAAATGCGAACACTCCTCTGCCTCCAACTGCTTAACAAGTATTCCTGCAGCCCCGGCGTCTTTATTACTGAGAGAATGTAATAAAACTGTATTAGCTGCATAACAGAGACATGTGTTGAAGCAGACGACAGGGCCTGCGAGAGCTTAATGAATGCTCAGAGGTAACAGCAGATGGAGAAGGGGAAAATGCAAGGTCTCAGCCCAAAGTCCTGAATAAATATTTGTGCCTTATTTGACCGACTCAATATGTTTTGGAGTGAGATCAACTGTGTTTAATCTGTCGTCACTGTTTAGGTGTTTCAACACACAGCCAGAATAAACTGAATACATATTTATAACACATTAAAATCCTTGATAGGATATTAAAGCAGCTGCAAGAAACACATTCTTTAGAATATTAAAGGTTATGTGAGCGTGTTTGCGTGATGCAGACAGTTAATGAACGAGCTGAGAGAGAAAACTTGCCAAAGGTGAGAGACAGACATTTGGCAAGATCGCACATTAGTCATCACCAATCATAATCAGAGCTTTATGTACCCAGAAATGTCAGGGCTTTTCACTTTTCATAGCAGTTTTGATTAGAAGTCAATTTAGATACTAAATAAGGTTTCTGTGCTTACAGAATAAGAGCATAAATGAGACAAATATGGTAACTGTATTTGTTGTTCATGTGGAGCTGTTGCACCTCTTGGTTACCCACAATTCCCCTCTTCCTTCTGGTGATAATTTCATAAGCAAATAAGTCAGTGAAGTTCAATGCCGGGTTCTTTTGATGCACTGACCCCTGACAGCCGGCTAATTGAATGATTCTGTGCGCCGGCTGTCAGCTCATTGCCCTCACTATTGTTCCAGCCGATGTGCTAATGCACTGTCATTATAGCTGGTGGATTTACAGCAAGCATGGAAATACATGGGAAAACTGGCTTCTACACAAATATTCTACAAATAGTTTGGTCAACGTGCAGGCTGCAAGACAAATGGTTTGCTATTTTATTCTGTTTAAAGCTAAACATGTGTCTGCACTGGGATGTACGGTGGTTAGTGCTGTTGCCTCACAGCTGGAAGGTTCCTGGTTCGATTCCCAGTAGGGTCGTAGGCGGCTTTTCTGTGTGGAGTTTGCATGTGCTCCCCGTGCATGCGTGGGTTCCCTCCGGTTTCCTCCACAGTCCAAAGACATGCTCGTTAGGTTCATTGGTGACTCTAAAATTGCGAGGTGTGAGTGTGAGCATGAAAGGTTGTCTGTATATGTTCGAATTACTGACTTTTGTTTCTGTGTTTCCTGCACGTTTGCTCTTAATATATTTGTTTTGCAGGTTGTTTTTCATTTGCAGCACATTTACTTTGCTTAACTTGTTTTGGACCGTTGAATTCTGGATTCGAAGCACGTTTCTACTTATGAAAATGTTTGACCTCGTCAGGTCAGCAGATCCGCAGCTTTCGAAGCCGCACCAGACAGACACAGTTTGTTTTTGTGATACTTTGACTCGGGTATTTACAACCAAGTTTGACACATTATGAGTAATATTATCTCAGCCTAACCACAGCGGGCCAGCCATTATTTACTCTGAACAGCTCATGCAACACTGTTTGCAAAGTCAATATTTATAAATTGTTAAATAATCCCTGATTTATAGACTACAATATTAAAAATATATCTGGTTGTATAAACTGCATCTATTTGGAAAACACCCAAGACATATAAAAGAAGAATTTATATTGAAAACAAATAAATATTAAAACACAGATGATCATAAAAGAGGGAGAGAAGCAGATATAGTGATGAGCTTAATGTCATGGGTATCTTATAGGGTCTATAGAGGCCGGATTGGTCTGGATATAAGACAATCTCCCTTTTCAAGACCAAATTTGTTTTTATAGAGAAAACTATTTTATTTTACCTTTTAAATAAAATCATGTTTTAATATCTGTTAGATTAAATTATCATGTTTAAATTTCAATAAATCAATAACCATCAAACTGAAGTGAGGTCTATTTATAGAGCAGTTTGTACACAGCTGGATGACAGCTCTGGTAACGGGCATACCTTTCATTCTGTTTTTCAGTAACACACTCACACGCTCTCCTGTCAGTCTCTTGGAAGCGGCCGCTTTGAGGACCACAGTGTGATTTTCTCTGTTACCATCTGTTACAGCGGCCCGCTGTGGCGGAGGGCCGGGCTAAGCCCGCTGAGAGCAAAGAAGCACGGGGCATGGAGTATGCGGCGCTACGCGATGCTACAGTGGCTCATCATCTTTGTGGGCTTACCATTTTCGGACATCACTACTCCGCCTTAGTTGTTGGTTATCTTGTCCTACTTTTGAGCCATATTTTTTCCGGACGATCACCAAGTCCCTCCATCTTTCATCCCCCTGGCACTGTGAGTTGTGAGTGACAGCTGACCTCAGTCATGAGGGGTACACTCACTTTACAGGTAAGTCTACTGTTGTGAATGTATGTATATTGGCCTTTAAAAGTCTAGATCCCAATATAAGACAATCCCACCTTTTCAGATGCACGTCAACGAAAAAAAACGTGGTCTTATATTCAGACCAATACGGTAATTGCCTCCCAGAACCATTTTTTTTTCACCTTTTTTTTTGGAGTCCTGGAGTTCTGCAGGATCTAAAACTTTCGGGACTTCATCGTGCGTCACAGTAAATGAAGTAAAAGCTATAAATAGCATCTCATTAGAACCTTTCGGAGCTCGGCGGGCACAGACCAGGTGTTCCTTTGAAACAGGAGGCATCAGTAATTAAAGCGGCTGGAAAAGCCTATGATATGATCAAGCAGAACAGTCTGAATAATGAATAATGGTGATAGGGATGATTGCAAAGCCATGACCCTGCGCTCGGATCCTGTCTTTAGTTTAATTCTGATGAGACATAAATTAATAGTATATCATGCACGCTCGTCGCGTTGCAGAGACAATCCGGTTACATCAGAAACTCCAGCCAATACACGGAGCATGTCGTGACTGTTTAAAAGGAGAAGCAGCGCGAGGCCCACGCAGCAGACCACACACACCGCTGCAGGAATACAGATTTGGATTGGGATTACCTAGCGAGTGTGTCGTAACAGCGAAGCGCTTCTTATAGAAGAATGTTAAGCGGGAGAGGCTGTATCGATCTGTGTACCAAATGGGGAAAACCTTTGCAGCATACTGATAAAAAAACAGCCATGCTGGATTCACTGCATTACAAACAGGCAGAGCTAATGGTGGGCAAGGTTCAATTTATGTTAATAGGTGCAGGAGATAGAGAGGGAATGACTGTGTTGAATGTAAAAAGTCAGGTAATCGACAAAAAAGGGCAAAGTTGAAATTGATCCAGGTTCACACACACACACACACACACACACACACACACATACACACCGGTTCAGGTGCACCACACCTACGATTTAAATCCATTTAATCCAGTGTGTGCTAACAGGGAGGGGAGGGGGGGTAATAACGAGGCCTACCTGTGACCTGCAGCTTTTCGGCGCTGACCTCACACTTGAGGAAAACACGCCCCCTCCTCTCGGTGTGATCGGTTCCACACAGGCTGGGCACGTTCATCACACACTGCTTGTGGACGTTCATATCGCAGGCTGGAGGGACAGAGACATCAGAAAAAGACATCAGTGAAAACAGAGATAAAGATGAGCTTCACGCATTTGATCTATGAGGCTCTGGAATTTTAAATGGCAATTGATTGATTTTTTAATTGTATAAAGTTTGCAAGCATTTTTAACACCTTTTTCCAACAGCTTTATAGTTATTAAAATAATTCATGAGGTTAAAATTGGGGATGCACAATATGGGATTTTTTGCCGATATCCGATATGCCGATATTTTCCAACCCTTTTGCAGATTGCCAATTTCGATACCCATATATAAGGCACATGTTTTTTCCACCTTAATGCAGAGAACATCAAGTCTCCCCTGTCGTGGAATTAATATGATGCCTACTCTTATTGTAGTGGCCAAAAACTCTTGCACTCTTCTTCACGCTTGAAGGAAGAGGCGTTGTACAAAAGGTCATGTGTCTGATCACTTAAGTTTCTCAGCGCACCTGAATGCAGCATCCCCCCGAAACCTAACAGTGAGGGAGACATGCCCGGGCTTGTTTACTGCACCCCCTACGGACACATCAGTGATCGGTGACGGACTCTTTTTATTGTGTGTGCGTCCATGGATATGTAAGTTAGTTTTGCACTGATGTTTATGTTACACTCTGTTAGAGTCGGCTTTGGCTGCGAGTGTATTTTCAGCCTCTTCTAGCTTACTGTTTAAAGACAGTGAGCTGTGAGATTTGCTTTACATATATAAGGACATATTTTAATTCCATTCCCTGGATCATAAACGTTTGGCTCGATATTAAAGGATCGTGTTTTTCTGAACGCTGTGAGATAAAAAGCTTATGACCCACATCCAGCCCTGTGATGTCATGCATACATGACATGTGTGTCAGCCTAACCACAAAACACTTACATCATCCTGCCACCAGGTTAGTAGGTGAAAAATAATTAAAATTGGCTGTGCTGCTTTCTAAATCTTCTATTTAATGGCTGTTTAAACTGTCTTGTGGCTCACCAGTGTTTAAAAATACCCCAGTGCAATCTTATTGTGGTGTGATTAGACGTGCAATTGATCTGCCAAAAGAATTTGCCGCTCCACGTCTCTATTTCTGTGCACCCCGGAGCCATCATTAGGCATTAGACTGGTGGTCTGCAGCAGGTGCAGGATAATGTATTTAGGAACTCATTAAGGCATTCAGACTAATCCCTTATCATCACAAGATTAAAAGGAAGAGGAGTGAGGGAGGGATATTAATAAAGACTGGGTATAGCTTTGATAGCGAGCCCATTCAGGGTGCACAGAACATACGTAGCTGCAGCCTAAAATAGACGACGTGGGATTTTAATGAGCGAAAGTCAAGGAGGAGGGGACGTGTGCCGGCCTATGATATTCAGTGAAGAGGAACAAAAGGCTCTTTATCAGGAGAGTGATGCTTTCTAAGTGGCTTTAAAACTGAGAATAATGTGTGGAGGCAAACCATTGTTTTCATGTGCGTGCAGCACTTCTGCCTCATTGACCTCCTTTACAGTTCAAACATCACCTTTAGGCCAAATCCCACTTCATACACAGCATTTAGACAATAACCTGCAACTAACACTACTCATAGAGTATCATAAAATATTCATTGTATATGGGTGTGAAGTTGCAGGAATGACACTCACAGTCGCACTTCATGCCCTGGTGGATGAGGCCGTACAGCAGAGAGCCACAGTGGTCACAGAACGTGGGGCTCCCATAGGTGTGGATCTTAAACTTGTGCTTTGTTCTGGGGTCCTGGAGGATTTGAAAGAGAAAGGAGAACATCAATGAAAATGTAAAGGAATTACTACTGTAATGATCAATTAATTAAAAGGTAGAAGATCACACCTGGGTGTTTCAGTGTCTGAATTTAGCAGTTAAATGAGGTCTCATTATTGTGTCCTTCAAGAAGTTTGAAACTAAATGCCATGATTTTGTCTTGATTTTGTTCATATATATATATACTGTATATTAGAGATAGACCTATGTTTTTTCAGGGCCGATACCGATACCGATTATTAGTAGTCAAGGAGGACGATAACCGATATTTGCAGTAAAAGTGAAAATATTGGCTTCAAAATTTTGAATAATACAAACTCCAACACTTAACTTTGTTTAAATGCCTTTAAGCATATGTTTATCAAAAAAACAAACAAAGAGTGCAGGGAGTTCCCAGGGTCAGCTTCATCTCTTATAAAGTTAAGTGAAAATTTAAATAAATAAATAAATAACTTCCTGAAGTTTTATTAAGTAAATAAAAAATAAAATTAGCAAAGAAATGAACCTTTTTCTCCTCTCCGCCGTGTGTGTGAGCACTCTGCATGCACAGCTTTCACTGCTGATTGGCTGTTACCCGTGCCATGGCTCTGCATGTAACCAATCAGTGCTGTGGGTGGGACAATGCTGGAGACAGAGTAGTGACTGCAGACAGAGAGGCGCGGCTGCATCAGAGGCAAAATAACCCAGTTTTAAATTGATCTCTTATCGGCCGTCGGATTAAAAAATAAGGCAGATGCCGATATGCGTCAAAATACCGAATATCGGCGCCGATAACCGGTCTATCCCTACTGTATATATATACTGTATATTATATTATTATTATTATATTTTGTGCATTTATTATTTGAATTGCTGTTTAAATGAATCCAGTTGAAACAAATGTAAGAAAGAAATACCAATCTAGTGAATCAGGTACACACCCCTGGGACGTATGATATTCTGTATATGCAGTGTTGAAAAAATGCTATAATGTTGTATTTTTTCTTGATAGTTAAAGGCGTCCAATAAGGCCATTTTTCATACGCTATGTCATCCCTAAAAAAATGACTTCAGCCGACCATAGCTGCTTCCTTCATCCTCTGACATCCTCTCTCACTCAATTAAAACTGGAACCTAAATGAACCGACTGCATCACAGGACACCGCTGTGTGTCACCAGAATAAAAGTCGCTCAGGAGACACTTCACTGCTGATTGCTGACCTGATTACAATCAGCTCTCATTTTCTTTCTTTAACAGCTTAAAGTGGGAGCTGTAATAAGCATTTGTTAAAGCATTGTTCCTGGGTTGTCTCTCCGTCATCGTGACCGCATCTCGAAAATGATAAGTGAGTTTGTAGTCAACAGGATTAACATTAAATTAAAGAGCAACAAAGCAAGAAATACAGTCCAGTTCACAATTGTAATCAAATGATTCACTTTTAAAGCCAAGCTACTCATTTATACACATCTTAAACTGCCATGTATGTAAATGTACTGCACAATAATAGGTGCATTATTGTGAGATGTAACGTTGTTGTTTTTGCTGATCAGAAGATGGCTTGTGTGCATAGTGTGCAAATCAAACACGTCAGAGCTTCTCATTCACATCGCTCCTCTCTGGCAGTTCATTGCCCGAGGCTGTCTACATACATTTTTTATGAGTCAAAGTGTGAAAACATTTGGGTCTAATGCAGAATATAACACAGCACAGTGCGTGTGTAGGACTGGGTAGGAAGGAGCTGTATGTTGCATTAGTCTGATTATATGTTCAGATAAAACACTTCCTGTTGGCTTTGGTTGTGTTTGACTGTTTCCCTTCAAGCAGGATAAAGTTCAGGACTCCACCCTCCGTTTTATCAACCATGTCTTAAACAACACACCTTCTGGTGGAGCGACACAGTGAGTTTATGGTGTCGTTAACTCATTTTATGAAAAGCTACTCTTGTTCTGTTCATTCAAAAGGAAGCCAGTCGGACGCTGCAGGCATTAATCATTTGAACACTCATCATTTGAAGATTTACATAAAGCAACCACATCAGGAACATCACAGCAAACATAGACCGGAAAATAAGTCTGATTAATGTCACAAATAAGCAAACATACTACAGCAGGTAGGTGACAGGCAGACTTCTAAGCAGATCAGGGAACGAGGTGTCTATTCTAAATCGCCTCCTATAATCTATTACCAGAAATGCCTTCCAACAGTCAGAGACTTGTTATTGACGAGGAAGGCAAATATTTTATCACCCATCCCCCCCTGAGTGTTAATTCTGTATTAACAGTGCTTAAGTGAGCGTTTTACAGGATCTAAAACAGGATGAAACCTCTGCAGCTGTGTACGCCTGAGAGAGGAGATTCACACCGAGACCGCACTGAATCACAGTCAAGCTACATGAATACATGATCTTTAATTTAAATGTAATCCCAACAAATATGTTTTAATAACACACAGTTCAAAGCCAAGCCGACGTAAAAGGTTTATAAGGACTGCACAGGGAGGATAACCTGCGTCTAGCTGTAACATTGTTCAATTTAGAGATGCCGATATGACGTGCAATAAACCTTGATGGTGCATATAAGCAATAATTTTACTTTGCTTGTGTGTCCTTTTTCACCACACGGTCTTAAAGCAATCATATTAAATGTGCATTTTGCAATGTAATTTCTGCAGCCTATTTGTCAAGTGTATTAAGACACATGTCGCTCCACCTGAACCCTCTCTACCTGTTTTCTCTCTCGTCGCTGACAAAGGGGGGTTTGTCTTGTAAGAACAAAATAGACTTAAAGTCCCAAATAGTAAAAAGTATGATTGTTTGTATGTACATGAACACGCTGCATTTATCCGACATTAATTCCAGTGTGTTTTTTTACATCACAATAAATATCGCAGAACAAAAAATTACCGCAATATCAGTTTTTTCCAATATCGTGCAGCCCTATACTGTACAAAAGGAACAGCCCTATAGTGTAGATGTACTTCTATTAGAGAATATGTTAAAAAATGTTTTAAAACTGTTACAACGCATCTTCTGCTCTGTATTTGCATTAGTCATTCCTGAATGGGCAGCTTCATTCCTCCTTTGCAAGTTAACACAGCACCCATTGTCTTTATGTCTCTATCAGGTGACCATCACCACTTGCTTGGCCAGCATCCATATATATTTTGATACTCAAATATGGAAATATTAAGTATAGAGAGTAAAATTAATATAGAGTAAAAACAGGCAGAGACTGAGGAAGATAACACAGAATGCTGGCAGAAAGAGCTCCGGCGGTAGAGACAAATGATCCTTTAAGTTTAAGGCACCTAAACTTCAGCAACTCTCCTACATTCGTGAGCTGAATACTTTCACTTTGCTCTGTGTGTCCCTGCAGAACATTTACAATCTATAACATCCAGTATCAAACTAAACAAATGGCCCAGGGTGCAAACTCTACCTTAAGTAAACACGTGTGGGTGTTAAGTAAAGCCGGTGTTGTTTGATGTGAACAAGCTGAACCTGTTATTTACATGTTTTGTTCTTTTGTACACTGAGAAGAGAAAGAGTGAAGAAGAAAATGCAAACATAAGCACGATGCAACAAGTACCCATCTGTTATGATATCTGGGGACAAATCTAAGGTATAAGCAGAGATCTGTTAGAAGGCCGCTGCAGCAGTATAACTTAAGTTTTACGGCGTTGGGTATGCATACGTTCATGCACTCATTTTGAGAACCCGCCGCTTCTGAAGCATTCTCTGCTGGAGTGGAGGACAGACGCGTTTACAACAACCTTTCAAAGAGCTTTTCGTCTCATTCTCAAGTTGTGTTTCACTGTAAATCTCTGTCTGAGTCAGAGTCTGTTTAAGAGTATTTGCATTGACAACATTATCCAGGCTAGGCTGGGTAATGTTAGGCTCTTTGTTTTACATAAAAACAAGGGAGCTTCATATGCTCTTCCTGCAGCCGCTATTATTTTGTATCTTGAGAAATAAAGTGTCCAAAGAGAATCGAATGAAAAGAGCGTGACCCAGGAGAAATACATCATCAGTAAGAGGAGCAGCGTGTCGTATATCTCAGCGAGGGCTGACAGTGTGGCATGGTGAGGCGCCACAGTAGTCGATGCTGCATGCTGTTTGCCATTTCAGTCAGTCTGACACCGGTCTTTAGACTCGTGCTACAGAGAGTCTCTCAGGCTCCTGAGATCTCGCTTTCAATCTGCCTTTTCCCCGCCTGTCAGTCTGCACACGCTTCACACCGTAAACAGGACAAAGAGAAATGCTTCCTTTGTCCATCTTAAAGCGATCTGGGATAAGTCCTGATCTGGAAATAAAAGCTGCCTTTGAAATATCAAAGTACGGAATTTCAATACCCTGTATTCATGTAGACAGTAAATATTTTCATCAGTCAGTTCCTTCATGGAAATGAAGGAACTGAAACATGTGTCTTAAACTCTGAATGGGCTTGGTGAAACCCTGCATCATCCCAATTAATCAACAACAAACCTTCAGTAGAGATTACGGCCATTTAGTGCAAAGGCCCAGACAAAACATATATTTTGTTATATCTACAACTAGTTAAGGAATATTCAAGCGATTGATTTCAGGTCCTGTAGTATAAAACATGCTATAAGTAATTGATAATGTATAGTGAGCAGGTTGTTGCAGCAGAACGTAACCCGGACGGGGTCAGCAGGCCTTCCACATCCAAATAGTACGCCGCTTTTTACTCGGCTTCTTACTAAAGAAATCAAAACACATTTTTTTTATTGATTTAAAACGATGTATTTTTTCTGCTTAAAAAAACTTCAGTGGAAACGGTGCAGCTATCTTTAATATCGGCCTATAAGCTGTTCTAACTCATTTTTAACCGATCATTTCTATTGATGATGATGTAAGACAAGGTGCCTTTTTTTCTCCACTTACCATCTTTAAACTGAAGCGAGTATTTAACAAAGCTGTGTAATAAATGGCCAATAACAGACTATAATATGAGCAGATTTAACTGTTTATTGATGTAGCTTTTCAACAACTATAACTCCATGTTGAAAATGTCACCCTCAACACATATATTCACCAACTCGTGGGAATTTTCTGCTGAGTCAGTGATTCCTGAGAATCCCATAGCAAGTTCAACATGTGAAACAAAACATGCATTCAGGATCTGGCTATGACAGGAAGTGTGGAAAATCTTCCCTGCCTGTTCAAAATAAATGTCCAAAGCACACTTGTATTCAGTTTCAAGGCCGCTTCACGCCAAATGTGTGTCATATTATCACTTTAACGGAAAGAAAATTACACAATCACATAAAGTACACATTGTCCAATTAGCAGCCTGAAATCGCTGTGCACAGGCCAGCAGTCTGTGTGCTCAGGACAGACAATAAAAGAGAGAGAGGTAGACAGACAGGAGAGATAGAGAGAGAGAGAGAGAGAGCAGCTGTGCCGGCTGCACTTACTCATGTCCACCCACACACAGCTGATCCTGAAGGATTATCCTCGTTTCCCCCCCTTTGTTTGGTTCCCTCCATCCACTCTGCAGCATGAATGAGTGACGGTGACTCTGAGCCACATTCAGCTGCACATGGATCGTCAGCCACATCAGCTTTTAAAGGGTTAAACATGGTTTAAATGTTTTTAGATATTGTAAAATACTCAACATAAAGACAGAATGATAACAGGCCACGTGTTTGACATACAAGCTGGTGAATCAGAGGAAACGTCCTACTATGTCTTTAAAAGTGAGAGTGTGGATGTCTTCAGCTCATCACCTTTGCGTGGTGACTCAAGAATTATTGTCATCACTGACTGCTTTAATTAATATTTATAAAATTAGCGGATTATTTCTGTTAAATGTCAAAAACTAACATCACAAGTTGTTGCATATTTCCAGCGCCTGAAATTCTGTCCTCAAATTGCTGATTTTTTCTGACCAACAGTCAAACAATCAGTCTAAGGGCATTCTAGCAACTCTGTAAAACTGTAACTAGGCAACGCTAAAATGCTAATGTCTGCATGCTAATATGCTCACAATGACAACGCTAATATGCTTTTGTTTAGCATGTTTTTTGTTAACCATGTAAAGCATGTGAAGTTAGAGTTTAAGCATGCAGAAATGTGCTAATTAGCTCTACACAAACAGTACAGGTGAGGCTGTACGGAGTGTTGTCAGTGCAGGTGTTTGGTCACAAGCCAAAGCTGATGGCACTAAAATTAGTCATTAAGATTCATCTTTGGGTATCACAGACGGTAATCATTGACGGTTGTCATGGTAATCAATCTAACAGCTGTTAGATATTTCAGTCTGTTCTAAAATGTTGTATTTAACCGATTTTGTCATGTGGTTATGCTAGCAATGACGCTAACACGACTAAAAACACAAAGATATTTGATCCACAATGAACTCAAAGAGACTGTATGACACATTGTAAATTGAGGTATTTTTACTTCATAATTTGAAGTACTAATGTATTTTTAATCATACTTATAACTGAATCATTTTCTGATACCACTTTTAGCTAACACACAAAACAAAGTGTGTTAACTGGTGTCTGTGTTGACTGATTACCGAGCTGTCATTTAAAGTTTCACTCGGACGAGCTGTAATGTGCTCAAAATGAAACCTGTAAATGAGTGTATCCGGCTTCACATCATTGAGCACACTCGGTTGTCCATTAACTTCCTGTCTGCGTGCTGCAGGATAGAAGGGTTTACCCCTGTGGCTGCTCTCCCACATTACTGCCTAATTGGGTCTTAATGGGAAATTCAAGACAGACTGGGAGACGCTGCCCGACCACAAGAGCAGGAGACGGAGAGTGTAACGGCGAAAGCCATGATGAACCAAATCACGAGACTTAAAGCAAAGCAGTCATGATGGAAAAATGGAACCAGAGGGTGTTATGTGCCGACTGGATGAGCAAGAAGGTTGCTCTTTGGTTATATGGGAGCCAGTAGGATGGCCCAGATGTCACATCCATTTTCAAAGACGTAAAATAAAGTACAATACTTTGGTCTTTGGTGTACTGTTAAGTCCATGTTACCTAATTCAAAAAACAATTAAGGGCTGTCTCTGCACAGTTTGTTCTGGCATGAGTGCAGCAGTATGCAAAGTATCAAGCTGTTACAAAAGGGATGGTAACAACTGGATGGAGGTTCTCAGACAAAGAGGCATGATGTAATAACACAGAAGATTAAAAACGTTCTCAATGAGCCATCTGGGATAAACAGCACAACAGAAAAATAAGATTTCTTGATAAATTCAAATTATACTGAGCTTGAAAACACAGACTGAACATACAATGCTTTGATAGATGGGGGTTAATGATCACCCTGAGTGTAAAAGTGATGAATAATAAGCCCAACCCAAAAAAAGTCCTTCTACATTGTGCTCCTAATGAAATACTCAAAGAAAGTAACTTAAACTAAGCTATTCCACAAAAGTTACTCCAAACTAGAGACTTATGAATTATATTTGAGAACCACAGAGTAGATTTTGTTTACTAAAGTAATCCCTAATGCATTTTAGCATTTGCCCTGAAGCAATCCCAGACAGACTCCCCATCTGAAGCCACATATCAAAACAGGGCAGGGCACAGGGCAGGAGGCCGAT
Organism: Semicossyphus pulcher; assembly: GCF_022749685.1. Lineage (NCBI taxonomy): Eukaryota > Metazoa > Chordata > Actinopteri > Labriformes > Labridae > Semicossyphus > Semicossyphus pulcher. The sequence continues at coordinate 6,504,810 of NW_027211681.1, forward strand.
CAAAAGACAGGAGGCGACCAGGAGGGATGGATGAAAACAGAAGCGTGGGGGGGTCACAGCACAGGGATGGTGGCTAATTAGCCAGACTCTCCAATCCAGTTTAATTAGCAAACAGGACGCCGAGCAGCCGCTGCTAATGAACAGCCTTGGCAGAGCGAGGCTGAGCAGGGGCTCCCCAGCAGAACGAGGGAGAGGAGAGCGGAGGTGGATGATGGTTAAGACTATGGGTCACCCTCCGTCCTGCATACACACGAACATAAATAATCTCCTTGTTAACTAATGAAATATTCATACATTTACATAAAAGTGCCAATTACTTTTACACACTGGACAAAATACAGCAACTTTAGTGCTGATTTTATGACTTAACAGTGAGTCAATCAAAACAGTCTTGAATACTTTGAATATTACAATATTTAAAAAATGATTCAAATAAATCTGGACAAAGATGCTATTGTAATAATAAGCAGATGGCCATCTGCTGCAGCTACATCTATCTTTATTTAACTTTGAAAAGGTCCTGTAAGGGAGACTAAGTTAATGCACTGAGCGTCTTGCATCTGGTCAGCCTTTGTCAACATGAACAGACATCTGTGAACTAAAGTGAGAGGGCGCTCGGTTTGTATTATGCATTTATTAATGTAGAATGTGTGCAACTACAGCAGCAGACTGTGCAGTGTTACATTACAAGGATAAAATGAATGTGCAGAATCTCTTTACACATATTATTGAAGCTGTTCACTAGTATCAGTCAAAATAGGTTTCTAATTATTTACCTGTTATTTGGGAGCGATTACTATCACACCTGTTAACATGTGCATGCTAACAGCACTCAGTAACTCAGTTGGCATGGTGAACAGGTATAATTAGCACAACCAACACTTTGTTGACTGTGAAGCTTCTACACACTTGTGCAGCATTGCAACACACTTAACAATATTCATCATGCACTCAAAACCAAAAAGATTTCTGATTTTGCATAATGCATTTTGATAACTGAAACACTTTTAGGCGTAACTGACAAACTTTCTGCAAACACAGAATAACAGGTTACATCTGTTTTCTGCTGGTGTGTGTTTCATGTCCTCAGACCAGCATGCAATTTTAATGAGTTGTACATCATGGATTCTAGACAGAGGAAGATTTGGGGATGCAGACAGAGGAGACCTGTGTCCCAGTTCAGGGGCTGCATATTTCAAAGGACGTATTTGAAGGTCAATTGCATCACAGCGGCGTGTCGAAGGCTGTCCCATTTCCAAGGCTCTTCAGATGCAGCGGACAAATGCGAGGAATCCATCGGGTGCATCCTTCACAGCCCAAGGTATCCCGAGATTTAATACGCGCCAATCCAACTTGATTGAACAGCTAGCGATACAAATGTTAAAAATAACGAAAGGGGCCTTGAAACTAATTGTCTTCAAAAACTAGGTTCAGTTAAGTGAAGTTGGTTATGATAGCTTGTTAGCCAGCTAGCTACCTGTTGCTAGGGGACAGTAGCAGCATTTGGTGACACAAGGGTAAGGGCTTGAACGGCTGGTGACGTAAACAGGAAATCCTCCATAGACCAGACTATCTCAATTCAGATCGGCCTTCGCGGTCTACACAGGCTACAAATGACTCATCCTTCGTAGAGCACGCCAGTTGAAGGATGCAGCCCCTGAATTCAGACACAACAATTTAGTTGTTCTGTGAATTTCCACTTGATCAGAGCACCTGAGTTCAACAAAACAGTGTAAAGGTGCGTCTGCTTCCTCGGGCAGCAGGTCAATGAAAAGACAGTCCATGGTCGATTTGAATGTGAGCATGTAACGCTCTGTGGTTCTTTCTTTCATCTGGCTGCTCCGCTGTGTCAGCAATAGATTTCCTGTCAGAAGTCTTTGTCATGCATTAGCATGCTACACGTGTGAAAAATCCAATGGAAAACTGGCTATGCATTTACACAGCCAAGGAATTAGCAGTCTGCTGACTGTAAAGCAGTTCCTGAAGTGCACACACGCTGATTACATAACTGCTTCCCAGTCTATAAATTGATGCTGCTCATGCTTCACTGGTGAGCTAACAAAAAAAAAGTCCAGTTTGAAAGGTGAACAAGTGCCTTAAAATCAGCTTCGGGGACTGATGGTTGCATTTTTTGTTTTATTTTATTGCATGGAAACATTTGGAGAAATCCCAGTGCAGCATCATCAAAGAGTCTGGAGGCTAATACAGTCCAGCTGCCTCCCACAGAGTTAAAAGAGATCCACCTGGTGTGACATTTGCAGCCGGAGAGAGAGAGAGAGAGACGAGAGAGGGTGAAAGGAGACGGATTGATCATCTCTTCCTTCACTTCTCTCTTTGACCCGTCTGTTCCCTCCAGGACTGAGAAACAGGTTGTTACAGTGATGCTTAAATGTGAACAATTCCCTTAATATCCAGGGTCACACCAGCATCAAGCACCACTAAATTCCCCTCTGAATCCTCCCTTTCTCCTCTTATTATTCGCTCCTTCATCTAAAACTCGTGTCTCATCACTCTTTTACCCATCATCCCACACTGCGAGGTGACATTTGAAATTGAGGAGGCAGTGTTATACTTTTTGAGTCACCTCTATCTTTGTTAACGTATATCAGTATGTGTACATGCACGGCCACACGCACAGACAAAAAACCCATGCAGGCAAGAGAGGCTCGGCAGGATGTTTTCATTCTCTTGGAAATAGTGAGTACATGCAACATATGTGTGTGCGTGTTTCACAGTCTCCTAAATAAACAGGCATTCATCTGCTCTGAGCATATTCAAGTATTCCGTGCATGCGTGGGTTCCCTCCGGGTACTCTGACTTCCTCCCACAGTCCAAAGACATGCTCGGTAGGTTCGTTGGTGACTCTAAAATTGCCCCTCAGGTGTCAGTGTGAGCGTGAAAGGCTGCCGTCTTGGCCAGGACTCCCTTGTAAAAGAGATCTTGTATCTCAATGGGATTATTTCCTGGTAAAATAAAGGTTAAATAAAATAGAACCCCGCCTCTCGCCCAGTGACAGCTGGGATCGGCTCCAGCGCCACGCGACCCTTAACAGGGTAAGCAATATAGATAATCAATGGATGGATGAATGTTACGCATTATTTTTTCATTGTTATTTTTGATCATATTTTACTGCAAATATCTACTACGTCTTACTTTCCTCTAATCTAAATTTTGCACTCTGACAATACTTTATGTGCCTTTATTTTTCCTTATTATAAAGCACCTTCTTTTAGTAAAAGTGTAAAAAAAAAAAGTGTATCATTATCGTTTATTTTTGTTGTTATTATACATTATTATGGCAGCTTTATCACCTTTATTAAATATGTATATGCACAGCTATTCATTTTCAAGAGTTATAGTAGCTTCACATGTTACACAAGTGTAGAACCAAGCATGGCAATCTGGCAGCCAATTCTGTCCCTGTTATTACATTATAGCCCTTCAATTTATACTACATCATATTAATCACCCTTCCCTCCTCCCATTAAACCCTATTGTATTAGAAAACCTCATGCAGTCAATCATGTATTGCAATGCTCATATCCAGTGTGTCGTGTCGCACAGAGCTGTAAGCACTCAAACACACGTCCCTGCTGGCTGCCTTCTCCTGATTCTCCTCGTCTTGCCTCACAGCTGTACAGGTACAGCGTGTGGTTACAACAGTGAGCAGAGATTTTGAAGAGGACATAATGGAGCTATCATTTATCCAGATACGAGGTGTTAGACTGGGCATGGTTACTATTTTTAGTGTATAAATCGCCGCTCCTCTTGGCCTTTCACTAAGCTGCTGAGTGCTGAGAGGGAGGGCAGGTTGCATCCACCGCTCACAGGGGGTTTTCCTTACCGCGTGGTCTCTTTAAACACATCAGGCTGCGAGAAGAACTAGAGATGATATGTCATATCACACAGCCTAAGTTGTGTCTTTATGAATGAATCAACGGCAGCATTACAGGGAATTTGGGACTTTTGTTGCTGCAATTTTTGGACAAGTTTAAAATATGTAAAGCTGCTGAGGTAGCCATCCAGTATGTGACTCTCAGTTCTTCAGATCCTAAAGGGGGTCTGTATGGACCCCCTGCTACAAATCACAGCCAGATGTTTTGAGCTGATACAGTCACAAATTTACTCACTGGCTCTTACGATCACTTGCAAGGATGTTGCAATGAATCCTGCAACAGCACACAGGAGTTGAAAAGTTACTACAGCCCAAGGCTCATGCAAAACAAATATATGCATTTCTTTTTCATTGGCCGGTATTATGTAAATGGACTATTTAGAGCAAACACAGCAAGAGATCTTAGAGCCTTCCGAACAAACTCTCCTGCTTCATGTTTTCATAGCTGGAGAAAACTGAGCTCCCAGCGAACACAGGACACACACACTCGCACGTACGCACACGGAGGCTGCAGAGATGCGTTCATTTGCAGACACCGGCTCATTAGCATAGCCAAGCATACATCCTGTGAATGACATCAACAAGGTTAGGAGAGGACGAGGGGTTCTGTCACAGCTGTCACATCGGCTGGAAGATGACTGCTCTGTTTACTGCCTCCTCTGCCAACCTTTCCTGCAGCTCAGTAACAGGTAGGGGGGAAAAAATGTGGGGACAAGCTGGAAAACATTAACCTGCTGGTTCATTTGGTCGTGTTGCAAGCGCCAAAAGTGAGAATAAATTGGCTTATCAAACACAGGCCATCTGTCATGTGCTTAATAATTAAAATAACTTCTCGAGATGTGTTTCACAAAGTTATTTAACAGCCAAACTCTTGGCAGAGTCTTCTTCACTTTAATGAGCGAGCTGACAGCGGCAGCAGCTCGGCTGGAAGACTCTGGGGTCTCTGCTCTGCGGTTTGGTTCGCAGAAAACTCAATAAAAGTTAAAGATTGTCCGCGCAATCAATTTTCTCTCTGCAGCTATGTGTGTATTTGTACGTTTGGGGATTTAATTATGGACTGAAGGAATATACTTCAGCTTCTTTAGCTATGTTGTCCAGAGCAGGGAAACATCAGGAAGCCCGGGATGCAGCACACACACTGTAGTGTGTAGTGGGAAGGGAAGTTTGTGTGCAGAGAGCTTCATTAGTAGAGGGAAGGAAAGATTCTTATATTTATATTCTATTCAGGTCACGTACTACTACTTAATTAGACAAATACAGTCTGTAAGACATAGTAGAGCAACTCATAAATGTTTTATAAGCAGAAATCAGGCTCAGGTCTGACTAAGGACTGTGTCGACAATATTGGCAAATCATCAGAATTGCTAGAAAGTCCACTGATTGCACAACTGGGGCTGCCATCCAGGTACAATCTATAAATTGATGTTTAATTTATCTTTAAAACTTTGCACAAATCACTTAAACTTAATAAGTAATCCACAGTGGGCACAATGACATTAGTTATTGAGTCAGTTAGGGCTGCACAATTATTTGAATGTGATTTTGGCTTACCCACAATTAAATAATTGATTGACGGCAATATTGACGTTTAAAATGAGTGCTCCGCCCGTAGAAAACTCTGCTGCATAACAAATCAAGCACCCCCTGCTACCCCCTGAGAGAGGTTTTAGCTTCACTTTCAGGTGAGCTGGCATATCCTGTCATGAGCGCCTAGCTTGCAGCGGCAGTTTAAATTTGAAGAGTAAACAATTGATCCCGGTGTTTCAATCAATGGGTGACCATGTTAACTGGCGCCTTTCAGCCGAATGTGTTTGTGGTTGTCGTAGTAACAGCAGCTGTTGAAAACGGAGAGAATACGTAGCTGTCCTCGTGAATACCTCTTTGTTGTTTTCATTACGAGCTCACAACGTATCTGTTACGTCATTGAAGTGTTGTTTGTGTTAACGTGTCATGTAGGTTACATTACGCGACGCTCAGTCACGTTTTGAATGCTGCTTGTTGCTCGTTAACAAAAGACCAGTCCTCCGAAGTGGCTTGTCATCGGTTGTCTGGAGGTATTTGGAGTTTAGGGCAAGTGATGTTAAGCAAGAAAAAACTATTTGCAAAGAGTGCATGAAGCCTGTGTCTGTGCCGCAAAGCAACACAACTAACTTGTTTAACCACCTGAAAAATCACAACAAAGTGCAGCATGATGAGTGCATGAAGGCCGAGAACAACGTCGCTACGCAACTCCCCGTCCTTGTCCAGCTTTAAGTCAAACATTCAGAACAGTGACACTGTACAGCGCAACACACTATCCACCCAATTCCCAAAGACACACTGTAATTACCCATGATGCACCAATGCAAAAGTGCACCAAATTCAGGTAAAGAACCTAATTTTAAGTTTTAATTGAATGCTAAATTGTTACTTGAGCTGGAATGTAGCACAAAATGGAACCGAATGTTTTGTTTATTTAAATGTGAAAGTAGGTTTAAAAAATGTCCTTAAAATTAATAAATAATCGTGATTAATAATCATGATCTCAATATTCGCCATAAAGGTGCATCTCTAGAGTCAGTATTCCTTTAAATCATGCCCTCAACAGGAAGTGAATGGAGGCAATGCTTGAACTTTAACTGGATAACAATACCTTATAAGATACTTTTTGTTATAGTATAAAGTTTTTTATCACTTAGGTCAGAAATCACGCAATCCTCAAAGTTGTGTAAGGTCAATATGACATTGATAAGTTACCTTTTATCACTGCTTAATTAAGGAATTAATCACCTCAAACATTTGCCATTAAAAGTCAACTCAATAAATGCCTTTGTGCTGCTTCTTTTCTTGGTAACTGCTCAGTAAGTGTCTTGTTTCCTTGCCCGTTGCAGTGCAGGTAAACCTGTAGCGATCAATAAAGACTAAACAGAAAGTCTTTTCAGATCCAGGAGAGGCAGGCTGACCTTCTGTAACTTGCCTCGTTCTATTTCAGGGGTTGAGCTTCAGACCTGCTGCTGCTTCAGCTTAAGGCCTCGCTGTTACATGCGGGGTCAAGTTTAGACTTCAGACCCTCTCTGGCTTCTATTTTAAGTGTTTTGTGTGTGCACGCACATGAAGGACAGTTTTAGCACATCTGAGTTTACATTTACGCCACCACCAGGGCTTTAGTGTGGTCTGAACAGAGGGATGATGTCAGTCACATTTCAGATGCAGATTTTGGCACTGAAACTCAGGTAATATAATGTCCAGAATTATAGATTACCAAGCTCAAAGTGTATTTCTGTAGCATCAATATGAAACTGTACGCTTTGCTCTGGAGGACGGTGCCAGTTGCTGTAGGATAAATACTGTCCCTTAGAGATGGATAGGTTAAGTAGAGTGCTGGCTGGCACTGGTGAGGACAAACTCCCGCCACACTGATACTGAGCTTATTCAGGGTCAAGAGCACTTCCAACTCTCCCATGCGCTGGTCATTAGTAATACTCAACATTGTTGGAACAAAACCGGCCAACAGATACTTGCTGTAAACAAATATCAGAGGGACTAAGGGAATGTGTATTCGTGTTTGTGTGTGCGCGCATTAAATTGGTGAGTGTTTGTTTGTGTGTATATGCATTAAAAGTTCTGGATATGCATGTCAACTATTTTTCTCTGTTTGTGTGTGTGTTTGGATGGTTGTGTTGTGTGTGTGAGTGTGTTTGAGGTCAAGGAGACCGGAATTCTGATTAGCAGTGGTTCCCATCATACCAATCTGGGACATGACTGTTTACACTTGAAAACCCCAGTGCATCCTGGGTGTCTCAAGTACAGCCATTAATCTGTGATGTAGTGTCATGCTTAACTTGTATGGCATGCCCTATTTCCCTCAACATGCCTACTTAAGCCATGTTGACTTACAGTAAGACAAGCAAGATTAACTTTTAGTTTCAGCACTACAGAGCAATGATTAATGCAATGGAAGGATAGCTCTTAAATGTCAGTGTGACACGGTGCATCTGCAAAGATTTCCTTTGATTCTGCGGGGTCAGAAACTGGAAAATGACCCTGCCACAGAGCCGCCAGAGAGGCTGTTGCTGACTCCACAGTCACAGTTCTTTTTTTGAACACAAGAGTTTGTTTGACAGTCCAAAGGTCAGAGAATAAACATTTTTATTCAGTTCATACCTTCAGATCTTTAGATGTGTGTAGTACATGAACAACAGGGCTATGTTTGTCACACACTTCAGCTCTAAAAGAACAAATACTGGAAGCAGTATTCTTCCATGAATTGTATACGTTGCGACAGGTATGTCTTTGCTAATTTTACGCTTCAGAGCATGTCTTCGGCTTCATATTTCCCTTAGAATAAACCTGTCTGCTTTAATACACCAAAGCTTAAATGTTGCGACAAAGGATCAGACGTTAGCTCTTTGATCACCTGAGCAGACTTCCTTTTAAGTTAGGCAACAGTCAAAGCCAGAGCCTACAGGTAAAGGTGGATGATGAAACCAGTGATGATAAACCTGTCACACTGGCAGCAAAGAAAGATTTATTTATTCATTTATAGCGTAACAAAGAGACCTGGTGTTTGTATGTGTGAGTAAGTGAAGAGCAGAGAGGAGAAGAGCTTTAACCTATGCCCCTTCATAAAGAATTATTCATTGCTATATAGTATCTAAGTAAATCATATAGAGCTGTAAGTAGGTACAGTTTAGTATTATAGTGAAAATGTACAGTATGTTGACTAAAGGCTACTACTCTCTGTAGACAATACGTCTCCAATGGGAAAACAATTCACCAGGAAGTCATTCAGCAGCTCCCAGTGCAACCACCCCTCCTCTATCCTTTGCTGCTTTCAGTACACACAAACACACACATACACACACACACACACACTTGAGAGTAAGCACTCACACCCTTCTGCATTGTCTCCCCCCAGATAAGCCTTGATCAAACCACTTCTGAGACAGAGACGTCAGACACAGACACAGACCATTAGCAAGAGAGACTCCAGATCTGTTAATGTTCATTAGGATCTGACAGCGTATAAATACCAACAGCAGGCCAGCCGGCGGAGTCTCCATCGATTATAATTCAACATTGTTCATCAGCGGATACAATGATGTATTACTGTAGAAAAGCAACAAAAATAAACTCTTATTTTTCAAAAAGGTTATTTTTATGTAGAGCACTAATACCAATTCACCAAACTGTATTATCAGTTATAATGACGGCCTTTCTAGGTGTACTAATGGTATAACATCAACATGTGAAAATGGCCAATTAAAACACTATAGTCAAAATTAAACAGATTTTTGTCACAGCAATGATCAACGAGGTGGTGTACCAGAGCAGTGTACATTTTCAAATCATAGTGTGAATGCTGAATATTCAGCATCCACACCATTATCATCCTGTTTGTCTTTTTCGGTTATTATTTGGAAAATGCTGATTCATTATATTCTCATGGCGGCCATTTTCCTCTGATGTCATGCTCAGGGTTGGAAGCTAAAATGCTGCTGTGGCTCCTCTGTGATTCATGTTGCAGATCGTATGAATGTAGGGAATCTGACAAATTGTTCATTTGACTGCTTGAAAATTGAAAACTGCTTGCAGCAACTATATAGTAAAAATCCAGTGTGACTTCATGCCATATTTCAAGATAAAACAACATTACCCATTAGCTACAGTAAGACAACAGCTAATGTTAGCATTAACCACTCCTTGCTAACGTTAGCTTTTGATAGAGTTACATGATACAAAGGTAAAGGTATCAATACAAATCAAATGTCAACACATCTTGAACACATTTATTTATGCCTGTTGGTAAAACATACTGGACATTTAGTCTTGTTTTAAGTAACACTATCAAATGCTTACGTTAGCTCGGAAGTGGTTGAATGCTAATGTTAGCTGTGTTTGAAGCTAATAGGTGGCATATGTGTGGTTTAAGCTTGAAATGTTGCCTGACTCCCCTTGAGGATTCTTTTTTCCATGCCCATTGTCTTTTAAGAAGCAGTAAAATGAAAACAAATTGTCAGATTACCAACGATTACATGACTTTAAACCTGGAACACAGCAGTACGACATAATAACAGCATTTAACTTCCCACCCTGAGTGTGACAGAGGAAAAGGGCCACTGAGTGAATCTGGTAAATGTCCCTGCAATTAACTCATTATTGAGCCTGATGTGTTCAATTAAGCTGTGTACAGAAAACAATTGTTTTCAAGGTATTTTATAATTATGGTTCAAGTGGGAAGCTTCTGTCTGACCTGTCTGATCATGACCCCACATTCGCCTGTACAACAACAGTAACTAGATTTGGCACCAAAGCTCTTATTAGGATAAAAACAAGCATTATGCTCTTTCACACTGTCTCTAAGCAGAGCTCTAATGTGCATAAATATCTGGGGAGAGACAGTTTCAGAGACCTGTTAAGATCAACGTTCAGACTCTATAAACACTTCACAGACAGATTAATAGCAGCTCATGCTCTTATTTTTGTCTGTCAGCATGGGAAATTAAAACAACATCCATTCTCATCTGCCTGCCGCTGACTCTGCTTACTGCGACAAAAGCTTCATGTTCAAATTTACAATACTGTTTGATATTATCTACACATTTCATCAAGTGGGGGTATAAAGCAGGATTTGACAGTAAGCCTATACATCACTTTATATTAGCTAAGGAGGAGTCCCATAAGGACACTCAAGTCCCTCAGGGAGGAGAAAGTGTATAAGCTGCTGTTGTATCAGATATACTGTAGAGTCTGCTGCAAGGCATAAACAACAAACAGCCCACTATGAATGAAAAAAAATGAGGGATAGTACTTCAGCAACTTCTTTAAGATAACAGCCATCCTGGAAAGATGATAAAGTCTTGATCTCCAAAACAATGTGTCTTTTGTCGTAAAACATTCACTATTATAATCTACAGCAATTTTGTTCAATAAAAGAAGAAACTGTGAGCGAAACAAAATCATCCAACAGTGCTCGTGTCAGTGCTGCTTCATTTATCAGGGGAATCAAAAAAGTAGGAAGTGCAGCAGTGCATTACAGGCCTTAAGATCAAATCTCCTGTAGGACTTGACATTAATGCAGCGCTTCATGTCCTAACAGCTTTATTATCTGGAAATGATATCTCCTTTCCTTTTCCCTGTCCTCCCACGTCTTCTCTATCCTTAACTCTGCCCCTATTGTTTGGTCTCCAGTCTATCAGCAGATTATAATGGCAGTAATGGCTCACGTGGTTTAACTTGGAGAATTTTTCTGCTTTCTTTTATTATTTCTTCCTGAGCATCTGGTGCGAATACAGATATTAAGTGCACGACCCCAAAAGGTCACAAAGACAAAAGTCCAAAACAAACAAAAACAGAAGTGCTGCCAATGAAGAAAATGTGCTGCAGAAGCCCTGTTGTCCAGGCGGCCAAAATCTCCTTTGTAAATGTATTTATTTATCCAAGTAATTTATTATTTACTAAATCAGTTCTGCAAAAATCAAGCTCCAATTAGCGGCCCCTACAGGCCTGGAGCATTTCTGTTGTGATGACTGGATTTGCAGCACGTTTCAGTTGCATGTTTTCTGGGTTTGTGTGTTTTTCTCTTTTCATCCTTTGTGTAATAGCAGAATATTTTGTTCATACTTTGTTACGTTAAGTACATCTTGCAGCACATTTTTGGACTTTTGTTTGTGTTTTTAAACTTGCATCTCTTCTGAATTTGCAGCCTGATGATGGAAATAGTTTAGGCGGTTGCAGTGTTTGCCTCTGTCGACCACCGTATATATCAGATGACAAGCTTAACACCCTATGAGCAGAGAATGACACAACAGCAACATCTCCAAACAAATCTTACACAGGGTGGCTCATCTATGACAATAAAAACAGCTCTGTGAAAGAGTACCATCATTAGACACACTATATGAGTCGAGTAAATTCTCTTATTCCCTATAGAAGGACATGAATATCTGCGTTGTTCGGCAGGCTGCAGCTCCTGCTACCATAGGCTTAGAGATAATACTATCCGGCACTTCTCACAGTGTGATTTTATCTGCATGACTTGTGTGTCTGCAGGCATGTTCGAGTCTACAATGCTCTAACAGTGCACCCCGACAGGGGTCTGCAGGACATGTCAGCATGCACACTCCAAAATAAAACCAGTGCACGAAGCACAAATGTGCAGCATCAGGTTTCTTTGTGACCATGTTTCCTTGGCAGCAGGGTTTGTGTCAGGGCTGGCATAGGGGCGTGTGCTAAAAGCATGTGCCATTCGACAGAGCAAGGGGCAGGAGGCTGACGTATGCACACACTGATATTATTACATCATACAGGCATAAAGCAGTTAGATTCTGTGTTTGCAACGTGTCTGGTTTGTTTATCAGCATCAAATTGTCACCAATTAATCTGAGGGTTCCTGAAGGCTAACTGGCACTCCGTCTGATCAGTAAATAGATGTGAACACATACTCATTATACCTAGAGCTGTATCAGAGGTCAAATTTCCACATGCTGGGTGAGAAAAAATGTGTGTTTGCATAAGATCATTTCTCTCATCCATCATAATAAAAGGCTATTGTGATTTGGTTATTCCCATGAAAATGTGATTAACTGTGCAGCCCCAATACACACCAATACAAGAGGCGTGATGATTCACAGTGAAAAACCACATTGCTACCTGAAGAATCACTTCCTCGGAACCCTGCGTCTCAGAAAAGCTGTGCACACTTTCACTCACTTCTTGCACCAGTGGCTACAGGCTGAATGATGAAAAGTCAACACCATGACGTGGTGTTCTTAGAAACCCCCGGGACCAGAACAGACCTGTCTCAGAGCTCTGGCCAACACCCTCGCCAGGAGGAAATGGACAAAAAATACATATGAAAGGCTCCATTGGCTGTGACAACCCACGGTGACTGTGGCACTGATGATGTAATTTACCCCCACTCCGGTGTAATCTTGTTTTCAATTCCCAAGCAGAGGCCGCGTAATGAGACGGTGTGTGTCCTGAGCCTTGTCACCAGAACACCTATTTTCCCCAGAGCTGCAGGAGTCTGCCAAAACGGTCTCCTCCTGTGTGATCTGCCCTTTTAAATATTAGATCACGTCTGCCTACAGCGATGCTCATTAATATTACAAATTAGATGTCTCTAAAACCGACTCACACCTCACGGCTGCTTCACTTTAACAGTGATTTTAAAGGCCTTGTTTTTATACTCTTTTGTGAAGAACATCCTTGCATGCAGAATATCATTGTTCAAAATGTCACTGAAGTATTTCCTGGGTGTCTGTTGGCGCTGTGACAGGCGGCCATGTCGCCCTCAGGTCAGCTGAGTCTGTTTCCAAGCAGAGGAGACAGAAAGGACACTGTGCTGCTGCTTAACTCTGTTACTCTGTCACAGCTATCTGAACATCCCTGCAGGCCCATGACTGATCTGCGTATGTGACTGTGTGCACAGGCAGGAGAAATCAGTGCAAAAAGACTTGCAGATTGCCCCGGGTCATATGTTCAGCACCGGTTAAGTGGACATCAATGATGCAGCAAGCACACGCCCACGCAAACGCAAGCACATCAAGCCTCTCAGTTTCATCTGCTGAGCCCCTGTAGTGAAACGGGAAGCTTGTGCATTATTGATGGTCTCGTCCTGTAAAGCACTGAACTTACTCGACCTGGCGGTAACGTTACACCCGGCAGTGGAACCAAAACGTTTTGTTAAAGTAAGTGCTTTAATCAGACTAATTGCACAGGCTGTTCTTACAAGTGATACGATTACAGATTAGCACAAATTATCGTCTAAAGGGCAACTTTTGATTACAGCGTTGAATGCTCAAACTTAATTTCACATGTGATTTTATTTAACAGATTATTCAGGAGTTGTTGGAAAGGAAAATTAAGGGGCCATATTTCACTCTTATAATTCAGTGGAGAATTAACTTCACTGTGATTAGAACAACACGACTGTGCTGGGACGCACACAGTAGAAATGTACTTTTTACATGCTCCATATAAATTAAAAGATACAACAAATAACTAACTTTTTTACCAGTCAACATTTAAACTTCCATCAAAATTGTAAGTAAACTCCTGCACTGACACTTGCAACGTTTCAGTGCTTGACCTTCATCAGGCAGTCATTGTTTGTTGGGACTTTTTCTTGAATAGGATGACTAATTGTGAAAACCTGTTTTACTGTAAAAATGATTAATTTACTATTTCAGTTTCATGACCTACTGTCATGCTCTCTGTTTTTTTGGTTGTATTTTAATCCTTCATTTTTTCCTTGAACTTGAATTTGTGAATCGATAACATTACGTTTGCTTATAAAATGTTTATTCAGTCAGGAAGTTGTTGATTTATTAATTTGTTTGTTGGTGTATTTATTGCGATCAAACATGCTGATTGGCTGCAAACATGCAGCCACTCCCTACTTCAGTTGGGCAGCCCCTGCTCACAAACTGTTTGCCTGATGAAGGTCGAGCACCGAAACTTTGCAAGCACAAACATGTATTTCCTGTGAGTAGGAGTTTACTTGCAATTTTGACAGATTTTTTCCTCTCCTACGCACCTGTCATATGAAATGTGTAAACGATGTGCAAAGTTTTTCTCTACTTTGAACAATTAAACATCCACAATGTAAAATTTCTCATTAGAAGCGGTCATCAAAAGCAGTTTGAGAAGCAAGTCTGTGACCAGACAAACATCTGCCCCAATCCCTGTGAAACTGGGAGACTAACCAGGTCAATATATATCATTCCATCAACTTCTTTTGTTATACCGCCAAATCAAAACGAAACTTATTTAATGACACTTTACATGAAGAGCAGGTCTAGACTATACTCAGTGGCAAGGAACAACTTCCTTTAAAGAGGGGGTTTTATGCTGTTTCACATTTTAAGACATATATATACTGTATATACAATGTTGGATGTCCATACTACACGTGCGTGAAGTTTCAAATCTGTAGGTATAAATATGTTGCCATTCACTGCAGGATGCTGGGGAAACGCCAGGTTTCAGACACTTGTAGGGGCGGGGTTTCTGACGAGTCGTTTCAGGTAGAGACTGTATGAGGGCCTGCACAGAGCACCAGCGTGAGAACGTGAGTAACTGTTATGCTAAGCTACTCCATAGGTATCACAGAGTGAAATATGAAGCTTGAAATTAGCATAATGCCCCCCCTTTAAACGAGCAGAAACCTTAAGCAGAACCAGATTTAATGGTGAACAGCCATCTGCCACGACCGTATGGGCCGAGAAAGTGGGAGAGACAGAAAGACAGAATAAACCACCTGACACATACACACAGAAACTGAACAAACAACAGATAACGAAGCAATGGCAGTATAATTGTTAAAAAGTGTTAGTTCTCTTTTCAAAGATGGCAATCAAACTGAAACTCCAACTGCATCACAAAGTGCGCTCTGTGCCAAACAACTTGACTGGCTGTGTAAAATAATTATTACGTGCCAGTACTTGCATATGTGCAACCGCCCCTGCCCCTGAAACAACACCCCCAGGCTGCTGTTGCTGCTGCTGAAGTGTTCCTGGTAATCTCGTCCCATCAAAACAAAAGGCTAGTATCCGCTCATGATGGGATTGCTATTAAAAAAACTCAGCTGGTTATGTTTCTTCCTGCAGGGGAATTATAAAACACAGACATGAGTCATAAAATGCAGGTAGCCTGGATACTGCAGATCTTCAGGATATTTGTTGGCCATGGGAGTTATTGCCTTCCTGGATCGCACGCCTGGGAGGCAGCAAGCCATCTAATATGTGTGGTTGCCCCTGGCAACAGAACTGCTAAGTGCACAGAAATTTATATTAAAAAGGAGCATCGGGTATGTTGATATTGCGAAAGGTACCATTTTATACAGACAGATATTTGGCTCTTGGGGGTGACATGAATTGTGGGGTTATAAAAGGTAAAATGTGCCTGCCTGAATAAACGGCTGAGAATAATTTAACAGACTGCTCGGGAGTGAATTCTGCTCCAGTCAGATTGGATTTTTACACATTAGGTCCTTTTTTGTGTAATGAGGGTTAGTAAAAGCAAACACAGGATTTTCTGTTGATACAACATTAGCAGAGAAAATAACCTAAACTACAAAACAGAAGAAATGTTTGAATAAGAAACTTTGTAAAGTATGAAACAGGAATGAAAAGATAGCTACAAGAAGATTAGGGAATAAAAATGTACACATGCTTTCTGTTCAATACCAACTTGGCAAACTTGGGATCACAGAAAGGTCAAAGGTCACTAAAAGTCAACGCTCCTGCTAACGATAACGATGTTCCTGCAGCGGCGGAGCGAATGAAGAATCCCCTCTGCTCGGACTATTTTCTGCTGTTACGGCTTCTGTGTCATCCGCGGCTCACTCTATTTAAAGGGTCTGGGTTGAAATTTCGAATGACACACTGACATATCTCCAGTTACAGAGGCCGGACTGTGCTGCTGTAAGGCTGAGAGGCTACGCATGCTCGGCGGGCAGTCAGGCATGTAAATGGAGTTTCACACTTAGCGAGCAGGTTAGCTGCGGCTGACGGCACAGAGCTGGAGCCAGCAGCCGACAGAGAGGCTAATGGGAGACCTCATTGAACATGTCAGACAAAGTGTGTTGACTTTCCCACAAAATGAAATATTTTTATGGCATTTAAACTTTTAGAACCTGAAAGGAGTATTATGCTGATTTCAAGCTTCATATTCCACTCTGTGATATCTGTGGAGTAGCTTAGCATAATTTACAGTAAAAAAAACAGTTTTCTCACACTAGTGCTCTGTGCAGGCCCTCATACAGCCTCTGCCTGCAACAACTCAAATCAAATTAAATAAAATTTTATTTGTATGGCGCAAAAACCACAACCAAAGTTATCTCAAGACATGTTACAAAAAGAGCCGTACTCTTTGTTATGTTCTTTAGCGAGAGAGTCAACATGAATCACCATGATTTGACTCCCTGATGAAGGCATGTTGCTGAAACGCGTCAGAGTTTGTTTTTAGGTCTAACTTGACCATGCCAATATAATAAAGGCATTTTAATTGTTTAAAGACAGGGCCTTGGAGTTTTCTTTTGTTTTTTAGGCTACATGTTTCCCTTTCCAAAGAGCACCTCAAGCTAACTCATTTGGAGTCCAGGAAGCGCTCCTTACCTGTCGGTTTTTGAATCACCATGAGCCGCACTTAGCACATTTGAGTCAGCTCTGTCCCTTTAAGAAACCCCGCCCCCTACAAGCCCACTTTATTCTGATTGGTCAGCTCTCCTAGCCTGATGCTCTCCTAGCCTGCTGAGGCTGCATTTTGTGACGTCACAAAGTGCAGCGTGTAGAAAAAACTGTGTGCAACCTGGCGTTCACAGCAGGCTGCAGACTGAGCTGAGAAGCCTGGAGATTACTCCAACATACTTTTACCTACAGATCTGAAATTTAACACGTTTAGTCTGGACATCCAACATTGTTACATTATATATATGTCTTAAAATATAAAAGAGCATAGTACCCCCTCTTTAAAGACAAATGTTAACTTATTAAATAATATTGAGAAGCTAAATTAAACCCTTTTTAGCCTTTGCACACTGTGTAAGCTGTTTTAGCATTTGGATTGTTAATATCCTATTTTGTCTTCCTTTTTAGTCTTTATCTCTCTGCCCAACTAGGATAAACGTAGGTGTGTTGGGTTTGGCCTCCGCTCCTACGTTTCCCATCTGTCTCTGGGCCAGAGCAGGTCATTGCTAATGGCACAGTAATCTGCCAATCGGCTTTTGTCTGAACTCAGTCCTGCTGGATGATCTAGAATTATTATTTAGAGTTACAATATGAACTCTAAAACCCTTCTGAGGATGAAAGTCACTGGCGGTATGTTATCAAGTCACACAACCTGTTATTTAATCATCTTTAGCTTGAAGAGAAAATGTTGATTGCATTGTCACAGGGAGGAAATAATGTAAAGTTCTGAAGGGTTTGGAAACAGTGACTCACTGAGTGGAATATTTTAATCACATCTCCTAAAGGTAGCGCCCCAGCGATTCGACTGGAACATGAACATTGAATGAATTAAATTAACCACCTGCTGCTGCTGTGATTCAATCATGAGACGACTGAATTTAACATCTGAATGGCCTTCTATGAATAGATCCTTTCACAGTAAAAATCTGTTCTAACCCATACATTTTCCCTTTTTGTGTGTGTTTTTGCTGTGTCAATATTTAGCTCGTCATCAAGCTCACAATAAGACGGGTTCCTTTTACTACTCATGAACAGTGATACTGTTTTCTTTGCCGCCTCTGCCACAGCGTTTACACGAGGAGAGCAAGTCTGTGTTCAGAAGAGAGGCAGGCCAGGTTGATGTGAGGACATACTGGTGACACTGCATGTGTGCTTCAGTATGATAGGCAACAGCAAGGCTTTGGTGACTTACGTCTGTGTCGGGACCCTTGTCTGCCCCGGGGCAGGAGAACGTGACGAGTTCATGGCACCTCTTGTGGACCACAAAACAGCAAACTGCAGGGACAGAAAAAAGAAAAGAGAGGAAGGTTAAGAGAGAGATTCATGAAGAAATTAAATACACGGAGAAAGACAGACAATAGAGAAAGATAAGAATAGGGACATATTTAATAAAAAACAGTGTGTTATTGTTGACCGATATGTGCATGGACAGGAGAAAGAGACAAATCGGATAACACCAAGAGAGACTGAAAAACGACTGATGTCTGGGCTAGGCTCCTTATCATGTGTCCAGATGGCCGGTCCTGCCTGCAGGCTGACTGCTCTTATTGCACAGTACAGTGCCACCTCCTCACTGACATGACAGGAGCTAAAGCAAACACCACGAGCACAAACACGTTCGCACTTTTGCACGTACAAGACGCACATTCAAATGCAAGCAAACACATCCACAAACTGACACAATAACAGAACAAGGAACCCGCCCAGATGCACGCAGCTGAATACATCAGCACCTACACACAGTGACAGCACACAGCGTCACACTCGTGGTGAAAGTGCCGGGTCAATGAGTGCACTGTGGTCTGCAGCCAAGCAAGTCTGCAGCCGACTCAAAGTGGAGGACGGCGACTGCCTAGCTCGCAAAAACTGTCTGACACCAAGACGAGACAGCGTGTGTGTGTGGGGGGGGTTATTGGTGTGAGCTGGCCGGAATAAATACCAAAATATATTCTCACTTTTCTGTATTTGCATGTTTTCACCATCGATGTTTCTAGTCAGTGTCATTTCCAGCCCCTCTCTCGTTTTGCCAGACAACAGCATCCCTCACGTTTTCCCAGGATGCAATGTTTACAAGGTCTTGCGGCTTGAGATGAAAGCATCTGAACTGATGGTTTTCAATAGTCCGCACTCAGCGCTGAGTAAGCCTGAGTAGGCTCCATTAGTGGCTTGTGTTGCATTAGCGCTGGATGCATTGCAAACCTTGCTTGATTTTACAGATTCACTACGGTTTCGCGGTGTCTGTGTCCGTCATGCATGTACGAATATCTACCTGCAGATCTTATATTATTTTCAATGCATCAACAGCCCCATAAAAACAGTACGTTGGTACTTCAGATTAGCTGTGATAGCTGAACAGACAAAGGAAAAAAGCCCCGAACAGGAAACCCAGACTTCATGGACAGAAAATACAAAACAAAAGTCACATTAACCTCCCTAAAGGACGTTGATTGACAGGTGGTGTGTAAAGATGTATGAAACATAAAGACACAATCACACTGACCACAAAAGATGTCACGTAAATTATACCCTATCTGACTATTGGTCTAACTATTGGTCCATGCATTCATTATGCAATGCAAACAGATAAATATTGTTCATGTGTCCGTATTCAGTCCAAATTATGATTCAGACATTTAAACACAAAGTGAATAATGACCGTGCTGCTGTTGTTATTTAGGTATGAGTCAAACCTGGTACACCATCTGGCCCGTCACAGAGCCGCCTCCCCTTAAATCCCTAATATAGACGGATATCTATAAATGCAACACCACATTAGCATTCCAGATATGTGAAGTACTTGCTGAGAACATTTTTGCACTCGATTTTAATAAGTTTGACTTTAATGTGGCTCATGAATCAGGTTTATTTCACACATTATTGGGCACAAGTCATAACTCCCAAATGGAATAAATGGAATAATTTCTGTCATTATCACCACAGATTTATCCAGACTGAGCCGCTCATATTAAACTCTTCTCACATGTCTGCGTGTGAATGGAGGTTTATGCATATTTTACACATCATGAGCCATTGGTCATCAGGTTCATGCAAAAGTCATTGGCAAATAACTGGCAAATATTTATGTCCTAAATATTATGTCCTTAATTTCAGTGCTGTTTTTTTTTCTTTTCGGCACCAAATCAGACATTTGTATCACTACTGTACACGCATAATGTACGGAAAAACAGCAGTACTGGGTTTTTGTTTGCCATCACATTGTTGCTAATAGGAAACAGTGTTGCCAGATGTACAATGTACATATTTGTACGATAATGTTGCCCTCTGTACGATCAATAATGCCAAAAAAGGCCAAATGTGCGATCATTTTGCCCTTTCAAAGAAACCCACAATAACAGTTCAGCGATGCATCTCATTGGTTTGCAAGCAGCTTCCCCGAATGTGCGAAGATTTACGCAGGGACGTGTATGGCTATTTCAAAAACAGCGTCAAGTGTGTGGCACAGCTAAAAAGAGTTTACTTCTTGAGCCGTCACAGACCCGCTGGCTCTCTCCGCATCAAGTTGTCAAGCGAATGTGCGCACAGTGAGACGCTCTGAGGCTCTTCTTCACCAACCAGATATAGATATGGTGCTTTTATTTTGAAGGGTAATAACGGAAGGAATGATTGTGTAGTGGGCTGCAGATGACTCTGTTGTGTGAAGCATACAGTTGCCGTCTTGTACAAAAGACGAGACCTCCGTGTTGTTACATTAGTATGGTGCAGACAGAGTTTTGCAATTCAGTGTGGTATTTTGACCCTTAATGTTTTTTTTCATATGTACAATAAAATATGCTAAAATACGATCATTTTAAAGCTGCAGTACGACATTACTGTATTTTCAGTCTGGCAACACTGATAGGAAAGAAATGATGCTAGCATTCTGCAAAATCATCCTGTCATATCAATTGTTTTAAGTAGGCTGCACAGAAATCAATATTTATTGCCCACGACTGTAATATACAGCAGTGTTCAGCAGGGAATTGGCAGTGCCAAGCCCTGCTGGAAGCAATATCATAAGAAAAATGTAATTATAATGCATTAACAACACAATATTTTTGTTGACAGTACTGTAAATGTATAGAATAATTAGATATATTAGAACATGTAACCATATGTCCCTTACAGAGCATGTGTTGTGTTTTTATTTGTTCTGTATGTGGCAGACACTCCAGTTAAACACTGTCACAGACAGTGCTTGGGTCAGTACAAACAGGACTGTATGAATTCCCACTCCAGATACCAGTTAAACAGCTGAACTTCTGTCTTTTCAAGCTTTTCCAAAGGCTGTCAGAACATGAACTTCAATAGTGTCAAAGCTGATTGCTCATAAATACTTCATTGGACTGGATCAAACACTCGCCATGCCAGTCATCATCAATTATTTCAGTTTTTCTTTGGTCCTTCAATGCTCTATTTTTGACACCATGAATACAGCTGTAAATATTCACAAGAAGCTCCAGTTGGAAAGACATATATCATGGTACTAGATTTTGTTGGGATAATAAATCCTGTTGGTAAAAGCCAGCTGCTCTACCAATAATGCTACAATCAGGGATTTAATAACAATAGAATGGAATGTTGATCTGTTTTTCAGGCAAGACACCATCTATACTAATCTATACATACAGATAGAGTTGGGCATAGCCATATGTTTGTATCCAAATGTAATGATTGTAAATCAATACAACCCCCCTATAGATATATATCACACCACCGCAATTCATCCCATATACACCCTCATGCCTCTGAGGAGCTATCGGTCAGAGCGGTCAATAGCCAGCATGAAACCATGACCATACGTCACGCAACTACCAACCCACAAACCAGACAGGTCGTTAATCCTCATTGATTCACCGCCCAGGTCCACACTTTAACACTTGATACACATGATGTTACAACCAGTACTGCCTGTATCAAAACCTCTGTTTTGTTTTTATTGAATTTCTCTATGGAATGCTAGTGTCCTTGTCCGTTCTGTGTTCATGCTTCCTTCACTGGATTTCTCCTGGGAAAGGCCTCAAACGTTTGAATTCAAAATATCTTAAGAAAAAAGATCATCATGTTGTATCTAGAGATGTTCCTTACCATTGCTCCATCCTAATACTGAATCCAATACCTAGACTAACGTATTAGCCAATACTGGGTACCAATCCGATATCATCCTCCCTTAGTGCCACACTGTCGATTTTGTCACATGATTATTTATCTGAAACCAGTACATTTTTTTATGGCGGCTGATTATTTATTGAATTGGATTGGTGCATTGACTTGAACATGCAGATATGGCATTTTGGGCTGTATAGGAGGCGAGACAGATGCTGGTGGAGTTGTCTCAACGAACCAGTTGAAGATTGTTTTAGCAGTTGTACGGTGCTTTGATTTGTACTCCAGAAAGATTTAGCAGAAAGCTCTATCTGATAATGATCTGAAGTGGCCTTTTGATGGGCCGTTTCCTATTGGTTCCTGCCAGTCCTGTCAGTCACACACTGGCTCAAGGAATGGGAAAAGACAGAGTGCATATTAATGTTGTAGTTTATTACCACAAATTAACATTTGGGTGTGGTGTGGAGGCGTTGCAGGCACTAAAAGAAAAGAAGGCAATGCAGAGTGGACGCCAGCTGTAGGAAGGGAAAGGCAGGAGTATGCACATGGGTCATCTTACATTTTCCCAAGAACCCAGGGGGGTTAAATCAGATGATGACCCTACTGGGAACCAATTGCCACAAACCTGCAGCTCAAGTTTAATTGGTCTACCCAAATACCTAGATCATTGCTTTCTGGCTGGACTAACTACTTACTGTGACACATGAGCAATTTAAAGAGTCTTTTCCCCAGAGATTTGTGGAATTGGTCTTGCTTATTAAGAGAATGTGAGAGCCAAGGAGGGAAATAAGAAGGAGAGGGTATGAATGTGAGCGACAGAGGTGGAGTGAGATAAAGACAGAAGGCGGTAGAGGCTTCAGATGAAGGCGGTCGAAACTCGTCGACCCATGCTGTTCTCATTAGAGCTGAGCTGCCTGTGATCAGTCGTCCCAGTGGTCGTGTTCTGGGGTAACACTTACAGATTCAACACATTCATCACCCCTGACACCGTCTTAGGGAAACATCTCCATTAGGAGGCAAACGCCCCGAGCTAGCGTCACAGTAACTGCATTACAGTAGGGGTATAATGTACTCTATATATTTTAACAGTGGTTAGTGTTTATTAGTCTATTTATCAAGTGCTTGTATCCTGGCGAATCGTTTGGAAAGCTACTAAGCTGATCAGATAAGGCCGACTGAGAACAACAGTGGTTGTTTTTTTAAAAAGCAAGTTTGTTGGTGTAACTGGCAATATTTGTCGGCCTATGACCTCATAATTTCCTTACTCTCTGGACGGGATTAATTATACAGCCAGTGAGAGTGTAATGAGCGGTTTCAAATCAATACGTATTGCCTTCCAGCACAACAGACAGCTTAATCTCTTTTTCTATCCCAAAAAATAGCATAGCCCAGGCCTACTCCTTCCCCCGCAGATCAATTCTTCCAAATTTCTTCCAGGTCGCGAGTTCATAGCAAAGCACCGATTCCCTTTTTTTTCCCTTCAAACACAGGCAGGAAATGAGAGAGAGGGCATGGTTTAATCCAACTGTTCTCCGTATGTAGATGTGATTTATTTCCCTCTGAAAGAAAGCAATTGTAGTAGGGAGAGCTTTTCAGATCTAACTATCAGAAGGCCCTGAAGCCCATTGGTGTCCTTGACAAAAGCCTCTCTTTCATTATTCCCTGTGGCTCTTCTCTCCACTTCAATGCCTGGACCGTTTTCACAAAACAATAACTCAATGGCTATGAAATGGAGAATGAGATGAAATCATTAAAAAGGAACCATTTAGATCTGACCGGGACAAAACGGTGGTTGGAAATGGCTTGGAAAAGGATTTTAATCACTGTTTGATATGGTTACATGCCAATCTTGAGAGTGGGCGCACAGCTGGTGAACCAGATGTCAGGCCAAAACACACATTACATTACAAACTGCAGAAATTCATAGGCCTCATTACTATAAACAACAAGTGAAAACCAATAAGCTTCAAGTATCTGTTTGAACTACTGGCATTGAACACTCTCATTTAATAGGGTCACTAGTTTGCTACCTTTATGCATCACATGTTAGGTACATTACTAGTAAAGACAGGGCTACACTTTGGTTACCACAAGGGTTAATTCAAACGTATATATTTATATCTCTCTGGTTTTTGCCAGCATTTTTTTCTTTAAGTAACGAACAGCATTCAACTTGTTATCAGCACCCATGATAAGTGCGATACAGGAAACTCTAGGGTTACTTATTTTTTCTGTCTATAACTCGACACCAGAAAGAGGACTGCACTATTAAAAGATGTCCAAAATGTTCCAATGTACAAAATATTTATATGCAACTATGAGAAGACCTTGACAAGACTGCTATTTATGATGGCCAAGACAAATATCAGTTTTAAGTGAGGTTGTGTCAGTCTCTGTTGCTTCAACGTTATTAATGGTAGCAACACATTTTGGTCCAGACACTCATGTTCCCTATAAGGTGAAAACTACTGACTTAAAATAGCACCACCATGAAGCAGACATTTTATTTCTTTGTGAAATATCTTAACTTTTCGGTGGATTTCCAGAACATTTAGACCGAACATTTGTCAAACTAGGGGTGGGACAAAATATCAATACGGCAATATATTGTCATCCGACTTGTGCAATACAATTATCGTTAGGATGGCCCCAAATATCGATATTTTAATTTACAGATATGTGGTTCTCTAAAAAGATTTCACCGTGATTTTGACTCACCGCGTCACTTCTTAATGACGCCTCGTTGTGGCACTTATGACATGAATGAGGGCAACATGAACGTAAATTAATTGGCCAAAGAAGTTAATCTGATATCGTCATATGATTGTCAAACATTACTTAAAAATCATGAATAAAATTAAAGAATTACCACTAAAGGTCAGAGTGCTGCTACAGTAAAGGTGTAGCAGCATTTGCAGTGATGGTGATAAAATGAGGTCAAAGGGCAACAATGACACAGCCACCTCGGTGACGTCAGCCATTAACAGCATCCAAAAAGCTTTTCCACAGGAAGACTGTAATCACTTCCATCATAACTTAAAGGTCTGTGCATTAAAGCCACATTATTCATCACTGTGACATGAGCAGTAGCCGATTCTTAACAAGGCGGTGATTCATCCCCTTAAGTAGCACCATGGTGGATAATGGGAAATTAATAGAGACATGATTATTCCTGCTTGGACTTGGCTCTAACATTAACTGCCTTTTAAGAAAAAAGGGGGTTGAACAAGTGGCTGCTATTGTGGACGTTGATTAAACTCCCTCTCTAAGGCCCTTTAATGACATCAGTTTAATGTTAAGGGTGATCAGCGTAATGATCAATGAAGATTGTAGAGTGTAAGAGTTTCAATGAAGCTGTCATGCAAAGTGCTTTCTTTCCTCTGAAACTTTTATGACTAAAGTTCCTTGAAATTCTTGGCTTTAAAATCTATATTTGGATACAAAAAGAAAAACAGGCCAGGTGTAATTATTACTTTGGCACCTGAACATGATTTGTAATGACATAGTGACTGGTTGTAACAGTAACTTACATATCAGGTTATGCAGCTAAATTACACACAGACAGGTTCTCCCCTTTTCTCAATGTTTACAATCCTGTCACAATGTAAATACTTCAACGCTGACACAGGTAGGATTGAATACTGCTACTGGGAAACAGACTGTACCTAACAACGCTCTTGAGTTATAATTCAAAATCACACTGTTTTTAAGTTAAGTGCTTAAAATGTATTGATGCGAGTATATAATAAGTCAGAAGGTGTTAAGTTAAAGAAGAAGTGTTTTGTTCAAGTGCATTTTGCTGATCAAAACCAGCTGTAATATTAAGCTTTTTAAAGACACTGAGTGGTCAAACATTTTTAGAGAGTATTCAGTTCAGGGGCAACATCTTTGACAAGATACACCTCAGAGACTCAACAAGCCGATCGCTTTTGAAGAGCTCCTTTAAATGCGGCTAGAAATGCAGCCTCCTTGTACCTTCATTTCAATGATGACTGGTAAACTGCAAATCCCTGGAATGAACTTGTAGGGTCAGGCCACTTAATGTCAGTATACTGAGCTCCTTCAGAGTGTAAATCTGCATCTGTTGTGTGCATACTGAAACCTGCCCCAGTTTCCCAGTGAGATTTACGCTTTTCACTCGGCTGTTTGAGGGCGACATCCCCCGTTATGGAGTTTATAAATCGACCAGGCCACCACATGTCCAACTAGTTCTGTATTCCATGAGACCGGAGCATCTTATATGGAGAAAGGGTTTGTTTATCGTAGCCTTCTAGTCTCTATATTCAGCCCCTGAATCCACAAACAACCTGTGCATTAGTAAGTATACATCACCCGTAGTACCAACAAACCAACAGGCAAACCCCTGCACATACTGCAATATGTATGAGAAGAGAAGAGTGCTCATCTTGACACGCTAAATGTTAGAAGAGGCATGGGCATACTGGGACAAGTAGCTATCAAGGGTTATCAAGTAGTTTCCAAGGAAACAAGCCATTATGTTCTTATTGGAAAAAATTAAGGAGCCTATCTTAGGGCCGAAATGAATCCTTGGGCTGGCTGCTAAATGGAGCCACTCGGTGTGTCTGAAACAGCATACTATCATACTAATCATACTAACCGTGACGTAAAATTGAGTATGTCATGCGCTCCCATCTCAAAGTATGCAATTTTGTGTATGCAAGAAATGCCCGGATGTATACTAGATCGGCCCGGATATTTGAGTATGAGACGGGAGCTCACTGGTTGTACTCAACATCCCCAAAATGCATTGCGGCTATTCAACTTCTACTATGGCGGAGATGTCTTTCTGAGAAAGGTAACAGGAAGTTTCATTTTAGGCTGTATGAGGTCAACCTTTCAGTTTTTACTTAAGTATTACTCCCATTTAACTGCCAACATAAAGATGAATGTTTCTAAAGTGTAATAGTGGTAAAAACAGGCCTGTTATTGCTATGTAAACAAACAAACCATTAACAGCTGCATAAAACATTGATAATTTGCTTAAAGCTGCTGCACTCACAGGGGGGCAAATTTGCAGCCACACAAATAAAACTATTGAATCAGGCCATTTAACCGGGTAATGATCCTTTTTGTATTCCAGAAGTCATAAGTCAGGTTTATAATCAGTGTTATTTTTTGCACTAATGGTGTGATCTTTCTTTCGTCTGCTTAGTACAAATAGTGGACACGTAAAATGCACAGGAGAGGAGGTGAACTCTGTACGCGGCAGAAATCATTCACAAAACCCATCTTGACAAGTCAGTCAATCTTTTGGACGTTCTCTGCAATGTCCTCGTGTAATGTCTGATCATTTCCTATCAGATCCTGGTTCGTAGCTTCATACCAAGCTATTTTGTAAAATGGGTCTTTAGCGGCATTCAGGAGTCACGATATTCACACTTGCGGTCCAATTCTAAATTGGAAGGTCTGTGCGACTCTTGCGGAGGCTGATTTCCTTCCCCTTAACTGCGCTATTCCAGACAGACACTTATATAACCAAGGTCTAACAGGTACAAGTTAATTTGCGACTAACACAAAAGAAACTTGGGTCCCATTCAGCTGTATCTGTAAAAACACCGTGTCTTCAAACACCGATGAAGTATGCGGGGAGAAACCTTGGACTTATTGTGCTCGAGAAATGTTTAAGAGTTGTTTTTCTGCTGTATCCATGTTGAGATGAAGACTAAGGTTGAGCTCTAGTGAAACTTGTTGACATGACTGACTTCCTCCCACATATAATAATTCCTCATTCTTTAACAAGACCTAATTAAAATCAAGTTCATCATATTTGAATCCTTGCACAAAGTTCCCGAGTGAAACAAAGACTGAGTTTATAAGGCTTAATTAAAACTCAGTTAGGGATTGTACAAGTGATGTCTAAACAAAATATATGGGTGTTTTCTTCCCTGGTAATTGGCAGATTGTAAGAAGGAGTCTTGAGCTCCCTGCACACATAATGGCCACTTATTGGGGAGAGTGGTCAAGAGGGATGGCATGCAATAGAAGGATTTGGACTGCTGCCGGCACAAATTACATAATGGGCACTTGAGGGCGACCCTCCTTCATGCATAAGAATTAGAATCAGTGATGGCAGACTTCTGTGTGACGACAGGGAGTTGGTGGTACAGCAGCTGTTGGGAGCTGTTCTGAGGTGAAGGGGGCGATGCACACTTAATCTTCCTATTCTATATTACATATGGTGGCTCAGAAAGGCAAAGGCTGTGTAAATAATGGTGGAAAGATAACGTACAAGAAAGGTCAAAAGCTAGCATTTGTGAGCAAGCAATTCATCATTTATGACAACTGAATAAAGGAAACCAGGGAAACCAATGATAGCAGATTTCAGTTACATCGGGGTTCATGATTGGAAATAAAATGCAACATGTGAAAAATGTAAGAAAATAATACCACAGAGATGGCAGTAGTTTTGCAGCATTTGCATGCAGGACATTTTGTAATAGCTGCACTATTAGCCCTAGAAACTGATCTGATTCAGGGACCCAACTGTGGAATAAGACTTCAGTTAGCTGTCAGAAAGTCGACACGTCCCATCTGTATTGGTAGGCTTCAGCTCTTTTTGTTGAGAAGAATGCATTGGAAAATACTACTGGATTGATCGATAACACAAGTCAATGATCGTTTACGAAATTGTTCAACATTAGGATAATAGAATCCTATCATGGCAGGAAGTAGCAGGGCAAGTCTTTAATTTGTTGCCCATCATGTCGAATGAACTAAGTGATCCTTGCCGAGAACAGAGATTGGTTTGGATTCTGAGTAAATTGTATTTATCCAATGATATTGGCTTTCATGTGACCTCATTTGTGTGTGTGTGTGTGTGTGTGTGTGTCATACTTAGCATTCTCCTCAAGATGTTTCTGTTTACCGGCCTGTGATAAATGCCTGACTGACTGCTGACTTGTTTTAAAGAGCCGGGTTGCTTTGGGATTTAGGATGAATGGCTCACCAATCAAGAGATAATGAAGATTGTGCACAAATATACACAACCGCAAGTGTGTGTGGACATAAAAATCTATAAGCCATTTTCTAATCCTCGAAGACACAATTACAACTCTGAACTATGGAAGGAAACTATTGTAAAAGTTCAGGAAGCACGTAACTCCAGCGGGCTCTGAAATGAACAAATGAGCCGCAGGGCTCAAAGTGTTGCAAACAGCAGAGGACCACATGGCTGCACACACCCAGGAACATCTTACTGAAGGAATAACAGGAATGTTTAGAGCTGCAGCCTTTACAGTGCTTCTTCTGCGTGTCCTCAAGTCAACCCCATTGGATAGCCCAGGTGAAATACCATCATAACGATGCTTATTCAGTTCTGGCTCTGTTTGTGTGTGATGCTTGCTCAAGTGTTACATTTACATATAAACACAGAGGAAGGGAGGTCAGACGGGGCCGAGCATTGATGGACACAAGGCCGTGCAATTACTTTAAATATTTGACCAAGCTTCTACACATAATACAATCAATGGTTTCAATAACTCAGCAAGTAAAGTCTCAGCAGTAATTAAATTCCATGGTCAAGATGTTCTACTCAAAACATGAATACATTTCCATCCAACCTGCAGAAATCAAAGTCGTTCTGGGTGATTTTTAAGCAGAAAATAAACCCTTGTAGACCATCTCGACCAGCAGAACTGTAGAAAACAAAGTGGGGAAACTCCAGCATAGCAGTCAGCACAGATCTGTTCTCTAGTGTGAACAGGTTCAAGCACTTGAAAAGGACACAACCCCACCGGGTGTGAACATTTGTTCTCCCATGGGAACAGCTCTGTGAGCCGGAGACAACTTTCTAGTTAGCCCGTGTGGACAAGGCTGTTCCCTCTTTCTTCGACGACTCAACACCTCCAGTCGAGCACACCGAGCGATTAACCTGACCTGACTCTGTGCCAGCTCTCACACTGTGTCGTCTCAAACGCCTTCAGCTTCTGAAGCCATGGGCATCGTGTGCAGTGAACATCCCTGAGGACACTGTGTAATGCCGCAGCGCAGTCATGTGGAGCAAAAAATAGAATAGATTGAAAACAGTCCTGGGCTCCAAAAGACACTGAAATGTTGGCTGGAGCACCGACGGTTTTAATGAATAATTTACTGAGACTAAAAAAGCAGCATCCTTTGACAAAATAAAATAGCTCGTGAGCAAAAAACAAGCAGCAACCTTTGTAGAGAGCATATCAGCCAGTATAACCATAGTTATAATGGATAAGCAATTAGCATGCCTCCCCATTTGGCAGCTGTTCCCAAGCTAACAGCTGTTTGTTCATCTATGAGGAAGTAATTAGTATGTGTAACAAAAACACCATCTTCCTCTTCTGCTCAAGACTTTTATTTTGCACTTAAAAAATTGGATCCTACTGAAGCTGCAACTGTTGCCAGCATTTTGGTCTGGACATGGTCGAAAGTTCGGCTTCACCAACAAACATATCCAACTGGTAAGCCCTACAGGAAGGTGATCAACATATTCATAACGTGCATTTGCCAATCAGTCCCGAGGGTAGCATCTTTGTGATGCAGATTGTGTAAGTAAATGTGGTTGCACCTTCAGGTTTAACTGCGAGCCAAAGAGCAAGTAAAGGTAGTCTTCCAGGGTGTTGAACGTAGGCCTTGAACAGCAACGCCTTGTTCGTCCTGGGCCAGATTTGTTCAACATCAGTGGTTACACGCAAACAAGCCACTACCACTTGCTATATTCTAAGGTAACTGCTAAGCTCCTGACTCACTCCATAAGAGGGTGACTTCATCTCAATCCTGAGCACTCCACTGTGCCACATGAACCATGACGACAAGGGCCTCTTAGCAATGACCTCACACACTTATGCATACACACACACACACAAAGAAATCCTTTGCAATAAGACCAGCCAGTCAGTGCCAGCAAATCCTTCACTTTTAAACTTCTTTTCAAAGCCTTTCACTGTGTTAAAAAATAAGTTTCAATGACTCATGTTTCTCCACCAAACTAGAGGCCCATAACACACGAAAGAATTTTTAAACACAAGCTGCTTCCATGTTTATCTAGAGGAGGCTCTCATACCAGCCTCGTAGCCCTCCTCTCAGCGGGCTCAGAGGGCCGGGCCCGGCTTCGTGTTTCAAGGTTCAAGAAAGCACGAGGGGAGGCTTTTATTTAGACAGCTTTAACACAGCGTAAAAAGAGAGTTGTCTAGCATACAAATCCTTTTATTTTGTCCAGAGGTATTCAACATCTGAAAACATGGGCAAACATATTCAAATTATATACGACTATTGATCTCTGAAATGAGATCTTTGTACCATTGCACCATGTGCTCGACTGCCGGCCATTGTGAGATCTGGATGTTGCAATGCTGTAATATCCTGCATACTAACATTGTCTGATTTGTACAGCAGCTAACAAAGCTGGCAAAGTCCCATCTTACGAATGTATATATAAAGTTGTCACTCTCACTACACGGTTCATACCCAGTGTTTACTTACTTTGCATATTTCAGGGACAGAACACGAAACATTTCGAATCATTCACTCCTTGTAGTGTCTTGTTAGGAGCTCCCTTTGAGAAACTGCTTCTGGATGACTCACAGCAATGAATTTGCACAGACTTAGACTTAATGTGATGCAAACTCATGCACCGAAGATTCAACAATCGGGCATCTATTACCCAAATAAAAAGACGAAGGAACACATACAGATGGGTGTGCAGAGTTTTGCATAAAAACCCCAAACTTTTCTGCATCAACATTTAGTTGTTGCAATCAACACATCGAAATTAACAGTGTTTTTGGTCCTGAATTACACCTACATCCTTTGACGTACACGCTGTCTATAATCAGCACACTTGTTGATTACCCAGCTTACCCTGGCTGAGGTTTGGAGTAACCGATAGCGTAGAGCTTTAATAGGATTTTAAAACGATTTGGCTAATCCAACTCAGAGCCAACAAACTCTCTACAGGGCAAGGACAACAAACCACAGCGAGGCAGGAGCTGACATTTACTCAAGCAGTTAAACATGTTTATTGGCCAAAAGCCCGTTCTACTGTAGTTTAAAGGAATGTTACGAGCCCCTCGTAATCTTGGCAGACTGTTTTCTGCATACAGACTTTATCAGATTTCAACAGAATTAACTTAAGATAAGATAAAGCTAACTGTGCAGATTTACAGGCAAATAAGTCACCAGTATCTGACTGAAATGGAAGCTTGTCCATCACATGAAAAACACCTCTCTTGTGAGCATGTTTCCATCTGCTCGGGTACTTTTCACTCGAACAGATTTATGAAAGACGTCGTCCACAAGGACATGAGATGAAATGCTCGTCAACAGAGCAGATGTGAGCTGAGAGTTGTAAAAGATAATAATAATAATAACTTTATTTATATAGCACCTTTAAAAACAGAATGTTTACAAAGAGGCATTTCGAGCAATAAGCAATGCAAATTAAGAGAAAAGTAAATGAAATAATTAAATAAAAATAAAAGCAATGAAAGACCATAAAAGGTTATAATAAATAAATAAATAAATAAAAAGACGACATCACATCAGAGGAAGAGAGATAAAAAATAAATAAAATAATACAATTTTTAAAAAAGGGTTGGGATCAATAAAATGAAAAAGAGGTAAATAAATAAATTAAGAAGTAGAAAAATAAGTAAAATCATTCAAATTAAATTAAAGCCATAAATGATGGTAGGAATAGGAACAGATGAATGCATATAAAACATTTTGAAAATGCAAAGATCTCTGCTTACAGATAATTTAATCGTCTGCTAAAGCGAACATTAATTTACTCTTTCAGGATTGTTTGGGAACTACGTTGTGCACTTGAGCTGAAAGGTCAACAATTTTGCACAATCATGGCTGACCTCTCCAACCAGGTCTGAAAAGGAGCTTTTGTCAAACCCTAGAAGAGTCAACTTGACATTTTACAGGCAACAATAACAGCCCTCCCTGTTACACAAAACAAGAAGTAAATGAAAACAGCATGTCACTGTTATTATTTCAGCCATCTATTGACTAATACGAAAGCTTCCTTATCTTGTGGATAAAGGGATCCGCTTTAATGCCCTTCAATAATTCACCTCCACGCCCTGACATTTAAAGCCTCCATAATGGGTGACGCTGTAACACAGAGGGACACCTCTGTATCGAGAGGACACATCTGTGTGGCGGAGAAAGACTTAATCATTCAATGATTTTAACATAAAGGCCAAAACTGGCACATCAATACCGCAATAACTGGTGGAGAAGCAGCCAACCTTTAACTGCTGTAGTGGAAGGCAAAGAGACGCGTTTAAGTGGTGTTCCAATTCAACCCGGGTCATTTTCAGAAGGTATTGATTGTGATTTCATTTTATTGTGCTGTCGGTAACATATTAAATCCGGTAGCTGTACTAATCAAGTGCGGATGATTCCATTAAATTCCTACAGGTGCACTTCTATGCAAGCATTGATGCTGGAATGTGCTTTTCTTGTAATGAGCAGTCTGTACTCCTCTCAGCTCCATGCTCACTTTTTCTGCTGAGTTACAATTGATTCATTGCTGAGGTGGGAGAGATATAACTAACAGATTGCCAGCTGGGCCAGTCTCATTCATTTGCTCATCTAATTACTTAACTTGTGTCTGTTTTCTTCACTTACAGAAAAGGAACAGTTTAAGCGGCAGCCAGTTTTTTAAATATCATTAAATTAATCAGGGACTCCTCGAGGCTCCGGTGCTGTAAGACGGGGCAAACACCAGCCGACTTTTGGATAGAGACAGGGTTTATTATGGGGAGGAGAAGGGAGAGATAAAAATGAGAGTGAGATGATTAGGGTGGAGACAAATAGAGGAATTACTTTGATGCCGTCTGCCGTAATCTGGATCTGCAAAGACAACACAAGGGCTGATCCTGAAAGCACAAGCACTTACAAAACAAAGGCCGGAATTGGGATTAAAAACCTACTAATTTTAAAGATTATTTCTTTTAGCTTTTTAAAGCTTTATTTTAGCGAGAGGACAGTGGATAATGGCGGAAATGGGGGAAGAGAGAGTGGGGATGACACGCAGCAAAGGGCAGAGGGTGAGAGTTGAACCCGGGGCCGCCACATCGAGGACTATAGTCTCTGTACACGGTCACCAATTAAACCGCTGAACTAAACCGTTGCAACCTACTAATTTTAGAGAGATTGCAGGTTCAGCCGGTCTGAAAATCACCTGTTATAAGGCTATAAGAGCTCCTCAGTTACATTTGACAGGAAGAGATTCCAAAAAGGGGGAAAGAGAGAGAGAGAAGAGCTGAATGTGCAAATTGATCAAATGTGCAGAGGAGCAAAACTGCCGGATTCAGCGAGGAAAATGCAACAGTAGTGTCAGACATACAGCCTGTTTCTGCTCTGAAAATAATGATGGAAATGCACGCACCATAGAAGAGGTCTAAGGTAGGTAGCAGAATACAGAATCAGGAAAAGGGAGATTGAAAGAAAGATTAAAAAATAAAGTATTTGCTTGTTTTTTTAGGAAATTCTTTAGAGTGAAAAAAACACTGTTTGTCGCTGGGCCTCCGGTGTTATCACGGCTCTTGATATTAATGAACCTGAAAGATGGATTGTGTTCCTCTGCATGTACATTACTCACTGCCTGTCGCTCCATCCTAATGGGACCTAACCCAACTATTGATTAAATGGCACAGACTTGAGCAGCACCGTGATGTGTACAGTTAGGGGGGAGCAGCGAGGCGTCTGCCCCTCGCCTCCTTCTTCTCTCTATCTTCTGCAGCTGCTTTGTCCACAGTAGATCTTTTCCCGGCTGAGTTATGGCTTCAGATTGAGCCGAACGCATCGATCTCTGATGATGTCCCAGGGGTTCGTGGTATTGCTCTGGGACATAAATTCTACCGGACGACAGAACGGCCCTAATAAATAGAAAACACTGTGACACCACTGCTGGAAAAAAATGGGTTTTTATTGGCAGTGTTTTCATTACTTCCAACGCCCCCAGAATGCCTGCAAACACTTCTTTTCTGTCAGCTGAGGCCAGGACTCAGAATAGCTCGCAGGCGTGAAAGTAAAGCCAGAGAGTTTATGATGGCAACTTAAACAGTACCACTGTTTAAATAGGTAGCAGATATAAAATTAGCTTTTTCACATGGTGAAAACCCTTAACACGCTCTATAGAACTGGCTGCATTAGCGCACATAAACATCCCTCTGCACTCTTTCTCCAGAGTGTGCTGCACATGAGGATTCCTCTGGAGTGTAAAGGGGTGTGTCTCTTTGTTTCCGCATGCATGCACACAGTCAGAGTTTACCCAGGGTGTGTAACCCCCCTTACCATGAAAGAAGAGGCATTCGCACCCATGAGACAGTGCGCCAGACAGACAGCACAGACCCAACACGAAACTGCCATCTGAACCAATCATTTATAGGGAGGTTAGCGCTGGCATGAGAGGAGTTAGACTTTTATTTTGGTGACATCTGTATTTCTTACCTCGTAAAAAGCACATAAACGGAAGAATGACAGGCAAAGAAGCAGAATAGCGCGCACACTTACAAAGAGTAACACCCCTATACAAAGAAAGCACGCACACACTGTTACACAATGGTTTGAACCTTTCCATCCTCCAAGGGGGTCCGGCATTGCAGGGGCTATAAATAATCATAGGAGATTACTGGGTGTGGTGACAGAAGGCCTGACTGATGTCACGACCTTTATCAAACAGTAAGTAAACACTGCAAAAGACGTGCATGTAGGTCACAAGTGCACACTCAACAACAAGATGGCATATTTTCATGTGCATGTGGGGTTAAAGAGGATTCTGCACAAAATGATGTTATTAAAAATTAATCTACAATATATTATCCCAGGTACAGCATGTGAGAAAATTGCTCTTCTATTCATAGGCTTCATCCTCACCAATTATGTCTCCGAACAATAATTCAACTCTATTTTAGGTTTTTCCAAAAATTCTGGGTTTAGGAAGAAAGTATGTTATCCGGTTAGATTATGCACACTGATTTACCACGAGTGTGAGGGAATGAATTCCATATGATAGGTGCCACATTTTCCGAAGGACGTTTACTTTCAACAAGCCCAGATTACAAGACATGAATTTAACAGGATACATGTTTTCTACTGCTTGCTTTAACAGCAGACAAAATTCATGATGACTGACATACTTTGAATAAGTTTTGAGCTTAATCTGCGCATGAGATACTGTTTATTCTAAACATTCCTGATAGTTCATAAAGTACTACATAGTTTAATCTATGCTTCTTTATGCTAAAGATCATGTATGAAGTCATGATAATTCATGTACCCTTACAAAAATGTGTACTGGAAACTTATTTCAGCTAAGGCTACTGGCCTTAGTTGTACAATTTCAATAACGCACTCTGAGGTGTGCAGATATAGAATATAACACATTGGTGGAGGAACATTATAGAAATTCATTTTTATGGGATATATTCTTCTGTTAAAAAATAGCGTACTTACTAAAAAAACATACTTTTTATGCTAAAAAGAACTTCACACACTTATACTACAAAATCTCTCTTCTCTACTAGGGCTGGGTTTAAAAAATCTATTTTTCCGATTCAAATCGATTCTAATTTGACTGACCCAGTATCGATTAGTAAATCCCGAGATCGATCTTTAAAAATATGTTTAAAAACGTGTCTGATCACTCTTGTTTTAGAGCACTCCTGAACGCAGCACGACTCAGTGCATCCCCTCGAAACACAGCAGTGAGGGAGACATGCCCGGACTCGTTAACTGCACCTACTAAGGAGACATCAGAGATCGCAGACGGACTCTTTTTATCGTGTGTGCGTCCGTGAATATGTAAGTTAGTTTTGTACTGATATTTATGTTACACTCTGTTAATGTCGGCTTTGGCCGTAAGGTGTGAATTTTCTGTTATTATACAGTATGCCTTTCCTCATATCTCCTAGTCTCGTGTGGTTTTGTTTTTCACGCTATGAGATCTCATGGCCAAGTTGAACCCCAGTTCTTTTCATCAAAACCACAAGCCAGACATAAAGACTAAAAATCTGAAACTAGAAATACAAAGTTCATAGGTTGTCTAATTCATAAACTTGTTGTGTTGACTGCTGTTTGTTATGTTAAATAAAAAGTACATGATGTTACTTCTTTGGGCTCAATTCTTAATGTAAACATTTACAATTTTGATAATGCACTTGTTAGAGGTGCATTGATAGTGTAACTGAAAACTAAACCCCGAACACAAATCGAATCAAAGCGGGACCTTGTGAATCGTAATCGAATTGAGAAACTGATACCCAGCCCTATTCTCTACAATTGTAAGTAGCAGCGCTGCATCTTTTTATAGACTCATGATCTACAATGAGCAATATTTTCACAGTCATCCAAAGAGTTCATTTCAGTAATGTGATATGATCATAAAACGTGCTCATTCTGAGGCTTGTGATTAAAAAAAACGTCAACAGGCGGTGACACTGGACACGCTTCCTGGATTGTGTCAACCAAGTCCAAGTTTTTTAAGACACAGAGCAGCTTTTGTTTAGTTCTGCCAAGATGACAAAGTGTTGTATAAGAATAATCCTCCTTTTCATTGTAAGTCAAGTTGAACTGCACAAGCATATGAGGATAAAAACAGAGTAAGAAACGGGAGGAAAGATTTAAGGAGTAGAGAGACGGACCCCTGACCTGCTCGATGAACAGGGAATAAAAGGAGGCGTAAGTGCAAGTTCAGTTAAAATAATTGAAAGGGTGAGCAGCACAACTTGGCATGGACAAAAGGAGAGCATCAGGGAGTACAAGAGAGGAGAGGGAGAGAGAGGAGCACATGAAGCAGAACATATTATAGCGGTAAAATGAAAAACAGTGGAACAAAAGAAAATCATAGCTTGGCGTGAGTAGTGAGAGAAAAGATAAAGCTTTAATGTCCCCTGTAGTTAAATCGGGAAATGAAATAAAAGAGCCCGGAAAGAGAGCGTGCAGGAAAATGTGAAAACATGCCATCACAGCTTTATTACATGTGCCTGTTTCAGCTCATAGTCGGTTCATTCAGACAAACTTTTCTCTGTTCCCTCGGCTGTGGTCAGCTGGCCAGAGAAACTGCTTATTGTGGTTCTTACAGCCTGCAGTCAGACAGGACATTACTCTCCACAGCCGTCCACTCAGTGGGTCTGTGTGGGTGGATGTGTGTGAATGTGTGGGGAGGTGTACACCACAGAGCTGGAAATACTCCAAGATATCACTACAGTATTATTGCCGCTTACATAACTGAGCCCTTCTCTCTCTTACTTCTTATTTCCTTTTTCTCACAAAATCAGATTGTTCTCTCCCTTCGTCGTCTCCACCTCTCCGCTCTTGCACGACTTGTGAACACCAGCGCTGAGGCCGACCGTCGTACTTCCCTGTCACACCAGCGTGCAACAAATGCTAAGGCAGCAGGAGCTCCAACAGTTACTCTGTGGTTTTGTGAAATTGCATTAGCCCACAGAGGAAAAGAGAGCGCCGCTATGAAGAGGCTGCCTCACTGCTGAAATCAACCACATCCTTTGTCGACGCTGCAAACAAAAGGTGGAGGAAGAAGGAAGGCACGTCTACCGATGCAAATAACAAGCTCATATGACTGCAGAGCCTTAAATGCAAACAACACCGGGCAATGTTTGCTGCAACGCTGGACGAGACCTAGGATGACACGTGCAACTTGCAATACAATACTATTGAATGGTTGCATAGCAAGATTGTTGCCTATCAGACATAGTACTATCTACTCATTTGCATACTGCATATAAATACGTATCAGACAGGATTGGAATTACATTTTGGTGCGGATCACTACATCTCAAAAGAAGCAGATGAGCGCAGATGGTAGGCAAAAAAACTTTCAGTGCCTGACAGATTGCAGTAAGTTCTGCCAACATGGCCATATTTGAGACATGTCAGTTCACAGCAGATGATGGACGAGCGGGGCAATTTGAGCCCTGTGTGTGCACGAGCATCTCCTCTCAGCCTGTTAAGACGTTAACCCATGCTGCTGAAACACACAGTAGTGGCCCTCTTTATCTCCTATAACTTCCTGTTGCACAAAATAACAACCAATAAAGGGAGAGCAGGAAGAAGAAAATTGGTGAAAAGGAAGCAGTGAGTGATTACACATCAGGAAGAGGACGTGTACTAGTTAATCTACAGAGCAGCCAGCTGCCAAATCCCACAGTGCCTGGATAAGTGGATGACATGAATGGCAGATCGTGTGTTCAGGAGTGTGGTATCTAGCTGGTCAGTCAATGATGTGCATCACCATTGATGGCCACATCTAATAATTAAACAAATCTGGTCTGCTACCATCACAATTAGGATCCCATTCTGCGGGAAACACAATAGCTAACATGCTCATTCACCAGCTAATGAGCTATGGACATACATTATATAGCTTTGGTGTTCGCTCTTGGTCCTCCTTATCCAAATATGGTCACTTCTGGCTCCATAAAACCAACATGGTGACCACCAGAAGGCCAACTTTGAGGCTTCAAAAAGGCAGTCGACAAAACCAATAGCCGACGTCACCGTGGCAACGTCCGTTATTTATAAAGTCTATGATTCAAAAACACTGAATTTGAAACAAGAGATACGGCAGAAGTGCGGACCGTGACGGACTGTGTTAAAAGACTATAGCCCGATTATAAAACCCTGGTCGACACACACGAATCTCCGCCCCCTTTCCGGCGCGATGCTATGCTCCGTCTTCTGCGACACCTCGTCATCTCAGCTACAAATTCCGCCCGTCTTCGTCCAGGCAGTGCTCGAACATCGTTCCAAATTTGTCAGGGCTGAGTTTTATAAACAGATTGAATGAGTAATAGATACAAGACCTAACCACTGTAACATCTTCACTGTACTAACCCTGTTTCAGGCACGTTTGTGACATCAGATGGTGACCCAGCAGAAAAGAGACCGAAAGGAGTATAGTTCACTGGCAATGGGAATAGAGACAATCGGCATCCATAAGTGGGTCTTTCCAGGTCTGAAAAACCTGCGTCAATGCGCTAATTTCGGTGGGAAAAGGGAGAATTTAGCAACAAAAGTTCAAAATAAATGTAAGGAGCCGAGTTAAGAATTAAAATAGGCCATTGCAACAAAATATCATTTTTAATTATCTATCATTTTATTATTACAATTTATTGATAAAATGAAAAACACTCAATACTTCTTAGAAAACTTTTTAGAAACTGGGATCATTTTTGTTTTGCAAAACACATGATTAATTATCAGATTGAATAAATGGCTTAACATTTCAGCATTTGTGCATTTAAAAATTCTGTTTGATTGTGCCACTTGTGCAGAAATCTGCATGACGACAGTGATTACTTCAGATATTACAGAACAAAGAATCAAAGGGGAGTGAATGGAGTTTATCTCAGGAACAAATCATTCATTCACTGTCCACAGCACACAGTCACACAAAGCTTCACACACTTTTTCATACACACACTTACACACACACAAAAGCAGCAGTCATTCACAGAGCCTGTGTAGTGATTGAGTGGCGCACACACACGGCTCGTGAGCTGCTTCATGCTGATTCATGTCTGTGGAAGAAGCACTTCACTATATTGTTATTAAAAAACGATGACGTGAGCTATGAGGCATGTAAACATTCGGAGCCACAATGGCCTCTTCTACCAGTCATGACTGCACGCCCCATGCACACCCTGTCCAAGTGCGCACATGCACTTTTTTCTTTCTCAAGCAGCCTCACGCACACACACACACACACGCTCACAGTCAGCGCTGTCAAACCTGTCACCCTCGTAACCACCAGCAAGTCACGGCTGACACAAAGAGAAGCATGCGGCGTCTGGTGCTAAGTGGTGTGACGGTGGGAGGAAGCGGGGCAAGAGACGAAGGAGAAAGATGAGGGCGATGATGCTAAAATTAGTCCTCTGTGAGAAAGTGACAGATGACCTCATGCTGGCTGTCACCTCGCCCCGCCACAGAAATCAGGTCATCGAGCAAAGACTATCATCTCCTCCCTTTTACTCCATCTTATTAAAAAAAATCCAAATCTCTCTCTTTGTTGGATCTAAAACTGGCACTTTAAAATGGACCTGGCATAAAAAGTATAATTGTCCATGAGGCTTGATCATTGATGGAGACATTAAGGGGAAAAAATAAAGATAAACAGAAACAATGACTTTAAGTTTGGATGATTTACCACTACAAATGCACTAACGTTCAATCAATTAATCATGTGAAAGAACTATTAAATCATTTATTGAAAGGATATCGATCACAGAAATGAACTTGGTATCTGCCAATACTTAAGTACTAGGTATCTGCCAATACTTAAGTCTAGGTATCGATATCTGTAGCAATAACTGTATTGGTATCTGTAGTGATACCTGTTGCGATATCTAAATCAATATCGGTATCAGTATCTGTAGCGATATCTGTATCAGCATCTGTAGCAATATCTGTATTGGCATCTGTAGCGATATCTGTATCAGTATCTGTAGCGATATCTGTAGCAATATCTGTATCGGTATCTGTAGCGATATCTATATATCGATATCTGTAGCGATATCTGTGTCGGTATCTGTAGCGATATCTGTATCGGTATCGGTATCAGTATCAGTATCTGTATTAGTATCTGTATCGATGTCTGTATCTGGTTGGTATTGGAAGAAAAAATGGTATCAGAACATCTCTACTATTCTTTGACGTAAGCCATATAATTTCTTCCCTTCACGCAACGCAGTAAGGAAGTACATCACTGAACAGACCTGATCTATCAGTCACCGTACATTGACCTTTTCCTGTCCCCACCGCTTAAGACACACACACACAAATACACACTGACTGCACATCATTATCCTCCCCACCACCTCCCTGAGCAAAGTTCATTTCTGAGAGGAGAGGCACCATAAAAAAGCTCACAATGCAGCAGGTATTTTGTAGGGCCAAGACGCCCGGGGAAAGGCCAACGCTTTGGCAGGACAACGCTATTGCCTTATCCTGCTCTCATTTCACTGTGCCTTCCTCTATTATGTGCCAATCATGCATGTCCCTCCAGGCAGAAAAAGGTTCAATCTTTGTGTTAAGGTGCGGGAGAAGAAGCAGCAGCGGCAGTAAGAAAAAAAGCTCCACAGTTCCTGTTGATGTGTTTGAGAGACAAGCAGGCTATAGGTTTGTGATTGTGGCATCAGAAGTCTTGAGCTGCAGGAGTAACGGAAATAAAGTGTGTGCGGTTCGTGTTTACATGAAGAGTAATCACTGACGGGCAAGCTAAGTGAAGCTGGCAGATCGCCCGCGAGCAAATAGATGGAAAAAGGAGAGGAGGGAAGAAGGAGTGAGGCCACTCGTCTACCGCTTTAAGGAGTTTCAGCATGCATGAAGAATGATACAGAAAGTCCTGAACTAGCTTTTTATTTGCACACATGCAGTCCAAATATTTCCAGGACATTCTGAAATGATGTTACTCCTCAAGTACTGATCATATCAACTGACCATCTGTTTTTTTGCTGTTTCTGCAACTAAAGCAACATTTTCTAACTCCATTCAGGCCTTATTGACCTCTGACAGAAACTGCTGTTTGCTAAATAATGCCAGAGCTCAAGTAATAGTAGTGCTGCAGCTCAAGACGCTACCTCAAGCACTCACTCAGCAGCAGAGGAAATGTTTGGCCAATATGCTGTGAAAGGTGAGCAATGTAATGAGTTCAAGGATGGACAGTGCTCAAACTAAGGACAAAGTTATTTGACACTTTGGATGAATCAAATACTGAGAGGGATATTGGGGATGTCTGAGATTTAATAGTGTGTAGCATGGTGAGTTTGCATCCTCACAGGTTTTGTTATTGTTGTATCTTCAACAATTATGTTCCAAGTGTGTAGTTATTGTTCTGGTTGTTATTCTTGATGATTGACCATATTCATAAGGCGGCCATTTTCTTCGGATGTCTCGCTCAGGATGGGAAGCTAAAATGCTGGTATTAAGTTGTACTGCTGTCGATATATAAAGTCATATTTTTGAGGAATATAACAAATCTTGATCACTTAACCACTTCTCCATTAGTCGGCAACTAAAAAGACGAAGTTCAGTAAAAATCTGGAGTGAATTCTTTCCAAAGTTAAAACAGCAAAGTTGATTGAACAATAGTCAGACAACTGCTAACGCTAGCATTCAGCCACGTACAGGCTTATATTAGGGGCTAAGAGCTAATGGTACTGTTTGAAAGTCCTTGCTACCATAATGTTAGTAGGAAATTGACTTCCTAGCTAACGGGATGTTAGCTAGAAAGTGGTTTGTGGTTAAATGCCAGCATTAGCTGTTGTCTAACCTCTAGCTAATGGCCTATTAAATATGTGGTTTTAATTGAGATAAGCCCAATGACCCTCTGAATTGAATCTATTGTCTTTGTCATTATAGCAGCATTTGAGCTTTTCAGTTTCAATCTTGAACAGTGATGTTGGTATGTTGATACTATGTCATTAAAGTCATGCAATATAGATGTATAATGAAACTGAATAGGCATACCAAATATAACAAACAGTTGGGTCTTTGATAGCCTGAAGCTTAAGTCGGGGTAGGCTTAAGACTAACCAATTTGTTCGACGTGAGGTCCAAACATGTCTGCAGACAAAACATTTTTAACCCAGCCTTCAACCTGTGAACATGTTACATCCTAAAATTGACAGTAATGGCGGTCAGCCAATTCTGGTTGAATTGGTTGCCAGCCAATTTTGCATCTTAATGTACCTGAAAGTAGACAGCACCTCTGATACGAATAGTTTTATATATATTTTGTTGGCTTCACCTGTTAAACCTTACATTACTTACATGTTTCAATGTAAGTTTCCCCTCAAGCCACCAATTACATGACTGTCAAGTCACACCAACCTGCCCATTAACATAACACATGAACAAGCTGCAGGGTCCAAAAGAACACCTTACACTGACTCGACACAACATTTGCACTGCTGGTTGACAATCGCAGGTGCCTCCCTGTAGTCT
Source organism: Semicossyphus pulcher (assembly GCF_022749685.1). Taxonomy (NCBI): domain Eukaryota; kingdom Metazoa; phylum Chordata; class Actinopteri; order Labriformes; family Labridae; genus Semicossyphus; species Semicossyphus pulcher. Next base: position 6,548,949 of record NW_027211681.1, read on the forward strand.
GAGCCTCACACTTGGAAAGATGCATTCAATGCTTGATTGGAACTGTTGTTTCTCAGACATCGATGATGCGCAGATGATGAAAAGAACTTCCGTTGACACCGACTTGTTTATAAGCATAGGTTTATTACAAAAAATCAGCATCAGTCAGGCTTCTAGAATACCTGGGAGAACACCCTCAGCCAAATAGTGTCTCCCCGAAACACATTTCTACTTGCACTTATATATTATCGGGGTGCGTGTTCGTTTCTCTTACTATGTGGTTCACACTAGGACAAAGACCCTTTTCTTTCAACCCAAGAGCTCCTAACTCATCAACACATTAGTTACGGTCCTCTCCTCATTGGCATGTTTATAGTACCATATACATCATTTTAGACAGGGCCATGTTTTACTACTGTTGTTTTACTACTCCTGCACAACAACATTCCAGAGTCACTTATAAGCAACTCACATCTCAGGTCAGATACTACAGAACCGTAAGGACAGCTCTTGTGACCTTATAAGACTTAATGCAGTCAGATTTGCTGCAACACTTTGGTCTAAGTTTACTGGTTTAAAGACATAAAGTATACAAATAAATAGATTTATATAAAGTTATTTATAATCTCCATCTCATGTAAGTGATACTGATTATTCCTCTCTGAGCTCTTTTATTTCCTGTTCACTGCATTGCTTCCTGCTTTCGAGTTGATGTTGCTGCCAGCAGAGTTTCTCCCAGGAAATTTGCCTTTTTTACTAATGACATTTGGTATCCATTTAGCTGTAATAGTTTGTAGCTTCACTCTGACAAAGCCTAAAAAGTATTATACACAGTCAAACATCTTACAATTTCCATCATAATAAAGATAATGAACAAAACAATTCAGCAAGGTAACATTACCAGCTACACGCAAAGCAGTGAGAACGTTGATTGAATGACTGTCGGTCTGCTACATAAATGAGAAGCATTATTGCCAATATTGAAGACATAGCTGTGAATCGCTGGATCTATTTCAGTAAAACCCACAAGCTTATCTGGGGTCAATCCTTTGATCAGAGTTGAGCCTGTGACACCTCAAACAAAGCTTGTGGCTTAAATATAATGGGGCTTCAAAAGAGTGACAAGCCCCACAGAGGAAAGAGGGAGTAAGAGCGTATGTGAAGCGGAAATGGAGCAAAAACACAAATATAAAAGTAAACGTGATTCAATACTGGAAATTTTGTGAAAACTACGAGGAAATGCACTCGATTTGTTTTGAGAACCTGGGCGAAATCAATGACTGCACGATGTGGACATGACATGACATCTAACAGCGGATTTCAGTTTCCATTTATCAGATTTTTCCCCAAGAAGACCCATATTGGTGTCCATCGCAGCAGAGCTAAAGCACAGCAAAGCCTTACACTAAGACCTTGGACTGACCAGACTGAACCCACCACATCAAAAGAAACAGCACAAAAGACGCTAAATTGCTGAAATGTTGCACCACTTTTGATTCTGTTTCTGATTTTCACTTCTTCTTTTTAAAGTCTCCTCTCTCATCAGGAGATCAGCAGGGGCAGAAGTCCTTACAAGACATCTGATTGCCTCAGAAACGAGTGCCTTAGAGCCAAAGGAACAAGCTGTGGGCTCTGATTTTTCACAGACCAGTGGTCCCGGAAAAATAAATTATAAGGGTCATTTTTGGGACACAGCATTGAAGCATGTGTTTGGAAAAAGTAGCAGAGTGAGCATTGAAGAAAAAATGGAGGAGGAAGCTTTTCAAAATAAAGTGATTATTATTGGACTGCTGACTGATGCATGAATAAAATGAACAGTGGTGATCAATACATTTTAAGACAAGCTAGGGACCGCCAACCGCCAGTGGACAGCCCATCCAAGGCCACAGATCTGTACTGTGTCCTCATGATAGAGTCAGCATCGACAGCTGAAGAAAAAATGAAGAGTGTGGACGATTTCCAAGAGATACAACTTGGAATGTTTTGGTTGGCTTGAAAAGATGCTGATCCAGGAATCACAACTAGGGGGGGGGGGGGGGGGGGGGGTAAAGGAACACATTTCTGTCATCCCGCTTGCGTATTTACAGAGATATTTGTTATTACCTGCAGAGATTTAAGTTAGTGGATAATAACAAGAACGTAGTCTCAAGGGAATCCGGTTTAACACAAACACAAAGCACAGCTGAGGCTTATGGGACTGTCAGGAGTTTCACAAATATTTGGACATGAACCAAAGTGAACACTTTCTTATCCCAGAATACCAAAGCTTCGTCCCAGCCCTTTGGTGACTCTTTCAGACACTTAAGGTATCCATTTGTGTGTGCTACAAAAGCACATGGTAGAGTTTGGTTTCTTTCTTTCTGACACGTTGTCTGGTCATGTTAAGGCCATAAAAACTACATGGTTAAGGTTAGGAAAACAATCAAAGGTAGTTAAAGCAACAACACAACATTTACTTTTGGTTTCACATGGGGTTTAAACCCCAGAGGTCCTGTGTTGTTTGGCCTGTCCATTGCTCCCGACCACCACCGAAAGTGGAGTTTTTTGGTCTTTTTGCTACGTCACTTAAAGCACTTTCTCTGAGCATCTAATACTGCGACAGATGGGTTCACATTAGAGTAAGTTTACGCCTAGTGCCTCTCATGCAGAAGCCAAAGGGAACCTTGTGCCTTTTATGAGGCAGAGAAGCCTGTGACTAAGCTTCAGTTGTGCGTAAAATAAGTTAAAGTCATATTATAATACAGCCTGAGAGGGACAGGATGTCTGAAGCCAGTTTCGTAGAAATTTCTCCAATATTTGTTGAAATATGCCACTTAAGATAAAACATTTGAACCTCTTGGCAGCGCTGGGATTCATTCTCTGGGACCAACAAATATCTCACATTTTGCACATTACTTTGCCAAGATATTTCATTCTTGACCAAGCGAGTGTTTTAAGGTAAAGCTTAGTCAGATAGTCTTGTGTGTGAAACAAAAGAGGATTTAATGAGCTTGGTTTAATAAGTGTAATCTCAAGAAATATCCTCAGTGTCAGAATGTACCGGATGATAATATAATTAGAATCCCCCACTGAATCATCGAGTAAAACAAAGGAAAAGACAGTGCTTCACCATAGCCCAATATTCACACCAGGAAATGTGTGTGTGATGCAGACATACTGACAACAATAATGTGCCAACTTGCTAGCATACTGATAAGAGTAAAAATGAGCAAATTGAGACATACAATGGACTAACAAGGAAGTAAAAAATAATGAAAGTAAAAGTAGGACGACACTACTTGTTTTTTAAGCTGAATACAGCAATAACAGAAGAATAAAGGGGAAACGTTCACAAATGACCTTGACTACTGGGGCCACTCCAACCTCCAGATGTGTCTTCTTAACATATCTTTCCTGTCTGACAAGAACATTGTTCAGGTTAAAACAATTTACTTAACACAGGGTTATGCAGTCATGCAGAGAGTAAACAACAGAGACGACAAGAGGCTGTTAGCTTAGCTAAAAGACACATGGCTTTGTAGAGAAACCCTGGAGTGCAGAATATACACACACACTTCAGACAGTTTCTAACCACAGTTTTGACAGATACACCTCTCATGTCTAAATAAACAGTGCTAACGCCTTTTCCCTCACACAGCATATCCACTATGACTCATTTCTAAAGGCCAGCTATTAAATGCTGACTCACGGCGTGGACAACAACAAGCACTCTCATCTCGCTTAAGGAGTCTATTTGCTTTTTAATGGAACCCATAAACACAACAAATGCTTTGTGATTCAGGGTCACCTGACCACATGCCACATGATATGTAACGGTGACCCCCGCACCAAAAAGATTTGAAAAACAGTCAAAAGCGATAAAATAAAACCTGTGGAGGAATCACAGCCAGGATTAATCTAAAAGTTGGCGTTGCTTCAATGCTTCTACTGGCCTCCCTTCACTGGCTCCTGAGCGTTTTAGGATTTTAACATTCTTTTGTTTGCCTTTCATATCAATAAATGGGCCAGCCCCAACCCTATCTCTCTGACCTTTTACAACCTCATGTTTCAGGGAGGTCTCTCAGGTCCACAGAGCAGTTGCTTCGGCTTATCAACTTCCTTGTTTGTGATATCGTGCTTAAAGACCAAACAGCTGGATTATAGCATCATGGTAGCCTTTTTGTTGTTTCAAAAGACTTTCCAACCAAGGTTTTTCCTTTCACACATAAATTATTGAGTTCTAGAGTTGTTTCCCGTTGTGCTCAGTCCAGACAAAACCTCACCACCATTTAATTTGGAGACAATGAAAGAGGCAATTTTCTAGGCGTCTTCATGGATACTTGGCTTATGTGTCCAATTAAAGGAGTAAATAGTCCAGAGCTCAAACAAACCTCTCTATAAAAGCTTGTAGAAAAGCATATTTGCCTTAAGCGGGGTCAGCCTGGGTAGGAAGTAGGTAGGATGGTTTCAGAGAGTGATGTTTGAAAGGAACGAACCTGTTTGGAAGAAACATCTGCAAGAGTGGTTGCTGCAGCATAGACACGATGAAAGTACATTGTCCCCTAGTTGGTTACAGAGAAAAAATGGTTTTGTTTTGTCATCGTTGAGCCATTGTTGTCGACTTTAAGACAAAGAGGGAGATTATTTTCCCCATTTGCTTTTAAAACCCTTTTCTCCGCTGTCAAGAAGCCAACCTAGCATTAGGGATTAGCTGCATGTTGATGCTGTTTTAACCAACAGGTCACTTTGTTCCCCAAACACAGCTCATTTCTGTTGAAAAAAAGCTTTGTTTTTTTTCTGTTTACAACATTACATCAGCTTAAAGTCACTTAAGTCTCATATTGTCTTTGTGCAAGTGGATTATGAAGCACTTTGCAGTCTGTGGCAGGATTAACTGGGCATTTAGATGATCCATGAGTGGAACAAAGGGAACTTTTTGGAAAAGGATTGTCAAATGCTTTTTTGCTACTAAGTGCGTCAGGATTAGAGTTGGGACCATTGGCGAAGCTGTCGTCAACCACTGGCTGAGAGTTAAGGACAACTAAACCCTCGATCATCGTGCCATTGGGTTTGAGTAATCAGTGATTTATGGTAATCATTTTTACAAGTTGCTTCACACATATCAGGTGAAAGCAAAGTTGTGGCAAGAATGAATCCTGGATGACTGAATGGACATCCTTCAGTATCAGATTTGACGCATGATTTAGATCATAAATGTAGAGATTACTTGTCAATCATTTCCTGTATTAACACTAAACTTCTTCTTTGGAACTTCCTCTTCCGAGTAAAGTCTTTATTCAAAAGAAAAGAGTAATACAGACTTACCAATCAGAGTCGACTTAATAACTGACTTAATACACCGGATACAATCGAGGACAATGAGTATTGACACCAAGGTTCAGTCTAATCCCATATACTGAATTAAAGATTAGACAGACCTAGACCAAACAAACCGCAATAGAGTGACTGTAATCAAGCGCAAGAGGACTTGCCCGGATATTTCCACAGGGACTCCAATCACAACAGATGGGAAACTGAACTCTACTATTGATTCAGTGTCCAATATGAAGATATGGTAGATTTAACAAGGGGTCTTGGCAGTTAGATGAAAGACTAGAGGTCCCAGGTTCACTCAACAGGAATTCAGCAGTCTGCCCCCACCCACCCCTACAGCCTAAACACATCTTATCAGCATCATCCGACACATCCTGTTTAATTAAGGTGAAGCTTACAGTTATCTTACACGAGCCAGGCAGTTGTGCAGAGAGGTTTCAGAGATGAAAAGCAAACGATCGATATTCCTGTCATGCCTTCGATCGCCCCAACAGAGTTTAGAAATGTTATCAGGCCTACATGTGCTTCTGTTTCTGCTTTGAAAATCGTGGAACAAGTCAGTTAGTGATGGGATTTGGAAATGACATGTCTATCAATGATAAAATGTGAAAGAAATGTTACAACACATTTTTATACAGGCTCCGGGTTGTGAAACTTCAAGGTTGAGGCTTCTTTTTGACTGCATGGTTCAAACTCTGTTACTCCTTGCGTATTTTCTGACTTGCACAGGAAGGTACAAGTGAGTATTTATCCGACAATGTGAAGCATTCTTTCTTCAATAACAGTTGCTTATTGTGGTGTGAGCTTCCTGAGAGTCTCAAATTCCAGCCTAATTGTTACAAGCTGCTCCTTGCATTTACAGTGAGAAACATATTGGCAGTTCATCAATGCTGCCTCATTGATCCCTCACTGGACAAAATTGGAAAACTGATCAATTTTAGCGATGCAGGTAACGATCTGGTTCTTCTGTCAGCATCTGACATTCAGACTAGGTATTTCCCTTCTTGGGTAGGTTAACAACACGATCCATGTCGTATTGGGCTTCTTTAATATACATCAAATGGTTTACCAAGAGCAACAAGATTTGAGTACTACAGCAGAGCCAACACTTGTGAGGGCTTGGTTTGTTTTATTTTGGCAGTCAAATTGGGCTGTACTTTCCCTATACAAATGGTGAATGGTAAATGGATTGTACTTATATGGCGCTTTACTAGTCTTCAGACCATTCAAAGCACTTTTAACTCTACATGTCACACTCACATTTACACACTGATGGCAAAGGCCAAGGTGCCAATTTCCAATCAGTATGTATGCACACTCATACCCGACGGCTTTGCCTTCAGGAGCAATTTGGGTTTGGTGTCTCGCCCAAGGACACTTCGACATGTGACTGTAGCAGTCCGGGATCAAACCTCCAACCTTCCGATTGAGAGACGACCGACTGAACCACAGCCACCTTTACAAGAGTGTGTTTGTGTCATGAGTGGGTACAAGGCGTTTCTCTTCGTCAAGGTATTGGCGACGAAAGGTCAACACAGACAATGGTGTACACAAGGGACACGATGAGACTGTGTGTTGACTGGTCTGTCACTAACAACCAGGGATAGGGGATGAGAAAATCAATATTATGTGTTTAACCCTGCAACAGACCTTTTCTATCATGGGGCTGTATGTGTGTATTAGTAAGCGCATGCATGTGCAATTTTGTGTGACCACAATTTTAATGCCACCTCGTAAACATCGAGGCTAAGGTCTTAAAAGCAGACAGGAAGTGCCACAAATTCTGTGACTGTTCTATTTCTTAAAGCATTGTAAAATGATTATAAGGACAGAGTTATTACAACATAAAACCTGCCAAAATAGTTAATGGGATTTATCAATACCCAGAGGAAAAAGTTTTATTGGTTGGGTGTGTCTTTTGATTGAGAGACAGGAAGTCCTGACAATTGCTGGAAGGCATGCAAACTGCCACAACAGTGTTTCATTTCCATTCAGTCCAATGCAAAACAATTGTGCTATATCAACAACATCTCTTTACATTCTTGACATTTACACTGTTGAAAACACTTCAGTTGTAATAAAAGGAATCTTTGTGTGACTCAAAAAAACATCCCACCCGTTCGCCAACGTGTGCAATCAGTCTAAACTGTGAGTCCCACATCTGTAACTGTTCCCATTCCACTGCTTTTGTTCTTCCTACGAACCCTTCTCCAGCTCTTCCATTAGATAATACCATTATCACAACAAAACTCAGGGCAATTAAATGCAGATTATGCTGTAATTCAGAGCCTGGTGCATTAGTCTGTGCTCCATCATGGAGCTATCTAATACACCTCTAATGCATTCGGACAGTAATATCCCTCTCTAATCCTTGGTAATGTTCGCTGCTGCACCTCCCCGAGGATTAACCGAACCCTCTCAGTTTTAAAAGCATTTTGATCCATACACAAAGTAGCATGCACCTCTGAAAGGTACACCTTTTATTAAGTTGAATCCATGTCTCTCAGAAAAAAAAGGTACTTTATTTTAACCGGGGTAGCATTATTCCCTGAGTAGAAGGCTGCTTTAGGTAAACTGAGGTCAGTCAGAGTTGAGACAGTTCATCCTCCATTGCTGAATGTCCAGCTGCAGTGTGTTGTAGTCAATAGTGTCTGGAAAGAATCTTTTGAAATGTGAAAACTGAGATGCGATAACATATTTTTACATTTCAGCTGCGGCCTTTTACCTCTCACGAACTCCTTTTCTTTCAGTTGTCAGTGACACAACAAAGATTTAAAATGTTTGCCATAAGTACAGAAACTTATAACTCAAGAGGCAGTTTCTGATCTGATTGACTGAATGAATCCTGTCCTTGTGGTTTTCATCTTACTCCTATGTGTAAATGAAGAGAGGGAAAGTCCTTTTATAGGACATTAACACTCTTTTTTTTTAAATAAACAAGTAAAGCAGTTATTTTGATTTCCTTCCTGAGAGCTTTGTTCGGAGTAGCAGTTCCCCCTTAATGTTAAATAAGCGTTTAATAAAAATGCCTCTGCGTCAATTTTAAAAAGCTGCCACGGACACTTTACCTTTAAGATATGACAAAGTGCGTAGATATATCCCATCACTGTGCAGCCAGGAGAACGTCTGTAATGTAATATTATGAAAGCTTTTTAAGATGTAAGCCTAATGACCAGCCTTTTATGATTTCCTGGACGGTGGCCCCAATGGGTCCAAAATTAAATCAAAGCACAATTTTTGGTCTTTCTTTTACTCTGTGGTATTGTTCTGATTAAACCATGTTTGGATTTAATGGGGGAAAAAGCAGATTAGAAGATACTTTACATGCACTTTCAGTGTGTTAAAGATTGTACAGAAAACATAATTCAGTATAGTGTCTGTAAGGATGCAACACAACCATAACTTGCGAGTTACGAGACAGAGAAATGCAATTGTTCATTCAGCCGGAAGCATTAGCTGCAGCCTTGTTTTGATCTCCAAGCTTATGACTCCTCTGAGTCACACAGCCATAGGCATGATCTGTGTAAACGGACTGACAGGGAGGTAAACATACAGACAGGATAAGTCTGGTCTAACATTGTAAATAAAAGAGTTAACAGTCAAGAGAAAGCAGAGCTGCCATCTCTGCCATTAAGCGGCACACAGTCCTTTGTACCTGATCTGCACCAGCACCCAAACACTACATGACTGATGCACCTCCAAACACTAACAACAGCTGTTTTACCACTGTTAGGTATGCTCCATTTATTTTTATCTAAAAAAGCTGCAATTTTATATCAACAGCACATAGCTGACTCACACACTCATGTACTCTGTCATTAATTCCTGCTGATCATCGCTGATGTAACCCCGTGTCCACCCTGTCAAATGGGGTACTGTGGTCTGGGTTATTCTGGTGCTACAAGGTGTCAGTCTGTGAACTTCCTGCATGTTTTCTGTCAAACTAACCTGATCCTAAGTGGGAAATAAAAACTCTTAGGAGGAGGCAAGAGAAAAAGAAAGACAGAAAGAAATGGCACAAAGAGAGATCTGTCCTTTGCAGGTAAATATTTAGTTTCTGTGCTAAAAATACACACTAGATTGGATTTCTGTGTCGCTGTGCGGCTCAAACGCAACATTCTGAGGTTGGGAGTGGAAGTTTCCAAAGTCCAAACAAGAAAGTTATCAGTGTGCTGGGATAAAGTCACTGTTGTTTTCACATAGATTTCCATTTCATTGCTACCAAGGCATGAGTTCAACAGAATAGGCAAAATACTTCTAGATAATTCACCCTGATAATGGTTAACTGATAGACACAAGTACACTCAGGCAGGATCATTGAGCTAAAAGTAATTCAGTGTATTAAACCTGTCCTAAAATAATAACTTCAGAAAAGAAAATCACAAGCGGCACCAAGTTAGTGACGCGTTTTCCATCTAAGCTGAGCAGCTGCTTTTCCGGTCTCTGCAAGTGTTGCGAGTAAACAGTAATCTACTATGGCTGAACAAACAAAGAAAAGATCGATGGCTACAGATACAACTTCAAAAATAAGTGAAAATTCAAAGAAAAAGAAACAAATTTGACGCTCAGATGAAGGCAAATAGTCTAAAAGGGAAAGCGACCGTCAGCGAGGAGTTACAACCGGAGCCAACCGTGGACGTCACACATGCAACACTGTCTTGATATCTGGGAAGTGTGCTCTCACAATTACCGTTTATCGCCACAGGTGCCGCCCAAGAGCACAAAGAAGAAAAAAAAATAGGGAAAAAAACATGGAATATGTAAAGATGCCATATCATAAAGCTGTACAATACAACAACAATAGCAAAGCAGGCCATATGCTCTGCAGTGCGTGGATTAAGTTGACAGCCACCACAGACCACTTTCAGGGAGCAGATGTTGACCTTCAGGGCTGGATAACACATTCAAAATCCATGTAAGTGTGCGCAGGAGTTCAAGTGTGTCAGTAAGTCTTTGTACATTTGTTTGTGTAAACTGGAGCAACCTAATACAGCAGAATGGACAGCATACTGCACATTAGCCTCCTGAGACCCTGCGTCCTCATACGGGGACATTACATTTTGGCTTCACAGCACCATAATATTTAATTCTGCGAAAGCAAATTACACTGATAGGTGTACATTCAAGATGGCCGTGATCCCGACCAAAATGTGTTACAGTAGGTCTCTTCAGATAACTCAACCAGGTGCAAAACCTCTACATATTTTATGATTGAATGGCAGACAAATATGACTTATTTTATCAATAGCAACAAGCTACAACACCGTTACGACGGTACTCACATGAGGCCATTGGGACTTTTTCAATGTAACACAAAAACAATTCTTAGGTTTTATACTTATTAGGTCCTATTAATCCCCAAAAGGTAGGAGAAATTAAAAATGCATACCAAACAAAAGCTCGGCTCTCAGGAGGTTAAGTCACATCGGCTTAACTATATGTTGCTGTACTACTAATGATGATTGTACTTATCATCATCGGGATTATTCAGGATCTGTAATCCATGAGGGACTTGACATGATGGCAGTGATCTGGTAGTGGGCATTGCTTTATAATGTCCCACAAATGGAGGGGGTAAACACATTTGGCCTGTTCAATCAAGAGAAGTGAGTGATGTACAGAGGAAGATAGTTGAGTAAACAGTTAGAGCATCGATTGAACTGTTTCATCTCATCAGGTTTCTTACTCACAATTTCCCCCAGGATGGAGCAAAAGAGTTAGAAATCTGTCTGACTGACTGATTGATTGATTTAATGTGCACCTTGCCATTCAATTGCACTGGCTCGTTATTGCTAATGACTTTTGAGACAACAGATTACACTGCGTCTCTACCGGCTCAGTCAGCGGCTGTAATACAGAGAAGCACTGTTTCAGGTTTCTAGACTGTGAAACAGGTGAAAAAAAACATCATAACAGGAAACATATGGGAGGTTTTAGTCACATCCCCCCTCAGTTATGTGCTCCAGCTGAGGGAATTCTTTCTCCTTTTGGTTTAAACCCCCTGCTCGCAATCACAAGGCTCGTTCCATGCTTCGATTTTCCGAATGTCTTCGTGTCAAATCTGCCTGTTTGAGCTGGTGTCATGAAAGCCATGAATCAAAGGTAAAATCTACGCAAAGTGCAGCTAATGTCCAACAATGTTCAGTAAATCATGAGAGTGCCCGCTTCATCCCGATATGTTGACCTCTGGGGATCTCCGAAGGTCACATCCATCGATGTAAAGCAGAAGCTAAAGTAGAGGGTTTCACTTCGCCGCAGAGGCCAACATGAGGTCTGAGTTAAATGAAAAGCTTAGGTAGGCTGAACCGGGCCAAGAGTCCCACTTTGCCTGCAGACAGATGCTGGATTTGTGACCTGTGGATGTTACCGCATCGATTCAGAAGTGGAGGATAGGATTGTTCCCCGCTGCCCAAAAGTTAATCCCAGTAAGCGGCGTACACTTCCGACGAGCAAATGACAAACAACAGGTGGTTCCATTCACAACAAAAAAAACAAAATAACGCTCAGAGAGGGTGTTTCATTCAAGTAAAAGCTCCCATTAAGCTCCCATTAAGCACCCATGACACCATTCTGCCCCTCTAAACATCATCATCCTCCGTCTGAAAGTGGATTTAACATAGAGACCATAGACGTGGCTATAATCATCTGAATGGACGTTTTAAAAACAACGGATGGAGAGGTTTTTATAACAGGTCAAAATAACCACTAACTTCCACTAATTTGTCCAGATGACAGGACACTTTGTTAGTGCAGAGATAATGTGTTCTGGCTCTGACTTGATATCACTTACACTCGTGGATGTGAGTTACAATCCTGTTGATTCAACGTGACCTCATGCCTCATCTTCCTCAAACTCAGTTATATCCCTAGAGTTGCGAGCGTGTATCGGCCTCCAATACTGCCTAAAACTCGGAATCTGATATTGGCAAGTATGCCGGTCAATGCATCAATCTTCCATTATCTATACTGCTTATCCTGTTCAGGGTCATGTGGGGGCTGGAGCCAATCTCAGCTGTCATTGGGCGAGAGGCGGGATACACACTGAAGTGATCAACCTCTCACGGTCGCATTATGGGTGATTTAGAGTAACGGGCATGGACTGCGGGAGGAAGCCGGAGGGAATCCACGCATGCACGGGGGGGGAACATACAAACTCCACACAGAAAGGCACTCCTTACTGGGATTCAAACTAGGAACCTTCTAGCTGTGAGTCAACAGCGCTGACTACTGCACCACCGTGCAGCCCCCAATGCATCGATCCAATATCAAAACCAATTAACTCCCAAATATCAATCAGTTTCAGGTAAATTATCCCGGACAATAACAGACAAAAACGACATGGCTATGGCAGAGAGTGCAATGTTAGTCAAAGCTAGCAAAATCTTAGCAATGTGTTTTTTCCATCAATATTCTGTATATTTTTTAATCGCACTGGTGTCAGCCAATACTCAAGTCTATGTATAAGAATCAGAATCATCTCTCAGAACATCTCTACCCCACACATCCCAACATCAAAAACACCAAAACAACCCGACATGAACACAGAAAGACAGTCGGAAGCAGTGGAAGAAAGAAGTTGTGTTTTCTTATGATGAAAGGTTAAAGAAAAAAAGACCCAAGCCTCTTTCCTCCATGTTTGATCGCTAAACACTGTGAGAAATACTGAGTCAGAAATACCCAAAGTCTGTGTTAGTCCTGGGACCAACTTATGTGTCACTTAGGGTCATGTGTGTTTAATGTTTGTTACCGAAGATGAACATTAACTCCCATGATAAATGATCCAGTCATGACCAATTTGTACTTGAGGCCTATAAAACTAGGAAGCAACAACAAATACCACATGTAACCGTTCTCAACAAGCCAAAAAGGGGGGGAATCACCACAAGCTGTGGCTCTCGCTCAACATGTCGTATCTGCGAGCTCTCAGCCTGAGACTATTACGGCCGAGCTGCCAAACACTTCCTGCTGCAGGAGCTCGAGTTCCCCCAGCAGGAACACAGAGCAGACACGATACGACATAAAGCTGCTGGCAAAGCCTTCACTTCCACCTGACTCTACATGGGAACACTGTCCTGTCCAGTACATGCACACACTCACACACTCATTCATGATATATTTTTTGTTTCTGGTTTACAAGCCAAGCACGGGCAGGAGAGGAGGGCTTACATGTAAGGTCACAATAATGCAAAAGAAGCTAATAAATAAAAGGTCTATATTAGCTACGAGCTAGTTGTTTAGCTATTTTTGTTTTAGGAAAAAGTGCCAAACTCAAAGGGACAGGTACTCGGGTCAAGCAGTCAGAGGTCAAATTCTGCAGCTCAAAGGTGATGCTTATTGTCTTCCTGCTGACAAAGAGAGACAAAAAAAACTCTGACCATTCAAAACCTGTGTGACATCAGCATGACAGCAGGGCCGCGTACGTCATCCCACCTGGGCCTGCTCCCCTTCAGTCCCCTTCCTGCACTCAAATCCCCTTATCAAACTGTGAAACAGGTTTGGGCTCCACCGTGACAGCAGGCAATCAGGAAGTGAACAGGGCTCCATTATCTCATGACGTGCAGGTGTCAGAGGATGTATTTTCCTCCATGCAGGAGCCGACAGACAAGAAGATTTGTATCAACCAGATTTGTGTCAGCCAGGTCTCTATGGAAGCCCAGAAGGTAATTTATTTCACTCAGACGCCCGGTGAGAAGAAGTGCAGCGAGGGAGCAACAAATATCTCAACAACACTATTCCAAACATTGACAGTTTTGATGGAACATCACCGCACAGTCACATTTCAGAAGCAATATTCATGATTCTGTTTGCAACAGGATTTACATATTCCAAAACAGTCCCTCGAGCCGGCTGACATATGCGACAAACAGCAGCGTTTTTCAGTGCAAGCGCTGCCTTTTACAGCGCCAAACACATTCAAGCTGCGAGGCACGAGACGGCATTCTCCCTAAATGCATGATGGGTATTCAGGTGATAAATAATGCAGACATTCTTGATTGATTGGCCTAATCTTAATGCAGCTGGGCAGAATTGATTGTCGAGAAGCAGGAAGAGAGGCAAGAGGCTTTCAGGGAAATCCGAAAAGGCAGTGCGGTTTGGAGAAGTTGTTTACTGTGATGTTTAAATATCACATTTTCACACTGAATCTTTTCTGCATTTGTTTTATCCAAACACAGCCAACAACACTTATGCACAATATGTCTTAATTCAGTTTAATCTACAGTGAAAAGTCGTTCCTAGGGCTGTGATGTAACCACATGACCGCAATATCGCAATTGAAAAGGACACAGTAAACTCACGATCCATACATCCCAGGGAAGCTCGTCATCTTTCCATACAGAACGATACATTATGAACAACAAACTAGTTTTAAGAATCACAATAATCAGCAAAGAAACCTTGCTGTCAGAGCACTGCTGTTTCAATCCTCTGCGCATTGAGTCGGCGCAAACAAGGATACAAAGTAGTGGTTAATAAACTCGTGTTTCCACCGCTCATGCTGTGTTACCTTATCTTTTACCGTCTGGAGGATACGCTGCAGTTAAATATACGATATATAAGATACTCCCGCAGCGGGCTGGGGCGGCGGTTAAAGCCCTAGTCGTACGGCCTCTGAGTTGACATCAAAGGTAGTAATAGAGGCTTAACAGAGGCGAAACGATGTCTGTGGAAATGGCTAAGGCAGCGGGACAAAACACCGCTATGTGTGTATGTGAAGTTTACACATTGCACCTCTTTAGCTTCCACAACGCTCTGTAAAAACACACACTTGGGCGGCCTTTCACGGGCGTTGCTTGGTTCAGTGAAAAAAAGTAAAAAGGGCTTATAACAACACATTCATCAAAACAATGTCGGGAAATTACACTTACAACTATTATCTCCCTTTTTTTGGTTTTTGATGACATAATAAAATCAGAGCGGAGCAGAACTGCAGCCTTTAAGAAAGTTATGAATGTGAACCAAAGAAAAGTGACTGAAAAATGTTACGCAAGTTTCATGGTGTACTTGAAGTAATAGAAAGTAATATCTGGGAGTTGTTTTAACTCTGTTCTCTGGTGACCATGAATCCACGTTGGTGACCCTCTTCCATCTGGGGAGGCTTTAGGACTAAGAGGTTTTACTGCTGGGGATTTGCTGCAGTTATTATATAGAGTTATTATAGTCTGTGTCAGATGGATCATATCTCTGCATGCAGCAGGTCAGGGTCCTGATCAACGTGTAATGTTTAAAAGGGGTCAATCACAGTAGTAATGTATATGACTATTGTTTCTATAAGGTATGAGTCTGTCTCAATGCGTGACTGATGTATTATAAGGAAAAAATATTGAATATCCCTTGTCAAATCTGAAACTATTTAACATCTGCAGGACTCTGTAGACAAAGCTCTTATGTAATCATGTCCATCTAAAGACGGAGCAAGTGTCCTCCTATAAACAGAAGCAACCGGCTCTGTGCATAGCTGTGTGTCTCTTCAGGGGGCCGAGGAGCGGCTTTAAATATAGCCTCGGTTGAACTCTGCCCCCTTCCTTCCCTGCCTCATATACACACACACACACATGCCATGACGCCTCCTCTCTGCTCTGCACCACTCACAAGATCTCTGAATTTTGTATCTTCGTGTTGATCTCAACCAGAGCCAAAACAGTGTAAGGGAACAGGCAAGTTGGAACATTTTGACCCTGAGAGCGTGGCCATGCAGAAAACACAGCACAAACCAGATCCCGGAGTGATGATTTCCTCAGTTAGCGAGAGGATTGTGGGATTGTGCGTGGAGAAAGAGAGAAGGAAAGTGACCGCAAAGGAGCAAAGTTAGAGGCGTCCACTGAGGGCAAAAGGCGAAGCAGAGGGCAGTTTTCTGGCTGTCAGCCCAAGAAATGAAACAGAAACAGGCTAATAAGAGAGGAAAAAAGAAAGAAGCATCTCTTGGGAATTTATCTGTTTATATATTATTGTTTACAGCCACTTCACAACAGAGGAATAACAGAATAAAGAGGGAGGCCCGCACAAAAGCTCAGCCATGAAGGTTGCAGAGATAACGCAACAGATGTAGCAGTGTGGATGATGGTTGATAGCCCAAACCGAGGCTGTGGGCTCATGAGAATCCCACTTAAACAGTCAAAAGGGCTTCATGTCTCCGTCACAAACTATCACTTCCTTGAAGGTCAAATTATGAAATAGAAATTACTTTAGAGGCTTTTATGGCGGAAATATTCGACGATGGAAAGCGTTGTGTTCGGGCTCTGCCATTCTTCTTTGATGTTTGCACCATATCCCCATTTGCATGGCTGATGAAAATAATTTGTTGAATATACGACAGTTGATATTGAAATTGTTTTTTTGCATGGCCAGAATCTGAAGGGGAAACACAACAACATTTCTCCGTCTTAGAACTTCAAAGTTTCATCACTGAGGGGTTTTAAACTCTTTCTAGTTCTCCCCTCGCTGCAGTTGCATCACCAAATTATTGAAATTGCCCTCCGATTGATTGAAGAAACTACTTTCTGCAAAATATCTTTTGTTCTTCAATGAAAGCACACCTGAAAATTGCTGCTTGACTACCACCCTGCAGAGAAAACCCCATTTTCCAGTCATTTCAAATCAAAAGCATCACTCACTGAGGATCACATCAGCACGGTTTATTCCAGGCCACCTGAGGTTGAAATTTTAATAAGGTCTCACGTCTCTCATGAAAAAAAGATTGTAATAAAGGCCGCGTTACCCCCCCTAAGGAGAAATGATAGCTTAAACCTACATATCAGTGGATTTTTGGCAGATTTAGACGCTGGCTGCTCGTTAGATCTTAATATTTTGATGACAAAGGTGAAGATTTTATGGTCATTGGCTAACGCTTTAAACCGTGCCTGATCTGCCTTGACTATATAACCAGAAGCATGAGCTGTTTGAGCAACTGGAAAGATAAAACAATGAGAAGTAAGGTAAGGTAAGGTAAGTATCAGTATAGAAGAATCCATGTACCTGCACAGACAGGGACCATGTATACCCAAGTTTACCTTTCCATGGACTGTCAACAGAGACCTTGTGGCGGATGTACACAAGGATATTCTGAGTACCGTCCAAACACAGAGCGGCACAGGGTAAACAAAGCCACTGTGCATATAGGGGATTAAGCTGCTGAGAATGTTTGTGGTAGTATTATTAGTCTGACAGTGTCAAAGTGTGGTTTGACACATCAAACAAGGAGAGCAACAAAGAGGAAGAGCGGGTTCATGAGTGACTGGCTGGTTGGAGTTATCCTACAGCTTTACATACTCGCGATTATAGCGAGAAACAATGAGTCCTAATGCATTAAGCAAGCTAGGGTCAAACCTTTGACCTGAGCATGCCCTCGCCTGTTTAGGTAAACATGGAGGAGTCTTCTCTCAAGGGAGGCAACAGCAAAACCAATTAGTTTCTCCTCGTGTGCATCAGAGAACACTGGAAAGCCTCAGGCGAAATCAGTCGTCTACAGCCCGCCGATAAATGTCCAATCCTGCGAGGAACTCAGAGGTCCTCCTCGAGGAAGCATTAAGCCAGAACAAATCTATCAGCTGCATCAGCTTTGCGGAAATGATGGTGTTGGGAGCGGGATCTGAGACTGTGAGTGTGTACGACATCAGAGTACAGCTACTTCTGGAATAATCACAAGAGAGTTGAGCAATTTCCTGCTTCTAACTAACAGTCCTTTCAGCGAGCGTCTGCACGTGCAGGTGAACTTTAAGAAGGCGCTTGACCCTGAAACACTTAAGGAGCGCCAGCAGAAGGCTTTAGCCTCACTATGAATGTATGTCTCGCTGAATTAATGCGAAACAGGTCACAGAACAGGTTAACGCTCTCCAGAGATGAGAAACTCGAACCCGGCGTGTGAAGATGTCACGTTCTGAGCGGTGAATCTGCTGAGTGACATGGCTACAAATTGGCCGGCTGTATTACAATGTGAACTAAACGGTGATTTGAGACAGGCTGCTGCACAGAACAGAGCCGTGAAATAAGACTCCACAGGAAAGGTAGCCAGCTGACAACAGACCGTCACAATGCAGATACAATCTAGGATGGTGGTTTGTTTCCACAACATCAGGTCTCCTCAACATTAACTTTGCTCTAATGTTTCATTGCAGAGTCACACTGAGAGCGGGACAATTCTTCTGCGACAAATAAGTTCAAGTTAAAGACAACAAAGTCTCGTGTTTGAATGTGTTGCAAGCGGACGATGCTCACATCACACAATACAGTGCAGCATTATAACCACATCCTGAACACACAGTCTCTTGATTGATTAATCTGCCTATTACTTTTTGGATACACTGAATAATCAAATGGTTTATAAAATGAAAAAAATGATAAGCAGTTTTCCAAGACCCAAGCTGACATATCAAATTGCTTTGTATTGTCCAAGAAAAACGGCCCAAACCAATGACTGTATATGTCGATGAACGACGCGTCTCCACCTCTTGTCATTGTACAAAAGTAAAGCCAAAGACCCCCCCGGAAGCGGGCGCTGCCATCTTGCGCATTTGCAGTCAGAGCAGTAGAGATTGGGGCAACACAAAGTTCCCTCACATCGGTGTATTTAACAGCAGAACAGCTTCTTGTGTTGGTCTGAAGCAGGCGTTCACAGATATGGAAACTTCACTGACTGTAGTGATTGTTTTAGTTACGTCTCCTCTCACTGTTCCTCCTCTACTCTGCTAATCCAGAACAGATCGGCTGCAGGAGCCGTATTTGTTAACAGAGCTGTCAATCATCATGTTTACAGCATCAAATAACGAATTAAAAGAAAACTTGTCATAAACCCTTGGATGTAAATCAGCATGATAAGAACTAACTATAACATTTGAGAAACATTTATTTGGCGTGTATTTTGATTTTATAGTTTGACTCATGTCCCATCTGATAACATGGAGGAGGCGGGCTTTAGGACCTATACTGCAGCCAGTCAGCAGGGGGCGACAGAGATGTTTTGGCTTCACTTTTGGAGAGCTGCAGAGCTTTTTATACAGTCTACGACTGGCATCAATACAACATAATACATTTAGCGTCAAAAAAAGGCAAATTTCCACATTTTCCTTGGAAATCGTTTAGCAATAAAACGGAAAAGGTTGCTAAGAGTAATTGTTGAGTTAAGGATGGCAATGTAACACCTGACATCCCAGCTGGCAATTGTAGTTCACGTTATCTGTTTTATATAAATCTAAACATAAAATGTTCTGCATAATAGCCACACAAGCACAAACGCTTTCAATAACCTCTCACATTATACACTACACGTGGTGCATTACTGTGCAGCCCAACCTATTCTTAGAAAAGGGACATTTGCTGTGCTCAGAATTAAATGTCACTCTTGTTACAGAAATGTCACTCCATGGTTCATCACTTTGTCATTTCCAAGTCCTGACTGAGTGACTCTGTCTCTGCTGGAGGAGCTGACCCTCATTTTATAGAAGCTTTAATAATTGATGGCAAAACAGATATCATAAAGTGGGGACCTTTCCCTCTTTGAATAGCTGCAGCGTAACCAATCACCTTCATCTTAGTGAGGCACACATCATTTATTCAACAGATCCAAGCACTGATTTATGATGGACGGAGAAGGAGTGGTCGGATTCTGACAGGTGCAATCAATCCTCTGCTGTCGGACTGATTTTAGAGTTCGATGCAGACGAGAAAATTCTCCAGCCCGCCATCTCTGACTTCCCTTTAATCATCCAGTTCATCATCTCCTTTATCAGAAGCTGCCACAGTGACACTGAGGCGGGAGCACGGTGACAACTTGCTGTGAAAGCAGACGACGGGGTTCGAGAACACGCTGATGATAATGTCAGGTTATGCAAAAACATGTTCGGCTGTCAACACCTCGACACCTTGGGCTGACTCATTATGAGCCTGGTTTCAGTCTGGTGGGAGCAAATACAAAGAGCCTGAGAGCGGTCTGCATCCCACTCGCCTGCAGGAGCATTTACATGCAGACATGGGCTAATATTTGTGTTCTTATAAGTGAACGCTTCCCAGATACAGAGGAGATGATCTGTCTAAATGATTTAGCATGATGAGTTATGATTCAGTAAAGACCTCTGTTTGTCTCACTCTCTCTGATGCTCTCAGGGGAAGAGCGTCTGAATCACTGAGATCAAACGGCGTGCATGGCTAAGTGTTTATATTTGAAGTCTCTAACAGAGAGGGGCCGGTTTTATGTTCTCTTGAACAACTCAATGAAGAAGAAATCCATGGAGAGTGCTTCAAAACAAGTCATCCACTGAATTTAGATTTTATGTTTGTGAAACATTCACAGTTTTTGACCCTTTTAAGGCACTTTTACCATAAACAGCAGCCATCAGCTCATGGTAATGAGCACATACAGCCTGGATGCACATTTAAAACAGAATGTTTTGCGTGTTTTGTATTCTCTTATATCTTGTGTGTTTTATGAGTCACTTTTACATATGCTTTGTGGAAAGAACTGAACTTTAAATGGCAATCGAGTCAGTGTCTCACCGGAGAAGACTATCTCTTTATAAGACTATAAGTTGTTTGCATTGTTACATGGGCACTCTGCGTCAGACTTTGGCGAGCCCAGGAGTTTCCACATAAGACGAGCGTTGGCGCATGCCGAAGCTTGACATGGCAGGCTGATGGGAAATCCATCTTCAGCGACGTTGAGGGATTTTGGGGCCGATGTAGGCAACAAGTGTGTTTCCTACCTCTCTACTTCTCTCCGCTCTTCTCCGCTCTTCTCTTTCACTTCCTGTCTCACCTTTCTTTTTTTTTTTTTTCAGCTCACACAGTGAAAAACTACTTCCAATAGCCTCTTTCTGCCGAACTGTCATTTATTTACAGGACAGTTTTTTTTACTGAGAAAGAGCTTCACTTAATAGGAAGCACTTAACTGTTAGCAAGAGTTAAACAGCACATTAAAAGCCAATTATCACTGTGAAAACAACAGCTTCAATCCAATTTAGCACCACGCAACAAGCTCAGCGTCTCCGATTAAAGAGTCATGGATATGAAAAGCATTAACTGCTGAAAAAAACATCAAACATCCATCCACACCAACACAACCCTGACTGTAGCTACACAAGTAATGCCATGCTCGCAAAAAAGCAAACAAATCATGACTGATGGAAATATTGTTGGTGCATTGTGGTGAAATACTGTCTTGTCCTGTTATCCTGTTATGATTATATCCACGGCTCCTGCAATGAGACAGCAGCTTCACGAACACAAACACACATACTGTAGGTCTCATAATATCTGAAGTGTGATGTCAGGCAGGTTGTTTTTACCTTGGCACTGGAATCCTTGTTTTCCAAACCCCCTGTGAAAACAAAGAAGCTGCATTAAGAATGCTGTTTTACACTCACACACACATACACAGTAAATCCTTTGATACATACATTAATTCATACGTAGGGACTGTGTGTTGCATAATGTACTTCACTACTAAACAACAGCGCTGCAGAGCTCTCAATGTTTAATATTTTTCTAGGAGCGTTTATTGTCGTAATCCCAAACCAAAACAATGAAATGAATATTTAAGAAAAAAAAATCTTTATGAAGAAAAGTTTGTCTTCACACTCATCATTTGGGCGAGGCCCCTTTGTATCAATCAAAGAGGGGGTTTTATGCTGTTTCACATTTTAAAATTTTACAATGTTGGATGTCCAGACTAAACATGGGTGAAGTTTCAAATCAGTAGGTAAAAGTATGTTTGAGTAATCCCCAGGCTTCTCTGCTCAGTCTGCAGGCTGCTGTGAACGCCAGGATTCACACATTTTTTTCTTCACGCTGCACTTTGTGACGTCACAAGCTCTTCAGAGAGCTGGCCAATCAGAAGAGAGCGGGCTTGTAGGGGTCGGGGTTTCTTAAAGGGACAGAGCTGACTGAGTCGTTTCAGGCTGAGGCTGTGTGAGGGCCTGCACAGAGCACCAGGGTGAGAAAAATGAGGAGTTTTTTAAACTGTAAATTATGCTAATTTACTCCACATGTATCACAGAGTGAAATATGAAGCTTGAAATTAGCATAATACCCCCCCTTTAATGGAAATCCTGACGCTACAGTATGTATTATGATATTCTAGACCCCAATTTGCTTACAAATTAGTGGTAATAGCGTGAGTCTGTACCTCACAAATACTCCCAATACTGTGACGTTAAGTGCAATGTTGCAGTGTCCAAATACTGACTGTTTGTTGTACTGATTTTAAGTTGATTGATTTGAGTTTAATCTCAGTCAGAACAGGAAACATAGTTCATTTCAAACACTGAGGAGCATCTCTAGACACATCATTCCATACAGTATGCATTATATATGCATTAACTATGCTGTATATGCAAATACTGGTATAGTATAGCCTTTAATATGCAAATAAAACAAACTTAAAATATTGTTTCTATTGCACCACCTGCACTTCTCCCTGTGAACCGGCTGTCTGATCAGCAACTCATTGCATTGGTCTGATCGGCAACTGATACTGAAACTATGAGATGATTACTGACAACTGCAACACAACCAAATGGCAAAACCCAAACTGATACTGATTATACAGTAAAGCAACAAGTTGTTTCGTGAAGTCATGTCTGGGCTATGCAGAGAAGGTGTGTTTGGTGAAGGGCAAAGGTCACGCTGTAAAACAGTCAAGGTTATAAGCCAGCAGCAGTAAAGAGGCTGAGACCTGAGAACTCCCACATGCAACAGTTAGAGGAGTTTACATGTGCGTGAAGCTCACGGCAAGTTTACTCCTCTGTTAAGATACACCTGCGCAATATCAGAACACCTTAAATAATCCTACAGCAAAATAAGGACTGGGACTGTTAACAGTATCTTGTGACCTTTGAACCTTGATACACTGACTTAAGATAATTTCACTGCAGACAGGGAAGTTGGAAAAGAAAGTGATAGTATATGCTTGATATAATGCTCAGAAACTCATGTTTGTCATACTTTCCAAATACATCGTCTGCCTATGAGCAGCTAAAGGAAAGAATTGCAACATAAAGGCAGCACTCTGTTCCACTGCAAGTCTCTGCCCCTCTTTTAAGTGGTTTTAAATGAATACCATGTGCACATATGGACCCAATTCTCTGCAGTGCAGGTGAAGCGCTTTTTCCATATGGGCTCACCTCAGGGTGCCAGTAAAATGCAGAATTTCCTCTAAAACTGGAGACAGTGTGCAAATGTTGATAGGCTACAGTCCACAGTACAAAACAACAGATGAAAAGGTTTAATAGCTCAACAAGGTACCAGGACGGAGGGACGATTACAGATGTAAACATTTAAACCTGGTCAAATCTGTTTAGATCAAAGAAGACAAGATGAAATGAGACCTAAATAGGTGTTTTTTAGTTGCCTCTTAAAATTAAACTTTTGCAGAAAGGTGTTAATTTATGTTCCTGCAACACACAAGTAATATTAAACAGGGGTCCTGGGTCACTTAGTCCAACTGAAATTATAATGACTGCTTAAATGTCATAGTTTCTCATATAAAATGTAAGTTTCCCTCTCTCTCCTGCACACAGTTATTAGTTCCACTGCTTCACTAATTATATAAACAGCAGAATAACTCCACCCATATGGGACTGCTTGGAAAAAAAACCTCGACTAACTGGGACTCCTGGAGTAAAAATCCACCAGGAAGAATGGTGAAAACTTCCTGACACTTTCTTCTGTCACTTTCCTTGTAACAAACTCTTTTAAGAGTGAAGGGATTGCAGGTTTGAGAAGGAAAAGTTAGCCGAAAGTTACATCATCGAGCAGATTACACTGAAGTTATCCAATATGCAACAGGCAGCAATGAGGGGGGCGGAGGTGGGAGAAGGAGGACTCACCAGATGAAGTCGGTGCAGTGGCTGCAGAAAGTCGGCTGCCTGAAGAACCGGGCTATGAATTTATGGTTCTTGATCTCGTGGACGTTTTTTTGCCTCAAAGCACCTTTACGAGCAAACCTGTTCGCTACGTCCGCGGTGGACGACTCGTTTGAACTCACATCAGCCATGTCCAACCTTAAAAACAAACCAGTGCTACAGCTTAAATTCGCTGACAGGAAGTGTTTTTCAGTCCGTTTAGAGGCGCAGCCCTCAGCGTGGAGCCAGCAGAGCGGAGCGGCGGAGCGGCGGAGCTTCACCGGAGACACTGTACTTACTGTGTGAGGGCTTTCCCTGCCTGCCGATACCACTGGGCTGCTCCACTGACAGCTCCGAGCGCTGTCAAGTCAGCTACAGTGGAAACGTGCTACATCCGGCCACACCTTCAAAGTAAAAGTCAGGAGTGGTAGAGGCTATATAACAGAGGCAACATCCTGTTACTCAAATGCCCCTATTTATGTTTGAATATACTGTGGGTCCCTGTGGACCAGAGGGAGTAAAGGTAGTCACATTTTATATATAAAAATAAGTGTGTTTTTAAGCATGAAATAATCCACACCTGCAACTTTGCTGCTGCTGCTTTTATGCTGAGGCTTAGAGGTAAACTCCATTCAGATTATTAGGTAGTCAACACCTAATTAAATGTAAAACAGCCCTCCAATAAACCCTACCCTCATGAAGGTTGTTAATTACATTTTCAGTGTTTCAGTGTTTGTATTCAAAGGGCAAACCCTTTTTGTTTTGATGTAGCTAAAGAAAATAAGGAAACACCTTTTAAGTTTTACATTATACATTCAGCAGCACCACAAACTACAGCTTTGACCTCAAAGTTAAAACTGTACCTGTGGAAGTAGTATGAAGGCTATTGCAGGGCTGCTGGACTGTGTGGACAGTATTACTTTTCCAAAAGTTTGTCTAATAAGCCGGCTGCTGGTTGTATAATTGAGTTATGATCTGATATACAAAAATTGCCATAAAAAGGCCTCTGTGTCCTCCATGTAGGCCTGTATCTGAGCACTTTTAATCTCAGTACAGTCACAAAGAGGTTCGAGAGGCCCTTGTTGTCATACAAAACATGAATGCTACGCCCACCAACCTTTTAAAGCATCAAAGAGAACCAATGAAGCCAGTTTCTGCATATTGAATCTGCAGCAGTAAAACACAGAGTAAAGTAGACCTATTGTATTCTTAAATTTTACATTTCTTGAGATTTGAAGAATAATCTCTAGATTTCTTTGTTTTCTAATCTATAGTGAATGTCAAATACATGTGATGTATTACAAATATGATCATCATTTTTTATTTCTTTTACAAAATGTCCTTTAATCCCTTCATCCTGAGTCACCGTATTCCAAAAGTGTCTTTAGGTGATCTCGTTCCTAAAACCCACTTCCGGCTCGTGCTCTACGTATATTTGTTTAACTTGACGTTGCTCCGCTCCGCTTCCTCCTTTTCACTCCTGCTGATGTCACACAGCCGGACCCGCCGTGGGAGGGCGGAGGCCCCGGTCCCGCTGCAGGAATTTGGGATGGGGGCGTCATCGTGTGGAAAAATCACGCATTACACATTTTTAGCTGATGTGGATAAATTGGATGTACTCAATTTTGCCCAAGTGCTTCAATTAATGCTGTTTTTTTTAGGTTGTTTTAGTTTCTTTCGTGCTGTTATTTAGGTCTACATTAAGAATAAATACACGAGATGAATTATCTATTATAGGCTACAACTTTAATAAAAGATTATGGCTCAGTATTGTCATTTTATGTCTCCAGTGACATTGCTGAATATCAATCTTTCAAAAGCATCATTTATTTAATACCAGCAGATTTATTTTCTTTTAAATAAATAACTGACAACGATTTTCCTGGTGTTCCTCCTGGTGTTAGCTTCAGCTCTGAGCCACTTCACCTGTTCTTTCAGGTTCACTGACCAAAAACAAATATTTGGAAATTAAATCAGGTTAGATAAACCAGATTTATTGTTCCCTGAAATCATGTGACTTTGGGCTCAAGCTAGATTAAAACAGCCGCCACTTTAGAGACAGAAAACAGTAGAGAGAGTGAGAGCTCTCAGCCAGCTGTGACATGTGTAGGCATACACCTCATTAATAGCGAAGCCTATGCCTATTGATCACACTATGTTAGGCCTACATGTAACCAGCAACATAGTGCTTGATCGACCTTGTTGGGATGTGCATAGTCCTATTTCTGCAGATTTTTGAATAATCTTTTGAATAAAGCAGATTTTGTATGCTGATAAAAGCGTAGTGTGTATTTGCTCTACAAGAAACTAGATTCAACACTCAAATCACACTGTGTGTGTCTGCTGCTGGCTCCTCTACAAAGCAAGGTTATTGGTCAATACTGGGTAAATATGAAAGCTTTGAGACCTTTGTGCTCAATCAATAGGAGCGTACGCTGGATTCTGATTGGATCAGGCTATCAGGGCCCAGTTTACCCAGCAGCCCTGGTGTTGGACTCCATCTCCACATAGATAAGTGACGCTTAGGAGAAGAAGATGGCTCCGACTCTGGCTTTGCTGCTTTTTATCCAACTAGCTTTGTACTCGTCTGTAAGATGCAAGAAAGGTGAAATGATGCATGTTTATTTCTTTATTCGTATTTGTGCTTTTTTTTTTTTTTCATGCTTTTTCTTGAAATGTGTTTTCCTGTTCGCATTGCTTCAATCTGCAAAATTTGGACATATTTCCTTATATACTATACAAATGATATTTCTTGTCCTTCCCCAGTATGTGGCCGCCCTCCTGTCAGTGACG
The DNA here is from genome assembly GCF_022749685.1 of Semicossyphus pulcher. Lineage (NCBI taxonomy): Eukaryota > Metazoa > Chordata > Actinopteri > Labriformes > Labridae > Semicossyphus > Semicossyphus pulcher. The sequence continues at coordinate 6,575,864 of NW_027211681.1, forward strand.
GGATCGACGAGTTGCCTCTAAAACGTGTGTATGAGGTCGGAGACGAGCTGGCCCTCACATGTGAACAGGGGTACCTGCCTTCAACAGCGACCCCTCGGAGGATGAGCTGCACCCCCACAGGAGAGTGGACACTGTCAGATCTGACCTGCACTCGTGAGTTTACTTGATAGTTGCAATTTTAAACTACTCCATTTTAATAAACTATTTGTGGGTGAATCTCTCAGCTCCCAAGGGTGAGCATACAGCGAGGCATTCAAGGCCCCCCGTGACCCCCCGAAGAAATGACTCCTAAGTGTGTTGTAGTGTTTTATTTTAGTCATGATGCTTAGTTTCTTCTGCTACATCTGTCACGTGATGAGGTTAAACTGCTGTCTCATGTGTATATCAATATATATCAGGGCACAGTTGATTTCAAAATAAAAGCACAAAAAAAAAGTTGGAAGCACAAGTTTTTAGAAGTTTCAACAAATTAGAGGGATATCAGTTTTTTTAAAACCTTAATAAATTATATAAATAACACACATCTTGACAGCTCTTTAATGAATGTTTTCTGTCGTGCTGCTGACTATCCTTGCTACACATGGCTTTGTAGTGTCATCTAACCTCCCAGAGATGTAAACTCAGTTCTGTGCCCTCTTCTCTGTAGCTAAGATGTGCCCGATCCCACAACCTCTGCGGCCGTTAGCGATGGGGAGAACAGAAGCTCCATTTAAGAGTGTGCTCAACTTCACGTGCGATGACGGGTAAAAAATGATTTCCAAACAGATAATTACAAGTTGTGTTTACAGTATTTCATGTCAAAATAATGAGAACTTTTGTCGACAGGTACGTTATGCTGGGAGCAAATGAGAGCAGGTGTTTACATGATGGCACCTGGAGCGACCAACCGCCTCTATGCAAAGGTACAGCAGGAAGATTTAAGTAGTTGTGAGAGACTTTGCAGCTTTATATGGAGGGGAAACTCAACAATATAGTCTAATAATGGAGGTTGTCTTCATTGCCTTTTTTTTAATAAGACTAAGAATAAGTCTTATTTCTATACAGGCATATAAAATATTAGACTATAATGTCAATAGATCTCAGGTAGGCCTATTATAATTTCTCTTACAGCTGTGAATTGTCCGCTGCCCCTGCCACCTCGCGATGGAAGACTTGTCCACGATAAGTCACTGACTGGAACCACCACCATGTACGGGCAGGGCTGGACGTACGAGTGCAACCCACCTAAAGCACCCAGCTATGAGAGGGGGTCCTGCAGGGCTGATGGGAGTGTACCGGAGCCACCTGTGTGCAGAGGTAAGCAGGTCAACCATCTCCTTTCCTTTCAGTTGTGACTACTTAATAATACCTGCTGACATTTTTTAACCTGTTTATTTCCCCCCAGATGTGAGCTGCTCCATCCCAACAGGCATACCGAATGGCTTCATCACCTTTGCTGTGATTAGGCCTCATGGCTACAAGGACACGGTTAAATACGCCTGCAATGAGCACTATGTTCTAGATGGTGAGGCTGAGACACAGTGCCAAAACACAGGGAACTGGACGTCCAAGCCTGTTTGCAGAGGTGAATCATGGCAAAATCTACCATCAATATGTTTTATTGTTGCATGCAGATAAGTACATAAGTAAAACATGGTTTAACTGCTCTATTTTTCCTCCCAGCTCCCTGCACGGTCGGCATTAAAAGAGGCCGCATCTTCTACAACGCCAGGAAGCTTTGGATCGCTGACCTGAAACCCAACAGAGTCCTGCATGGAGAACACGTGGCTTTCTATTGTCTGAACAAAACTGACAGGTGTGGCTACCCTGTGGTCAGCACGTGTAGCGACGGGACCCTCCCCATCCCAGAGTGCTTTGAGGGTGAGTTTTTGACAACGCGATAAATATAAATCAGACCACATTAGTCTAGGAAAGATCGAGACTACTGCACTTTTCCAAAGATGAAGTCATGTTTTTAACAGAAAAAGATGCAGAACTTGAACCTAAACTCCCTTTTAAAGCTAGAAAAAAAGGAATTACACATTGATAATGTTGATTAATGTATTTTTTGTAAGAGATAGGAGGAAGAGCAAACATTAGACAAGAAAGGATTCTGGGTATTTGATTTAAAACTGATTTGGGGTGTGTCATATGGTCCACAGATGTCTCTGGAAAAGCCCATGTTTCCTTGCACGCATGCATTTTATGATTACAGTAATAAATCTTTCGCTCCTTTGTTTAGAACCAGGCAAGATGGATTATAACTTAAGGGCCAAAAGCCTCCCATCAGAGATCCAAGTGTGTGCCACTTCACCCCCTGCAAGCCCCACAAGCTCTGCGAGACCTGCATAAGAATGACCTGAAACAGCATGTGAATGATTGGATCATGAATGATGAATCTGTAACAATATTCTACAACACAGAAGCCACTTTTGCTGTTCATGACTTTTATTTTGTCCGTCTTTTTCAACACTAAAGTCATCGATGTATTTGACAATAAAGATAATGAAAAAAAGTTTTCTGATCTGTGTGTGTGTAAAAACTATCTGAGCACATTTCTCCGTACATTTGATACCAAGTCAAACCTGACTGATCTCCTACATAACTCTAATCACTCGTATATAATACCCTGTTGTGTAGAGGTGCTGCCACTTCCCTCGATAAAGGGATGAGCCTTCAAAATAAAAGCACAAAATAACACAGAGGGTGAAAGACCATGAAAAATAAACCTAATTGGAATATCATTAAAAAAAGGTTTGAGCATGTGTGTTTTCAGCATCGGCCACACAGATCTCAGCTCATGCCACTTTAGTGCATTAAAAATGAAATATACATAATACATTATTTATAGCTTTGGTAATGCAACCTTGTTAAAAATTCATGGACTCTCTTGGACTGCTCTAATATTTGACATGCAATATCGGAAATATAGATTTTAACCCCTCATTACCATGACTTATTTTGTCAGCAGTGGATCATTTCATTGTTTTATTGTATGCTTGTGTTTTGAAGGATCTCTTTCTTACTATAATAAGCTCTTAAAATATAAGCAGCAGCATAGTGAGGCCAAAAGAGTTGAAAAACAAATGATCAATATCTCTTGTTTCTTAACATTGGCAACAAGTTAAAGTCCGAAACCGGAGCTCTTCATTTCCAGTAAAATGTGGCAAAGATTACACAGAAAAACCCCACCAAAACAAAACAGGGATCAGCAGTGAGCGGTAACTTCATGCTGCTCTTATCTGTTGACTCAGAGAGAAACACAAACAGCAGTGAGATTCAGTGTTTGAGCCAGAGACACACACAGGGAGGATCCGGGAAACATCTGCACATTTCTGCACAGAATGGACCGCAGGCTGTTTCTGCTTTGTCCATTATTTTTTACCACCTTGATTTCAGCAAATGAAAATGGTATGTGCTATTTCCACTGGCTTTTAGTTGACTTTAAAAGGCTTGAATTGCAGGTATACACATTTGTAACTTCACTGTTTTAGTGGCTTAAACATTGGGTAATCTGTATATCCATAAGACTCTAAGCGCATTTGTCTAAGTAGTAGCAATCATGTTCACTTTTAGAGGATAAAAGGCGGTGTCTTATTTAATTTCATCATAATGTTTAAAAAAGTTACTGATTCCTTATATGGGAGAATATATGTTCAAGATATGAAGTCAATATTATCATTAGACCCATTTGTCTTTGCAGTATGTTTCAGGCCCGAGCTGTCGGGCAACATTGAGATGGACGGGCTCCAGAGGTACTTTAGCCCCGGTGCGGAGCTAGCGCTGTCCTGCAAACAGGGATTCACCCCCATTTTAGGCCCCCTGAAGATTGTCTGTGCTGCCAGTGGAAAGTGGACCAAAACCAATCTCAAGTGCATACGTGGGTCTCTATTATTCTAGTGAGAGCTTGTGACGGATCAACTTGTGCTGCTAATATATAAACTTGAATCTAAAATATATTTAATATAATTCTTTTTTTTACTTCTGCTCCTATAGTTATGTAGTTTTGTCATTTTAAGCTGTAATATATAAATATTCTTATTTTTATATTTCTCTCTACAGCAAAGCGCTGTCCGTACCCTGATATACTGGAGGATGGAGAGGTGTACTATGAGGATATCGTATACCAGAGTGTGATTAACTTTACCTGTAATGAAGGGTAAAGCATGAACATCTTGTTTAACATTGTGTGTGATTGCAGTCCATGTACATTGAAAACACAAATGGAGAACCAGGGCAAACTGTCCTGTCTAGTAGTCAGTGTAATAGTAAACCATTCCTGTGAGCGACAGCATGTCTGTGGTTCTTTTAGTAAACGCTTTGATGAGTTTCATATATTTTATTTCAAACTATTTTACCAACACCAATGCTAGTTTACATTATTGACATTAACTACTCTTAAAAGAACAAACATCTCTACTTTTGAGTCCTAATTTCCCCATTTATGATGGACTTTGACTTTGACTAAAGCATCACCACACAGAAGGGAAACAGCTTTCTACTACAAATGTTATTCATACATATCCACATGTTAATCTTCAACACATTTATCCTCAAAATGCACCTGATTTAAATTATGTGATTTTATTATGTATTTGCAGTATACGCATGACCTGACTGTTATGGCTGTTTTGAACAGGTTCATTTTGACTGGAGCTAGCTCTGCTACGTGTCTCGCCAATGGAACGTGGAGCACGTCAGTACCACAGTGCCACAGTACGTATCCAACTACATGCTTCTATAACAGTGGTTCTTAACTGGTCTAGCCTAGGGACCCACCACCACGACCTGGACATCACAAAACACAGCAGTATAATGGGATTACCCAATCAGTGAATACATGGAGTATGAATAAACTACAATACTGCATGCACGTCAAAGCAAACCCATGTCCTTCAAAATAAAAGCGCAACACAGACTTTTTGCCACAACTTTCTTTTTTCAAGCACACATCTGCGACACACTGAAAACAGCTCCGCGACCCAATTTTGGGTGCCGACCCACCAGTTGAACCACTGTTCTATAATACTGTGCAAAAAAGTATAAAACATTACGATATAGATGCTATCATACTAAATGTTATATTAGATGTTATCTAAATGTAGTCCCTAAAATTGATATTAGACAAGTAAAACTGATTTGCAGTTGTTATCTACAAACTATGGCAGCTTTTCGTAAGTATGAACATGCCATGCAAAATAATATAGAAAATACTTAAAATACATATACATGCATGCTTTATATTAAAATACACACAAACTGTCATTTTCTATCTCTTCCCCTATAGCTGTAACCTGTGGTCTCGCTCCGATCCCACCGAATGGCATGATCGTATATGACAGGAGAATCGGAGGCAACGTCACCGACTATGGAGTCACAGGGACGTACAAGTGCAGGCCTCCATTCGCACTTATTGGTGAGGCAAGAGCAGAGTGCACTTTGAGCGGCTACTGGACCAAAACACCTGAATGTCGAGGTATGAAGGTTTGAAAGGAAGGAATCCGTTATGATACTATGAGAAGTTAATGTTGCTTTGGCTGATCACAATCCATATTTAAAGTGTTACCTGGATAAGTAAAGCCAAAACAAGTCACTATTTCTGTGATAAAAATGCCCACATCTTGACTGACAACATGAAGTCTAGGTAGACTTCAGTTTCTCCAATGAATGAACTCAATTGTTCCCCTTACAGTGGTGACTTGCCCTCCACCGGAGAACATAGACAGAGGTTTCATGTCAACTAACGACCAGAGAGACTTTGACTTCATGGAAACGGTCAAATATGGCTGCAATGGGGACTTTGTTCTTGAAGGAGGCCTCGAGATTGTTTGTCTGGATGACGGGGATTGGTCGGAAAAGCCATCATGCAAGGGTAGGACTACGAACAATATGACAGCTTACTTTCAAAGTGTGGTGAATGCCTCATTTGTAATATACAGCTGTATCTTAAAGGTCTACTTTTGTGGGAGACTTTTCATGTATTTCCCAGTCTGTCACTTACCTTTGTTGGTGCTGATTCTGTCCCATTCCAATTCCATTTATTTGACGAACAATTGTATTTAAATTATATTGTATTAAATATAATAGAAAAGGCTTTATATCTTGAAGTTATAAGGCCTCTTCATTTGTCTTGTGCTAAAAACAGATTAACAATCCTTCAAATCCCCTGACCTCTTATAGTTCACTATATTCACAAGGCAGCCATTTCCCTCTAACTTAAGTGGGTATTATTCTAATTTCAAGCTTCATATTTCACTCTGTGTACCTGTGGAGTAGCTTAGCATAATTTACAGTTCAAAAAACTCATTTTTCTCACACTGGTGCTCTGTGCAGGCCCTCATACAGCCTCTGCCTGAAATGACTCAGTCAGCTCTGTCCCTTTAAGAAACCCAACCCCTATAAGCCCACTTCCTTATGATTGGCCAGCTCTCTGAAGCCTGCTGAGGCTGCACTTTGTGACGTCACAAAGTGCAACCGTGAGAAGGCTGCGAAGCCTGGAGATTACTCCAACATACTTTTACCTACACAGCTGAAACTTCACCCACGTTTAGTATGGACATCCAACATTGTAACATTATATATATGTCTTAAAATGTGAAACAGCATAACACCCCCTCTTTAACGCTCAGGTTGGAAAGGTCAAATGCTGTCATAATGTCATACTGCTGTTTCAGGTTGTGAGTCGTATAAAAGCAGGTAATTTGAATAATTGTTATCAGTTCACTTCTTCCCTAATGACCAGCAACTGAAAAGACGAACCGACGTTGGTCAATATTTCATCTTACAAAAATGCATACATCAATACATTAGCTATAACCAAGACAACCGCTAATGCTAGCATTTAACTTCCTAGCAAACATAACCATTTGATATAGAAGACATGAGAGGAGGTACTTCCTAGCTTACGGTAACTTTAGCTTGTAAGTCATGGTATGGTAATATTAGACAATAACTATTGTTAGCATTTTGCCATTTTGTAGCTTACATTACCATTAAATAGTGTTACACAATATGATAGGAAAGTCCAAATGAATGTTAGCAGGGAATGATTGTATGCTAGTGTAAGTTGTTTTTTAACAGTTGCTAATAGGCTTTTTAATATGTTGTTTTAACTTGAGATATGCCCCTATGCTGATCTGGAGTTTTTCTATCAATTGTCTTTTTAATCACTTATCAATCACATAGTAGTGAATACTACTTGTAACTCGGAAGACAGCCGTACTACATTATGACAGCAATTGAGATTCCCACCCTGAGATCTAAGTCTGAGGGAAATGGCCGCCGTGTGAATACGATCAGTATCACTCCTTAATCACAACATAGGTTACTAGTGGAACATAATGCAGCTATAGCCACTCTCAATTTCAAGTATAGAGGCACAAAAACATAATAACACTATATTTTAAGTATAATGTTTTCTTCTTCTCCTTGTGACTGTCAGCCCCTTGCAGAGTTGGCATAGAGAGAGGAAGGATACTTTACAAGGGAAAGAAAATCTGGATCGCTGACCTAAATCCTAAGAGAGTCTTGCACAAAGAAATCGTCTCAGTCTACTGCATGGACAAGGCCAGGAAGTGTGGTTTTGCAGTGTCAACCCAGTGCATCGACGGAACAATGAAAATCCCAGAGTGCTATGAAGGTGAGGAATAACTATAGAAGTGGCCAAACAGTCATAACACTCCATTGGATTTTATTGTGTTCTATTTTATTCATCAGCAGTGCAGTGCTTTGCAGGATCAGTAGTTTATGTTAAATTGACTTTATTGATTTTATTGGTCATCTCAGATCCAATTCCCATGTTTTAATGAATTTAACAGGATTATGTTTTAAATATTTTAAATTACATCAAAAAAATGGACTAAAACAATCTGAATTGCTGGTGCGAAGCCGTGTTTGATTTGCCCACATAATCTCATGCTTTATTCAATAACTTTTCCTCAACAACCAAACAGAGCATTGAAGCGTGTCATGTAGCAGTAAGCTAGGTAGGTATTTAGCTGAACAAAATACACATGTATTTAGGAGCCAAAACTTACCATTTGTCCGTAATGTGAACTACCATCCAGTTTAACTGTGACGTAATAGCGGATTCAGAATGTTTTAAATCAGTGGCAGCCATCTTGGCTGTTTACAAATTTGCCTCAATGGCACCCCTTTGTCAGGAGTTGTGTTAAACCTGTCCAATACTAATGGTTTTGATTGGCCTGATCTGTGTATGTATGTCACCTAAGCTTTTCTAGTTGGATTAAACACATTACATATTTAGGAATTGCACCACTAAGCACAGAATCAGCTGAAATATTAAAGGTCTTTAAACATAATGTTGATGCAGGAACCCCCCACAACCCTAGAATTTGGTTATAAAGCAGAAAGGACCCACTGTAAGACTGTTTTACTACAGCATATTCCCAAACAAAATTGCAATTAATCAAAATGCTTAAATTACAAAGCACACTTAAGGCCTTTGGTGCCTCTGGTGATCTGAGGCCTCAGGACAGCTGCCTGTTTAATCCAGCCGCAGACATGGGAGAGTTCTTGATGTCTTTTTTTTTTTTAGTTGGGCTTATCACAACAAAACAGATTGCTACCGTAATTAAATAAGTTAAAAATGTGTATTAAATCAACCATTTAACAAAATGTGCAGACTATGGGATAGTTTGTGATTCATGCACCATGAAAATATCCCTATTAGAAAAACTTTGTTATTAAGGATGTATTTATACCATAGTTAGCATAAATGTATGTCTGTGTGTGTGTGTGTCTTTTCTAGAGCCCCCTGGTGTTAATTACACCCTTTGGTCAAGTTCACTTCCATCTGAAATTCAACAGTGCTGAAACAGTAGCAGATACCTCCACTGATGATTATTAAAATACTGCGAAATGAAATAGTTGATGTTGTGCTCTGGTCTCTGAAATTAAAGAATATCATCTCACTCAAACTGTCCTTCTGCTTTTTTGTAACAGTTTCCAAAAATTCAAATTTCAGACATGATTTTGTCTGACTTAGCCATTGATGAATAAAGTTTTATTCTGTTGATAATTAATGTGTGATTAATTAAAGTCAAATCCACATAAAAGAGGTGCTGGTTTGGCTCAGCGGTTAAATCAGTGACCATGTCCAGAGGCTATAGTCCTTGATGCAGTGGCCGCGTGTCATTCTCACTCTCTGTCCCCCCATTTTCCACCACTATCCACTGTCCTCCCTCTGAAATAAAGGCATAAACAAAATAGCCAAAAAAAATTATTAACTTTAATTTACATAAAAGAAGCCAAATACAATACATGATGGGTTGTTGAGTTCAGTCAAAGGGAAGTTATGAGGCCTTGTCGTGTTCTGTCATCACACTCACATGTAATTTTGGAATGTGAAGAATTAAGTATGGACTTAGTATCACATTTGCTGGCAAATAGCAAACACACTCTTCTTCTTCTTCCTTTCTACATTGACCACCACTTTGCAAAACATAAAGAGTGCTGCACAAGTAAAATGATTTGGCTTTATTCCAAGTCTATTTAAAAGCATATGTCTTTTCTGCATGTTTCTATAGACTGCTACCAAGTGAACAAAAACATGACCAATGACACAATATCTAGGAGAATTAGACATTGTACATGCTTTGAAGGATTATGAATTGAATGCTCAGTAACTTATAGCCATAGCAGCTTTTTGGATATGTTAAAACAGCTACTGGGGAATGAGAACACTGCAAGACAACAGTTTTGAGTTATGCTCTAGGTTTGGTTAGGTTGGCCTGATTTTCCTGATTTAATTACTTCATAACCTGTTCTCTATTTTATGTACGTTTTTTGTATATGTAGTTTTTTTTTTTTTAAATGTGTCGATAAGATATGGATGACTGAAGGGAAATGTTACTTAAATCATGTATTCATGTAGTAAGGTCATTTTAACAACCTAAATACCTCAACTTACCTTAATACATCGATGGCATGGCTGTATTATTATTACAGACAGGTCTGCAGTATTACAGACAAGTCAGTAAAGTCAGAAAGTAACAGCGAATCTTATGTTGATCCACGGGGTGCAGCAGCAAACGGTCTCGTGGTTTCAGCGGCAGCTGACAAACCCACGTGTTTTCTCGCGAGATCCGAGTTCTACTTTCTTCTCGTCCAGCATGGCCGCGCTGTATGAGGGATACACGTTGTGCGGACTTGTTCCAGCTCAAAATCAGTCAAATTCAGGAATTCAAGGGATCGAAGAGGAGAGAGACAGTGACCATGTCGTCGTCACCGACTCCACCAGATCTGTCACGTTGTATAAGGTAACGTTTAACGCTTCATTTTAGGAGTACCTCCTGACCTGGGCTAGCTAACCTGCATAACTCGTGTTGGCATCCTCGGCTGTCTGTAGCATCACTGACATAAACCACCAGAACATACAAGATAAGACAGACACCACAGCTTGCTGTGATATTGTTTTGACTAATTTCCAGTGGAAATCTTACATAGGTGTCGCATAGATGTACGCAAACATGTCGCCAGTCTACCAAAACAAGTAAATGTTAGCTAACGGTGGCTATATCCAAAACAAGACACAGGAATTTTGCTAGTTAATGCGTGCTTGTGTTGCTACATCGATTATAATGTTAATTTGCTGTAAATGTAAACTTTTCAGACCTGGATTGTTTCTAGACCCTCTATTTTTTGTGACGGATAGATGGTCTGAAATATCAGTGTGGATATAGGTGAAGTAAAACTTTTTAATGTTGTGATTTCTACTTATGAATGTTATTCATTGGTTGTCCTGTTTGTGTTTCTGTGGTTTTGACAGGTTTCAGACCAGAAGCCACTGAGCAGCTGGACTGTGAAACAAGGACAGGCTTTGACCTGTCCAGCAGTCTACAACACAGAGACCAAGGAGTATGTGACAGTCTCAGATAGCAAGGTAGGCTTTTAGTAATACACAAGTCTTTATGAGAGGTATTCTGGTGCTTACTTTGGTTAAAACTGATCTGTATGAAGCCCTACATACTCACTGTCAGTTTAAAATTGTACAAAAATGAACCCATCAGTTCACAAACTATACCAAGGGAGTTACTTTCCATTTCCACTGAGTCAAATAAGGTTTCCCCTGGAAGACCTCATTCCCGAATTCCCCCCTGGGGATCAACAAATGATTATTGTATCTTCTCCCACCCTGTTGTGTAACTAGTTTACCTTAGACAATGTCAAATTGGCCTTGTCCATATGATTACTCATTGTCAGTTACAGCTATTTCATGTCTTTCACCTCACTAATATATGTGGTCCTTGAAAAATGAACCCTTCTATAATCTAACTTTTGAGAAATATATTCCAGACAGTGTCAAAACATAATGTCTTTCTGTGTTGTCTGTGTTTTGTATTTAAGGTGATCAGAATTTGGAAGGAAGAAGACATACTCTTAGAGAAGACCTTCAAAGCAACTGTAAGTGTGAACATGGTTATTCAGATCTCTTCTAATGCTGCCTTTAGGGTCTGGGTAGGCTTGAAACAATTTGTACGCTGTCTTGTGTGATCACATCTAAAGGGAGAAATGTTTATGCTATTTCCATGCAACACAAAGTCATGGGGAAAATACAGCTCTCATAGAGAGGGATGCAACTTGATGAATCAGTCAGTTAGATATGACATACATAACCTTCTAATCTGAGTTTTTTTCCCTCTCCACTGCTGAAATCGTGTGCATGTGACAGGTATATTCTTAGATTACTATATGAAACAGAGTATTTTCCTACTAGTCCATTAAAAAGATATTTGATGAGATGACTTGTGGTCACCTGGAAGTTGGCGCTCCTTTTTAATTAAGCTAAAATCAATAGGGCCGTACAAGGGCTATTTTAATAGGGCTAGTAATACTACTACAGGGAGAACATGTGCAGCAATTTTATATTTTAGCAATTTCCCTTTTCTTATTTAATGGCTGTGGTCTCTATTATTTAATTACACCCACCTTTTCCGATGGAGTTGTCCTTCCTAATTCCTGTACTTGTTCACTGCAGGTGTCATCAGATGTCTGGAGGGTCCACTCTGTACCTGGAGGGGAGCCGGTGGTCTTGTTCCAAAGGGGAGCTGTAAGGCTCTTGGACTCTCTCCTTTCTGCTCCCCAGCAGCCCATAGAGGAAGTCCTTGCTCAAGAAGAGATCATTAGGTACGTATCGCTGCTCCTTTGTCTTGCAATCCCCAGCAAAGGCAAGGAACTGAATCCGCCCGTCATGAGTTGATATGTGCTTTAAGGATTCATCTCCAATATTTGTAGACAAAGCAAAAAAATAATACAAACAATGTGATTGCAGACATTGAAATAACCTGCTGACCTGCAGTCCGACCTGCTGTCTCTTATAGTGTGTTGATGATTCTTCTTTTTGTCTTTAGGTGGAGCACCAACATAGTAGCAGAGACACAGCAGTTTGTCATCTTTACAACTGAACAGGTAAAATTCACTTTCATGTCTGTAGTTCGTGGCAAAAGACACCAAACTTACAATAACGAATTCTGTCTGTCCTTGTTTTCTCCTTTCACATGTGCATGTGTTTAAAGGCCTTTTTTGACTTTATTGGGTGTCAATGTCTTTCCACAGAAAGGAGATAATTTCCTGTACCTGCAGAGACTGAATCCCAACACCCTACAGAGGTACCGGCTGGAGAGAGAGGAGCCTGGTCTGTCCCCGCTCAGCTTCTCAGCATCCTACAGCGACAAACACATCCGCCTGCTTTATCTCTGTAAGCCTGAGTTTCCTGTCAACATATTTTTAGTGTCAGCTTCTGACTGCGCAGGCTTATCTTGTGGACAGGCAACGGTGTGTTTATTTTCTGCAGAAGTGGCATGCCTGCTAACAGCCACAAGGGGGAGCTATTTATATAAAGAGAAAGATGGTTGCTCTTAGCACTCTACTTTTCCCTCAATAATATTTTTACCTTTTGTCATTTTCCTGTCATCCAGACCCTAACGGTCATGTGTACCAGAGTGTAGTTTCTGTAAGGGGCCTGGGGACTGAGGAGGGGGCCCAGGCTCTCCCGCTGCCCCGCAGCCTGCTGCTGGGTCTTCCTGTCGGTGAGGGCCTGCTGGAGGCAGCATCAGCCCTGGTGCTGGATGAAGCCCACGTAGCTGTCGTAGGGGTTCCACATCCTTCTGCCGGAGCTGGTAAAGGTACATGTTAATGTTTAATAACACAGATGATCATATTTTTAAACTGATTTTAGGAAATTATGCCAATGCTGATAAATGCACCCATTGTTCCCAAGTAATGCAAAGTCTCTCCTGTTGTGGGATTCAGACAAGATATTTAATGCTTTTCAAATGTACAGTGAGCAAGAACTAGAAAAGCTCTTCAACTGAGTGTATCTACCTGAGAATAATTATAGCCTCATCTCATTGGCCTGTCATATTGGAAGTAACATTTATTTGGGGCTGATGCTGTTAATTGAAAAGCCTTACCTGCCTTATTTATATTGCCAAAATGTTGACATCAGCATCAGATCATTACAAGTCTTTTGGTTCAAGGTTATGGTGCTTTTTCATTTTCTTTTTTTTTTAGTCCAATGACTGACTGACCTGCATGCTTGTCAATATCGCTTAATGTTATTGCAAGACTACTCCAGCCTTTGATCGTGCAATCAAAGCTTATTATTATTATTTTTGACATGTAGTCCCTTTCTTAAGTGTAATAGGATAGTGACTTCATCCTTTGTGACTCCAGTATCTCATGTGAGTGTGTGTCTGTGCTTCTCGAATGGCTCTTTTCAGACTTCCTCTGCATCTGGAATACCAATTTCCAGACGCTTCAGGCAGGAAAAGAGATGGCGGGTAAAATCTACGGGCAGGTAGGAATGCTTTGGTGTATTAAATTCAAAGAACCCACAAAACTTCTTCTTTTTAACGTCACTGTTTGATTATCCGCGTATGACAAAGAACACTGCTATTGAATTTTAGCCGTGCCAGCAGCAGGCCCTTAAAGCCCAGGTTAGAAAGATACATGACCCCACCCCCACTGAGGTTTCTCTCATTGTTACTGCAGGCCAAGGTTCCCTGTCCTCCCAGCTGCTGGGTGCTGATGGAGGACTGTATGACTTTGGTATAGCATTGCGTCTGCTCTCCACTGTGACGGGGCCGACTGTCCCTCATCACAACTTTATGGCAGTTTACAAACTTAACACACGAACACATAACACATAAAAAGAGCAGTTCTGCTGTCTGTATTATCACTGCCTCTTCTAGCATTAATTCCAGTTTGGGATAATTTCCCCTTTTCTTTTCTGATCTAGCTTTGGAGTTATTCCAACAAGTTATTCATTCCACATGGGAAAACCCTGTCCGTTATTCCATACGAGTGTCCCAGATCGTCCCTGGCCTCTGCGCTTGGAAAACTAAAGCAGGCCAAGAGTGAAGGTGAGATAGAACAAACTTGTATTACTGCGAGTGCGTACATGCAAATGACTAATTAAACGTACTCACTCCATACATTGATTTTTCTTATTTTTTCTGCAGAGTCCAAAGCTCCAGCTTCTGTACCATCATGGAATAACATTCTGCATGGAGAGAAAGCTCAGGCCTCCAGGACAGTGGAGACCAGGAAAACAGTATGTTGGATATCTGTGTTGAGTTTTTTTGACGAATAGAAAGACGGCAGCTGCCTGACTTGCTGGTTCATCCCACACAAACTGGCCTACAGTGTGTCACAGACCAACAGTATATAAACAAAACATATTCATGGTACTAATAAGCACAGCTGTACCTCCATGTGAAATCGTGTTTTACAGTAGTTTCAGCTTAAACTCCACCCAGGCTTCTCTCTCTAAAGCGGGAAGGAGGACATTCATAATACAACAGTGCTACTGTACTGTATTTTTCAATTTGTTTTACATGTCGATGAATCTATAACGACAGCCTAAATTAGTAGCTAAGAAGTCTATCTCATCAGACATTTCATCCCAACTTCTGAAATTGCTGGAAAAACATGCACCTGCAGGAGAACCCGAAAAGCGTAAGAAATGTGACACAATTTTTGCAAATCAGAAATTCTTTGTTTTGCAGAGTATTTAAACGTCTCTGTTTTTCTGAGGGTAGTGCCACCTGAGGAGAAATGGCTTTGTTATGGTCCTATTAGTGTGATTGTCTATTGTTTGATTGTTCTCTTTTTCTCCCCAGAGAACAACCCGCAAGAGCCAATCAGCTCCTAGTTTAACAATCGACCAAGTTCTGGAGCTCATCAAGGTAAAAGTTTGATCTTTCCTGGCTCTACATACATATTATACTTACTATAATAAGTATAGTAAGTTATGTATAATAAAATAACAAATATTTTCAATGCTCTCATGCAGACAGCATCAGTAGAAGAAGTCCAGAAAGAGGTGGACGGGCTCGTTTCCAGGTCAGACGTCCAGGACCTGCAGCCCTCAGTGGGGCAACTGGCATCAACCCTTGTGTCCCGCAGCCTGGCTGAACCAGCTTTTTACAGCTCTAGCACCCTGGCACAGCTAGTGCACACTCGGTCCCTGTGCCACAGGTCAGTAAGGCCCCGCAGTAGTATCAGAACAGGTTATTTCTTTAAAGGAATATTAACTGAAAGATAAAAACATGAACCATCGGACTATTTAATCAGTCCTCAGTCTGAATCATTTATTTCTGTTCTTTAATAATCATATCAATGCCAGAACCTGCATTTGAAAGCAAACATTATCATTGACAAAAAGATGCAGAAAATTTGTTTTAATTGATCATACCATATTTTTACCATCCTTACCTTCATCAGTGTGTGTCCTGACCTGGTGCTTCTGGCCCTGGAGAAGAAGGACTACTTTCTGTGTCAGCTCTGCTTGCAGTTCTTCCCTGACATCCCAGAAGCAGTCACCTGTGCCTGTCTTAAGGCCTTTATCAGGTACAAATGATAAAGTGAAAAAACTCGCCAAAGGAATCAATTTTCTATCTGCACATAGCTGATCTGATTATCAACCTGGAAAATAACAGCACATTTTTCTTCCTTCATTTTGCAGTATGCCAGACGTCGATGCTGATAAAGTGAGCCTGGAGCCCGACAGCGTCTCCTTCATGGAAACCCTGATGGCGGGGGAGCGTGGCCCGGTTGGCTTGCAGAACGGTTTCAGCCCCACCTCCGGCGACAAGGAGCGCTCGGACGCCCTTGGCGGAGGAGGCGCTGTCGTAAACACCACAGCAGAAGATAAGGAGAAGACCTCAACTCCACCAGAACAGATCTGTCCAGTGGGATTACACAAGGCTGCCCTACTGTATCCTCCCAGTGCAGAGTCAATCACACGCATAATGACCAACATATTCTTTCCTCATTTTCCCCACATCTTGTGCATCAATAACACGCCTTTTGTCACAGGTTGACAGCATATTTACTATCTCTGTTTTATGGTTTGAATTGATCTTAACTCTAGCTCCATAGAAATGAGGTCCTGCTGACAGCGTACAGCGACACTTTCCTTCTTCCACACCTAAAAGATCTCTCTTCCCAGCATGTTGTTGTGAGTAAAATCTACTTCTACTTTGTTCCCTGTATCTAAAATAATACAGGTAACAGTCATTCATATTCCAGGAATAACAAGTAGCATACCTATTGCATATTTTACAACATCAATGCTTATAAAAATCTGTGTTTACTTTTTTTATTCCTTTCTTATGCAATCAGCTTTTCCTCCAGTACCTGCAGTACCTTTACCTGAGATATTCCCAAGATGCTTTCCCACAGAGGCATGGATTACGATCACCAAGTCTAGCTCAGGTCTGTATCACTGTATCAGTGCACCTGCTGTCTGCTACAGGGTTGTCAAAATGTTTGCTACTGATCGATCCCACGTGTTTTAAAACGATACAATCTTTTTACAAAGCTTTAAAAAACAATAGATCTACATTCAAAATTTTCAACCCAAAGCTGCCGTGAGAAAAAGGGAGAGCGCAGCAGTGGTTGATTGTTTCACAGCTACACACCTCCATACAACCCCGCAGGAAGGTACTGGATTTTTGTTTTTGTAGGCCAAAGTCGTGCTTCATCCTGCCGACTGTGTATCTCTGTCTGCTCCGCCCTGCGTCACACCTGGAGCTCTTATACAGCAACAACACAGCAGACTTGTTCTCCTTCACAGAACTGCAAATTAAGACATTTTGTCCATTTTGAAAGTCCCTTTCACGTCTCATAAAGATACAAAAGTTACAATAGTGTCTTTTGCAGACAGAGAGCAGAGACAGCCATGTCACCTCGGCAACACGTTTTCATTTAGCCCCAACCTGCGGACTGCTGGCTGAGCTCCATACCACTGCCCAGCGATGGACGTCCAGAAATGTCCCAAAAACAGCAGAATAATAGAAACACAGACAAATGGCAGGTCCTCTGCAGATACAGATAGCACCTCACACTTCTACTGGAATATGAGTGATGATTAAGAGGGTAATTTAATGTGGAAAATCCTGCCCATTAAGCCTATCATTACTATTAACAGGATGTCAAAAGAGCTGGTATGGGTGTAGTAACTTTCTTTCTGTACCAGCACTGTGTTTTTTACTGGTATCATATCCAACTTTAAAATTCTGGTATTGTGACAACTCCAGGACAAATCAAGTGAAAAGGCCTGGAGGCAGAAAAAATACATTGCTGACAAATAGGCAGATAAAGAGATGGGGGACAAACCTTTAGATCCTACACTTTTACAACCCTCACTTAATATGTAACGAGCATGTAAAGGCTCTTGCATTATGATACAAAGAATTCTAAAGAGTCTTACCTTACTGTTTTCCTTTGCATTTGATTGTAGATCATGGATTGGGTATGCTTGCTGTTGGACGCGCATTTCACGGTGCTAGTGATGACTCCAGAGGCCAAAGGCTTACTGCTGAACCTCCACCGTTTTGTTAAGTCTCAGGTAACAAACAGGCTTCACCTTTTCCCTTACTTAGTGGTACATATTCTTGCAATTTAGCATGACACACAAATAGCAATCCATAACATGAACACAATAAAAGATCACATGCAGAAACAAAAATATTTGGCATAGGACTTGAGCTGAGATACCTTCTTGTGTCCTCAGGTGAGACTGGTTTCTGAGCTTGGAAAGATCGAGGGCAGCCTCCAGGAGCTCAATAAGATGAAGGGGAAGAAGACGGACATCGGACAATACTCAATTGAAGTCATTGAGCTGTTTTAAAATATCTACCATGTGTATACTTTTAATAAATCATAAAGCGTAAGTCTCCTTCATGCAGTGGCTTCAATGTTGATTGACATCACTAGTGCTTTTTGGCATGGATGCTAGCCATCAGAACTCCAGATGCAGGTGTCATAACACAATAGTTCTTCTGGTTGTTTAGGCAGAGAAGAAGTTATAGATGCCACTGAGTCACACTTAAAATGTTCAAGCTGAGGAAAATATGCCATTCAGATGTTACGGTTTGCATGATAGATTAACAGTCCATCCTTATGCTGGTTAAATGTGGGTTAATAAGACGTGAGAGTGAACTGCTTTGTTTTTTGTATGTGTCATTACACAACTGAATATTTGTAAATCTTTCAGCTGTGACTTTGTATTGTGTATTCTACAGGAGAGCTTTTTATGTTGAATACAAATATATAACAATTCTAAAACTTCATGTTTGATTTGTTTTGCTTTTGGTTTTTTAACACGTTTACTGTGTGGATAATAAACGGTCCAGGTGTTATTAATACTACACTACTTTGTTATTAGGACTGTGCCTAGACTCTTCAAGTGCTACACAGGAAAATAAGTTAAGCCACAAGCTGTTGCTGCCTTCTTAGCAGAGGAGATGTATTAAAATTGTTGCTTAGGCAAACTTTGCCAGGGATAGTTAGCTGGTGGTTGTTAGCACTTAATGTCCCGCGCTGTAACGCGTGTTATATCGCCATCCCATAAAAATGTACGTCATTTTATCGGCAGGATTCCAACCTGCGCGAGACCCCTATGGATCCCTAGTCCATCGCAGCATCGCCTCGTTGGTAAGATAGTCAATTGAAAGCAAAAACGCCTTTCAGTGAGATTTATCTGTAATTCTGCAATGATTTTATGCATAAGTCCTGACCAATGTGCTTAAGGGATTGTTTTAGAGAATGAAAGACGTCGTGTTCTAAAAAGGCCGGCGTCCTTCCTGTTGAACTCTCTTGATATTTGTCATAACTTTAAGGAATTAACTAGATGTTTCTTAGGCAACATGAAAACCACATCCAAATTGTGGTAGATTTCCGCATCGTGCTTTGTTGCACGCCTTTGAGAGGTGATCCACAGTGATTGCTGACTCAAGGATCCTATAAGGCGTCATTTAGGGGCATTACTACCTATATGGTCTGTGGGTAGAACTGATAACTTACTGTACATGACGCCAAGTAGGCTAAGCCCTGTCTAATTTCAGTAAAAAGAAAGCCGAGTTTAACGCTGCAGCTAACTAATGCCACTATACGAAAGAGCCACACACAACTGACCAATACAGCAAGACGTATCACAGATTGAAAGTTAGACATTGCACTGTACTTTTTTATTGCCATTAAGTATATATTTGTGTACCTGCTTGGCATCCTCCCTGGTCTGATTATACGTATTTTGTTAGACTGCAGTTCTCCTCTACAGAAACAACGCCACAGAATTGATATGAAACCCGTGTTAAGAATCAACGAGGCTCCTGTTTACCAACAGGTCTGTTTGCTGGTGTGGGCCTACAGGCGGAGGCGGGCAGATTCAATAAACACTCTCACTTAAGTGGCAATGATGATTAACACTCACAGCCCACTACAGCAGCATTAAACTCTGCATTAGAACGTGTAATTACAGGGACAGTGAGGGCTGTAATCACCATGTATGCGGGGATTAAGTTGGGGGGGGGGGGGGGGATAACAAGGCACAGACGCACCCAGCTCTGTTTCTGCATATTGATGAGCACTGAGGTGATTTTCCGTTACAGAGGACGTTCACAGCGATGTTTAAACTCCTGCACAATGCAAGGCTTAAAAAACACGCTCTGAGCCACGAGGGTCTGTCCGTGCTGCTGATGCTGCTGTTGTCGTGTCTGACTGCAGCTGCGTCTCCTGCACACAACGTGCCCACAAAATGTTTCTTCTTCTGTACATCGGCATGCGTCAGTGACGTCAGCGCCAAGACTTTTGTATGGCAGCGGCAGTCACAGGGTTTGGGACTGCTGCCCGCCGCAAAAAAAACCGAGAAGACACAAGAGAAGCACGTGTAGTGGGTGGTCCCGAGCAGACTGCTTTCACGTGGCTATAGCGAGCGAAGAGCTCGAGCAGAGCCGCGGATCCGTCAGTCCAGTGCAGCACCTGCAAGAGACAACATCAGCACCATGGCAGCAGAGATGGAGCCCTCGGAGTAAGTGCGCTTTCCTTTTGGGGGTTTCTTATTAAATAAGAGAGTTTTAAGGGATAGTTTAGTGATAATAACAGCATATTAATTACAGTAACACTACCTGTGGGACTATTTAAAAAGAAAACATAAGCTTCTCTTTAATATTACTAAGGCGTCTGGGTCTGTTAGTTTTAAATTACGCATCAAACTGAAACATGTACTACTGTTTTTTTTAACTAACATTATTTGGGGGATTTTTGCTGCAATGTTTGCATCTTTTTTCAAAGCTTATTCTTCTAATGCAATGTGAAATGATAACTGAGGATGTGAAATGTGTGTGTTAATGTTTAAATAAAGACATAAACTGTGACTAACGAAGCTAAAGGTAGCCTTTACTTCTGTCTTTTTCTATGACGGTGTTGTTTTTGTCTGCGCACAGTTTGTGCAGCCATGTGCCGTTAGTGGAACCTCCCATCCAGTCACAGATTCTCTTTTTCATTATAAGTACAGATTCTCTGTTTCATTATTAGTAAACTGTTTATAGTGGTCTGAATATATTGCTTATTTTTATAGTCTGCCAGGCTGTTTAAATTGCCACTTTGAGACATTTATTCTGATGTCCTTGGGTATGCTGAGAGAGGGGCGGGTCCAGACACAGTACATCGTGTGCGTTTCATCCACATGTGCCTGTTGAACTAATAGGCTCTCCTCCCCCTTGCAAAATGTGGGAGTGCTTTTTTGCGTTTTTTGAGGGGTGTTTTTATTGATAAGCTTTTTAGACTCACTGCAGGCAAACGTGAGGATGGGGTACGCACTGTTTTCAAATTCAAAGTCTATATTTTGATTTCGCCTAATTTCGCCTAAAACTGTCGTAGTGCATCAGTAGATGATGCCACTGACCCATGTGTCTGCACAAAAAGTGCACGTGAAGGAGCATTAAAGTTCCTGCAGCGTGATGCTGATGAAGTGACAACAGCAGCGGGGAGGATGGGACGGACCGAGAGCTGTGAAAATGCTCAGCAGATGGCTCTTAAGTGGGACGGAACTCCACGTGAAGACGCATCCACGCTGATGTCTTGTATTGACAGGAACAGCTCACACATTTTTCTTTTGACAGTTGTTGAGTCAGGCGATCTATCACCAAATGTGTGAAAGCATCTGAGAATAAAACAGGGTTTCAGTGTTCACTTCTCCAGAGTGTGACAGAAGTGATAAAGAATGACACCTCCCTCTAACAGATTAAAAACAACCCATCATGCACCAGTACAGAATCGCAGAGAAAGTCTTTGGTGGGACCGAATCCTGAACCCAAACCACACCTTTTTATTGAACTCTCATATAAACAACCCTAATGCTGCAGTCCTACACGCTCTGTGAGTCGGTGTATCTGTCATCATGTTGTGGTAACATGACCCTTTCTCTTCCAGCGTGATCCGCCTGATAATGCAGTACCTGAAGGAGAACAACCTGTACCGAACCCTGACCACCCTGCAGGAGGAGACCACCGTCTCTCTGAACACGGTGGAAAGTATCGACAGCTTCATCGCAGATATAAAGAGCGGTCACTGGGACTCGGTCCTGCTGGCCATCGAGTCCCTCAAGTTACCCGACAACACACTGATCGACCTTTATGAGCAGGTGAGCTTCCCATCGATCAGCTGATTCTTTTCTCGGCTTTAATCTTTGGAATTATCTGATGAAGGCGGATCTCTTCGACAGGTCGTGATGGAGCTGATTGAAATGAGGGAAGTGGGTGCAGCCCGCTCGCTCCTCAGACAAACCGACCCCATGATCATGTTGAAGCAGACGCAGCCGGAGAGGTTCCTCCACCTGGAAAACCTGCTCACAAGCTCCTACTTTGACCCTCGGGAGGTAAGACTAAAGAAAAAACACCTTAAAAATGAAATTTGTCGCTGCATGTTTATAAAATAACGTCCTCTCTCTGTCACTGCAGGCGTACCCCAAAGGCAGCAGCAAGGAGAAGCGGCGCAGAGCCATTGCCGAGGCTCTGTCGAGGGAAGTCAGCGTGGTGCCTCCTTCACGCCTGGTGGGGCTCCTGGATGAAGTTGGTGTGAGTATCGTGATCAATATCTCCCTCAGTACTCGAGCTAATTATATGACAAGAGAAGCCAGTCAATCAATGAAGCACTCTCTGAACTATTTTTCCTCTATTTTAATGCTTTATTACCGCCCACATATATTCACACGTTGATTACTTGTTTTTAAAGAACATAGTTTTTCAATCAGCTACTTCCTATAAGTGATGATGTCGTACATTAAACCGCAAAAGCAATTCTCCTTCAGATCTCCTTCCTCTTAAAGGATTGTGGCTGGAGAATATAAGGACCACCAACTGTTTATCTTAATGTATTCATGTCTTAATATTTGTGACATGCTAACAGATTGAAATTAACTTAAATTCACACATTCTTTTAGTTAAAAAGTTCAAACTTGCTGTAATGGGTCGCAGGTTTAGCTCAGTTTATAGAGCAGGCACCACATGTGCAGAGGCTACAGTCCTCGCGCACTGATCGCAGGATCAACTCCGGTCTGCCGATCATTTGGTGCATGTCACCCCCCACTCTCTACTCCTCACATTTCCAGTGTATCTTCAGCTGTCCTACACATTAAAGGCAAAGGCCAAAAAAAATAATAATTGAAAATAAAATTTGCTGTAAATCTGCACCAAACCTGCACAGCAGCACAGCCCTGAAGAAGCTGGTTAGCTCGGTGTTAAACTCTTCAAAAATAATGAGAAAGGATGTTTTTCCCCCTGAATCTAACTTTCCTTTTGACTCTGAGAATGACAGAGTAAGAGATGCTACATTTATCTTCATCTAAATGTATTATGAAGGATATAACTGCACAAACTAATAAAGCTTTCATGCAAACATGAAACTCGTCAAGATGCGAGTAAAAATACAAATTAACCCTGGATTAATAGCTACCTCTGTTTTTGTCGTTCCATCATTCCCATCATGCACTGCACAATGGAACAGCATCTCTCTGCATTCTTGATTTTGCTGCAATGTTATCATCGACAGAGTAAAATAGCAGCACCTTTTCACGTTTCCTGTCATGCCTGTTCCTCACAGACTATGAGGCTGCAGCAGTCTCCGGACAGCTCCCCCGACTCCACCCTCGACTCGTACGGCAGCAAAGACAGACAGACGGAGAAGGAGAGCTTTCCCACCCAGCTGTACCGACACATCAAGGTAGAGCACGCATTCTACACGCACTATACAATACTTACCAAAAATGATGTTGTATAGTTGTAAACATTGCATTTACAGTCAGTAAGCCTTTCCTTTTATTATGGATGAGTCACTTCCAAATGTAGATGGTCCACACCCCCACAGACACATGCACACACACAAGCACAAAACTAATTGCTTCACCCTCCTGAAGGCGCTTGTCTCAGTCGCTGGCTGCGCTTTCATCACTGGCAGATGGAGCTGCATGAGTTGCTTGTCCTTGCTCTTCTCTGCCCAAGGTGATAAGAGGGAACAGTCAGCCCACACACCTTCAGACTGCAGCATGGCAGAAAACATGAAGCCTCCCCTGAGGTGTCTGATATTAACCTCACGTTTATTAGAGTAGTCTGGATCTCAGGCAGATAACAAACATAGGTGAGCATGTTTCGTGGGCGAACGTGTTAAAAAAAATATGTTAATAAGGTGTTACTGTGTTGTTTAAACCTGCAGTTTGGACGACGGTCTCATGTGGAGTGTGCACGTTTCTCTCCTGATGGCAAGTACCTGTTTACTGGATCGGTGGACGGATTCATCGAGGTCTGGAACTACACCACGGGAAAAATTAGTAAAGTAAGTTTCATATTAACACTTAACAATGAGACTTCTTATAGTTTTTATTTATACATTTTAATTTTTACTTTACTTTAGATCATTGTGGAAACATTTCTCTAAAGTATTATGTAGCCCTCTTTTTTCATTGTTTTCCTCTTCTTCGTGTGTGTGTGTTATGATTGAAACAGGATCTGAAGTATCAGGCCCAAGACAGCTTCATGATGATGGACGACGCTGTGCTGTGTATGTGCTTCAGTCAGGACACAGATCTTCTAGCAACTGGAGCTCAGAATGGCAAAATAAAGGTTAGATCTTATAATAGTGTCTCACTAGAGTGTTTTCAGCTGCATTTAAAGTGTCTCATTACTAACTTCTTCTCTCCCAAAAATGTCTGTGTGAAGGTGTGGAAGATCCAGAGCGGCTTGTGTCTGCGCAGGTTTGAGCACGCCCACAACAAAGGTGTCACCTGTCTGAGCTTCTCCAAGGACAACAACCAGATCCTGAGCGCCTCCTTTAACCCGACCATCAGGTGGGATGTGACGCTATCATACTCTCTGTGCACGGAGGACACACTGCAGACTGCTGCAGATGTTGTTACCCAATATTGACCTCTTTAAACATAGCCGCATGGCAGACACCCGGATACTAACTAAAACTCATATAAACCAATAGAGAACAATACCAATAGTTTAAAAGGTAAACAAACAAACAGAAAAAGCATGATGCTATCCTTTTTTTAAATTTCTGCAGCCAAGCAAATCTTTGTTTGTCTGCTGTGGGAGGAAGTGAGAGCTCTCACTGACCTCAGACATGATTCACAAATGTTTCAAAGGCGCGCACATGAATGTGAGTGAAGCGGACGGCAGTGAACTCTTTTTGCATCCCACGTTGGATGAGCAAAATGCTGCCTCAACAAGCCACACAAATGACAACAGATGTGACAAATAGAAGAGTAGATGATCCAAGACTATTATTTTCTCCCTTAGCTTGGCAATGAAAATTCTCTGTGTAACCCCTTGTTTTCTTAACGCTTTGGCAGAGCACATTTCGAGTAGTAATATTTTGTCTCGGTTAAACTAATAAGCGTAAGACCCAAAAAATCTAAGGTGCATTTTACAGGTATCTTCTCTCCATGAAAGTAGCAGCAGAGATCGGTCTTGGTCTGTTTTTGGTTACATTTTTAAGGTATTAATGGAGCAGGTTTACTGAACAGGCTGATAAATGTCTGATTACATTGTAATGGTTATTTAAAACATGCTAAACCAATCGTCCATGAATGATTAAGTCCAAAAGTAATTTAGTAATAAATACTTAATTTCATTGTATAACTGTTGAATGTTGGATATTAGTATAATTCTTGATACAGAAAAGCTCATTAAGCCTTTAAAAATCTCTGTGTCAAACAGCAGCAGCAGTTGGCACCTTGCATATCACATGTTGCACACGAGTTGCGCATCTGAATGTAAACAAGCTTGGGCGAGGGTGTCTGTTTTTCACATCCCCTCTCTCTCTCGCTCTCTCAAACACACACACTTGCACCAAACCGTCTTCAGACTTGAGGAGTTGAACATCTATTTCTGCCTGCAGGGGGGTGTGGGCTGAGCCTCTCTGCTGTGGTGGAAGCACATGTGCTGTGTGGGTGTAACTCGGAGACCATGTGCTCAGGCACAAAGCTGCAACGTGTTTCTCTACTTACAATTCATCGAGCTGGGAGACGGAATTGTTTACATACGCAAAATCATCCTCCCAGAAACGGAGCGAATCACTGAGCTTTAGACGTTTTGTCATGGTTTAGCTAATCTGCAGACAGTCGATCCACACCGGAGCTAAAAATAAACCAGCAGAGCAACACGTTTTGTCTGCTCTCCCCTTTTTGTTGAATAAAGATGCATATGTTCATGAATCAGAGCGGCTTTCTTTTTTACTTGATTCAGTATTTTAAACATCTTCTATGATTGTTAATGTTTGGAAAATGTTTTTAATTTTTTAGAATCCATGAACTGAGGTCAGGCAAGACGCTAAAGGAGCTAAACGGCCATTCATCGTTTGTAAATGATGCTTCTTTCTCTCAAGACGGATCGCACATCATCAGCGCCTCATCTGATGGCACAGTTAAGGTACAATGAGCACGTTTTATGACCATATTTAATGTCTGTGATGCATCAGTATTGTTATGGAGATTTAAGAGATTTATTTCTTGTGAATATTTCAGATTTGGAACACAAAGTCCTGCGAATGCGTCCACACATTCAAATCTCTGGCCTCAGACGTCCCCGTCAACAACGTGATTCCTCTCCCGCAAAACCCAGAGCACTTTGTCATCTGTAACCACTCCAACACGGTGGTCGTCATCAACATACACGGTCAGGTGAGAGCTCTCAGACATATATGAACGTGGAGCCATGCGGCTGATCTCTAACTGTAGAATGAATTAAAAAATATCTGTCATTAATTTCGAAGTGTTAGTATTTCACGTATCTTTGTAGAAGCTAAATGTCTCCCTCTATTCCTCTCAGACTGTAAAGACCTTCACCTTGGACAGAAAGGAGGGAGCCGACTTTGTTAGCTGCACCCTGTCACCCCGCGGGGAGTGGATTTACTGTGTGGGAGAGGACATGGTGCTGTACTGCTTCAACTACATGACAGGAAGGCTAAAGAAAACGCTGACTGTAAGCTCTTGCTCTAACGTTCACACATTATTATTTAGAGTTATTTCTTCACCTGCTTATTACTCTGTCGCTGCTGCTGTGAAGCAATCCTCTTTGGCGCTAACAGCGAGGCTAATGGGAAACTATGAATGTTTGTTCTCTGCACCCACAGGTTCACGAGAAAGATGTGATCGGCATCACTCACCACCCGTATGAGAATCTGCTCGCCACATACAGCGAGGACGGCCTTCTGAGGCTATGGAAACCTTAAACTGTCGCCTGCATTGTAATGTGGAGGACCCAGAGAGCGCTACACAGGGTTATAGAGCAGCTCATTCATTTATGTGTAATAATAAGGTAGATGATGGGTACATTTATCCATCAGTAAACCCGATCACTGAGAGAACAATTTCACAATGAGGTCTATTAAGTAGCTCTTATGGAGCATTGATCATATCACATGATCTTCATCAGCAGATTGAAAGGAAGTTGTAGGTGTGCCTTTTTTTGTTCCAGTCAATGAGGTTCAAAATTAACTTTTGACGTTGGGAATAGCGGTCTATGAAAAAGGGCAAATAAAGAAAGAAGATCACGTGGCTTGACAAAAGCTACCACACAATTTAATGGACCATAAATGCTGTTTCCAAGGTCACTAATAAGCTTTCAACCTCAGGTGTTAATTTGTATTTAAATTAATTTCAGTAACTTCATGCCAATCATTTCAAAATATCAAGTGCAAGCAATAGTGAGTGCAAGCGAAACGTTTTGCTCCATAGTGGCAAAATGATACAATAATAACAATGAAGGGTAAATGCAAGTTGGTTAAAGGGGGGTATTATGCTAATTTGAATCTTCATATTTCACTCTGTGATAGCTGTGGAGTAGCTTAGCATAATTTAAAAAAAACGTCTCACACTGGTGCTCTGTGCGGGCCCTCATACAGCCTCTGCCTGAAACAATTTAGTTATCTCTGTCTCTTTAAGAAACCGCCCCTACAAGCCCACTTTCTTCTGATTGGCCAACTTGACGAGCAGAGCCGTTGAGCAAAGTGGTGGAGTGACAAAAAATTTCCAAGGCAGACTGAGCCGCTGGGTGGCCGTGTCCTTGAACTGTGCCAGGGGCAAGAAGTTCTGCTGTGTCTTGGGCAGATGCCCAAATATAGAGTTCCTCTACTTTGTGATATCACAAAGTGAAGTGTCTGGAATAGTCTGTCTGAAAGCAAGCGTTCACAGCAGACTTTTTCAGCATACTTTTACATACCTATAGCTTTGAAACGTCACCCAAAAGGATTTATGTCTTAAAATGTGAAACAGCATAATACCCCCTCTTTAAATAATCTTTCCTGCATAAGTATCTATTAGAACTTAAAACGTGGATACTTGATTTAATCTGGTTTTAATTCATAATAATTTTTTGTCACTTGTTACAAATTTTTTATTTGTTACATTTATATTTATATCATTATTTGGTGATTTATTTCTAAGGTCTTTGCTTTATAAACTGTTGCAGCACTCTCTCGGCCCTCCATCCCGTCCACACACTTCCTCATGGATCCAGCTTCACCAGTGCAGTTTAAATCCCCATTTTCATCTCTTCTGTCTTTATTAGACATGAAAATGCATGATGGTGAACTGTCGTGAAAATATTTATAATAAAAAAGTGCTTCTTGTTTGGGCATAAACAAACAATATCAGGTATTTGATTTGCCAGCTTTGTTTTTTAATAATACTTTTGTAACGATTAATGATTCAGATGTAATGACTTGTTCTGTCCTCTGTGTTCCCTGCATGCTACCTCAGTACACTGTCTGTGTGTGGCTCTACAATAATTTTAATACTATGTATAAATATGCATGATGACTAATGATGAACCTCAACGGAGCTTCCTGTGTGTATATAATGTATTTAAAGCTGTCATATTACTGTCAGTTTGTTGAATTGACTGTAACCTGTATTCCTGTGCATCAGTGTATGCCTGCAAGAAACAGCGCTACTGCCTCGACCAGTATTTATTATTTATACTACAGTATATGGTGTCATCTACCATAGATCTCAGTGCTGTCATACATATATCATTGTTTCCATGTATGAAGTCATTACACTATATTTTGTATATTCATTATGATGTATATAATGGTGTCAGATATGTCGAAAATGATTATCAATAAAAGTCAAAAACGTTTCTTTTGTGAGTTTGGATTGACAACATACATTTTCTTCTGTTGTTATAAAGCCAGATTTAAGTTAAGTATTTTTAATTATGAAATTATTTGTAAACAGGCATGCTTGTTTAGTCAAGCCATGATGTCTCTGCAGGATTCAGGATCAGTGTCCAAAATGATTGACAACCATTGTTCATCATTTATCTTCTGCAGTTATTGCTTTGATTTAATGGTCTTGAATTTTGTGGTTTTGAGTTCAAGGCTTTTTCTAACAATTATTTCTTATTGATTTATCTGGAATAATCCAGTATTTATCAAAAATATCATATTGTAAGAGGACTGCACAGTGGTGCAGTGGTTAGCGCTGTTGGGACGAAGTGGGCCTTTCTGTGTGGAGTTTGCATGTTCTCCCCAGGCATCCGTTGGTTCCCTTCGGGTACTCTGGCTTGCTCCCACAGTCCAAAAACATGCTCGTTAGGTTAAATGGTGACTCTAAAGTTTCTATAGGAGTGTCAAGGTTGTGTGTCAGCCCTGTGATTAACTGGTGATCAGTCCAGGGTGAGATGATGGATGGATGGATGGATGGATGGATAATATTGTGAGAAAACAGTAAAGATTATCCACAATTTGTATTTTAAAAACAACTGAAATGATTCCCTGATTACCAAAGCGATCCCTTTAAAGTTTTCGTTAATCGAAAATAATTGTTTTAGCTCTAGTGTAGAGCTGGGCTTTTCCTAGGACTTGGATGAAAGCTAGATGATAATACATTTTGTTTTAGAATTAAATTAATATTTCTTCCCCCATAAGAAAACCAATACTTGGTAAAAAAATAAAATGCAGACCATTTACAAAAAAGGTATTGTCTAGGACGGCTGTGGCTCAGAGCAACTCAGTCAGTTGACTGTGGCTGGATCCCCCACTACTTCCGTCTACATGTCGAAGTATCCTTGGGCAAAATTATACAACAGTTACTTCTGACCATGTAATCTGATCGGATAAGTGGCATTATATGAGTGCCAATATAGAGAACATCACTGGGACTTTTCACTCTGCCTCAGCCAGGTGTTCCAAATACTGTTAATAAACCTTACAGCAGACTGTGTATGTCTACATTGATGAAGCTGGTACCTCTGAATCACACAGCAGACTCTTATTTCACTGGTGATGATACATTGAAACCTAAAGATGGTTGTAGATGATAAGAAAACAGCTGCTAACCTGTCGACACAGAGTGCAGGAGAAAGTCCAGTTTCAGTCAAGTTGTAGAACTAGTTGAGTTGGTGGAGCAAAAAAATATCACACCTGGGGTCTTGATGTTATACTGAATATCATGAATAGCATGACCTTGCATTTCAATGTTTGAAGTATCAGCGGAGCCTCTGTTAAAAAAAAAGATATCATTCATAATACTAAGACAGTTTAGAGGGACCATCAAAATGCATTTAATTAGAAAACACAAACAAGTAGATGATTGGTCCTTACACGCAAGTCAGTCAAACAGTCAAATGAAGAACTTGACGACACGTATTTGAGTTGAGCTCCCCTGACATTATGACTACTCATAAATTTGCATCTGCTTCAAGAACATTTGTTAAACAAAAATTGAGGAATTTCCATTCTGGTGAGCATAGTTGTGTTTTAAACATCCAAGGCAGAGAAGTCATTGTAAAAATAAAAACAAAAACTAACAAAAAACTGCATTATCAATATCAAGTAGCTTCAAGTTATGATAAGGCTTTCAAACAGGCAGACTCGTTCATGAGGTATCAGGTGTGAAGATTTGAAGTCCCACATAACCTCCCACTGACCCATTTGGCATTTACAACGAGGACTAGAAATATGACAGAAGATGCATTCAGTAGCTTGTGGGCCAACATGAGCAAACACCCAGGTTTATCTTTCTAATTAGATTTAAATTTGAACTCCAGAGAAACAACTAAACTATAAATATTCTAATGATTTTAAAATGACAAACCTTAATCTTAATAACATTCAACCTTAAAAACAATAACCTCGACTTAAACCACTAGTTTTTTGTAGATCTTGGGAACAACTTGACACTTTTGGTGAGGGAAAACTTTTGCCATCATAACATTAGAGGCCTGTTTAAGACAGGTTTAATCCAGATAACTTAAAACCACCTAAAATCTGTAACAAAGAATCTAATTAAGCAAAGACTTCTGTTAAAATATGCAAATTCTTGCCCCCTGCTCCAATCTGTTAATTATAAATATTCTAAATAGGAATTGATACTCAATTTTTTACCTTTTGTTCCTAAATACCCACCCTGCCATTAACTGCAGAAATAATTGGCTCATATCAAACTGTGTTGTATGTACACACAAGGTTTCCAAAGCTAAAACAAATGTGTGGTTTCCCCTCAGTCAACTGATAAAAGTAGAAATATTAAACTTAATTTAAATATTGAATAAGCCACAATTGAGTGGCTTGAACCTACACCTGAATCGTTATTACCTTAACCCCCAACTCACATGTTCACGATTGTTTAGAAATGTCTACAAAATAGCCCTTTGAAGGGTTAAACAGCATACATGTTTACGCTCAAGTCTCTATGCACATCTGCCTCAGCCGCCATCTGAAAGTTGAGTCTCCGCGTACGACAGATTGAACATCAACAAGTGGCTCACAACGACAACTGATTTTTTTAACACTGTTAAAAAAAATGTTATTTAAATTAATATTGGCATCAGTTTTAGTGTAACTGCGTAAAAAGCAGGCAGTCTTTGTTTTCTTTCCTCTGAAGTGTCCCCAGCCCTCGTCTCTAATCACAGTGTGATTGGAATAACAAAAACTAAATAATGTCCCAGAGAGATTCCATGAATCTCCTTCTCCTCTCCATGAAAAAGTAGTATGATAAATCAGGAGGATGGCGGGACACAGTTCTATGACTCAGCCTGAAAGTACACAAGTAAACAGTTATGATTTTAAGAGAAGTAATTAAATAAAAAAGTGCACAAACTTCCAGAAAGGTGCTTTGCTCGAGAGACGAGGAAGGTGGCTTCTGGAATAAAAACAGGCCAGGTGATATTTAAGACGTCTGGCACTGAACGCCTCCGGTGCTGGCATAGTCGTCTTCGTCCATGTAGTAGTACTGATGGTTGTGTCTCTTTCTGTTCTCAAAGTCACAGTCCTCCAGGTCGGCGTAGATGTAGAGGTCGTCGTCCATGCTTTCTGGCTGCTCTGGGTCCAGCTTCTCTGGGAGGTAGCTCTCCAGCTCCTTCAGCTTGTTGTTGGGGAGGAAGTCGGCCTGTGGGAACACCACCTGAAGACGGACAACATTGTGATTACAACACACACTTAACACCACTGCGATATGGCTGGTCAGTTTAATGTTCTGATATTTCTGTGCAAAAAGTTGACTTTTTGCTTGTTGGTATTTTTATAAATGAGGCAAGACAGGGTAGACATGGACCAATAACAGACATTCATTTCAGGGTGTGGTGAGTGTGTGGGTTGTTATTTTACAGGAGATAATCATTTTGAGCATGTTGTGTGTGTCTATAACAAGGGTGTACTTTTCACTTCAAAATTGGTGGGGACATATAGTTTTGAGAGGGGGCTCTGGGGTCGTCCCCCAAGCGTCAAACCCTTTGTTTCCTGTATTCTTGTGTATTTTCATGGAGCAATTGTAGGTGGAAATATCTATCTTTATGTAAAGTTATAGTAATTCAATAATTAAACTTATGAATAATACATTAATTGTTTTTTTTGCATGAAATTCACATATTAGAAAGATTTCAACGTCAATTATTAATATGTATTAGTCTGTAATACTTGCAGAATTATGTCAGTGGCAAGTTGGGGGTGTTTAATCACATGCTGAGGTTTTTTTAAAGTGTCCCATCGTAACCAAAGACGCCAGGGCTTGAGGGAATAGTAATTACATTATATTTGATCCACTGTACCCCTGGCCCCGGTGAGAGAGAGATAGAGAGATAGAGAGAGAGAGGCAGGGGTGGAGCATGCACATGCATATAGACAGTGGCGATGCAAAAACTTGATGATTATGAAGCCTGGTGTCGCTCTTATGACTGGTTTCTCAGTGAATTGTAAGAACTAAAATGCAGACTGGAGTCTCTGTTAACAGTGACAAAGACTGATATCTGTCTTATATGAACGAGTCCATTCACAGGTTTGATTTGTATCGGTAGATCTGTGCATTATATTTTAGTAAGTGGACAAAATCATTGCTAGGGACAATTCAGCATTTGCCAAATATTGCTGTCCCTACTGTACCTACCCAATTCTACGCCCTTGGCCTATAAGGTTATTATGGATTCAATCCCTTTTCCAGGCAGCAGGTGTAAAATAGGAATAATTATCTTACCGAGAAGTGAATAATGAGGCGTCCCTTCTCAAACGGTCTGCGATGCATCGGCATCCCTTCGTTCAAGACGCACTTTGTGTCCCCAGGCTTGATCAATTCCCCTGCAACAGAAAAAAACATGGGGGTCCTTTCCAAATCCTGATCAATCATACAGTTATCCTTCAATCAAAATAAAAAAAACTGAGAATGGGTTTGTGGGTTTATATGAACTTACTATTTTAAAACAATTATTGGGCAGGAACTTCTCATCAGAATGTGCTGGTCTGAATATTTACTCATGTGAAAAGCTTCCACTCAACTT
This sequence comes from Semicossyphus pulcher, assembly GCF_022749685.1. NCBI lineage: Eukaryota > Metazoa > Chordata > Actinopteri > Labriformes > Labridae > Semicossyphus > Semicossyphus pulcher. Next base: position 6,609,424 of record NW_027211681.1, read on the forward strand.
ACTGACATGCAGTTTAATGTGAAAAAATGACACTGAGGCATCAAGTCCGATAGCCGATCAAGTCCAATGGTTTACCTGGATGTGATGTGATGAGGAGGGTTCTGTTGTCTAGTGTCTGAACAGGCTTCTTGAAGCCACACAGAGCCTCAACCAGCTGTAATTCCATCGACATGACTAGGTCCTCTCCTTTCCTGAAGACAGCAACAGATTGGAGAAAGTAAAGGTGATATTACTGACAAATTAATAGATTAAATAAAACTGTAGCTCCCCACACATACAGTACTGTGTATACACATTCTTATTGGAGATTAATCATATCATCACTTCATCTGCCAGCACAGATTACACCAACAACTTGCTAAAGAGGAATTTATTACCTGGTGAACTGTGAATGTTCCCGCTGGTCCAAAACGATGATGATGTCTCCAGGCTCGATTCCTGGCTCCTGGTCTCCTTCTCCATGAAAAACGATCTTCTGGCCATCTCTCATCCCTGTTGCAGGAAAGTTAACAATTTTAGTGTTTTCTAGGTCAATGCTCGTTGCGAACAGATTTTTATTAACTCTCCCTTCACTCTCACCTTTGTCAATGTGGACCTCCAGGATCTTTTTCTGGCGCAGGATCTTTCGGCCCGCACATGCTTTGCAGCGGTCCTTGTGGCTGATTCTCTGTCCTTGGCCCTGACAGCTGTGGCACACTGTGGACACCTGCTGGACCATACCTGGTACTAGTTGGTGCATGCGGACCTGCATGCCTGTGCCATGGCAAGTCATGCACATCTGCGCAGCTCCTTTCCGACTCCCACGACCTGCAGAGGAAAACAAATACAGTCAGCACACAGCATATCAAGGATGAAGGCTATTTTTGTTCCAGGTTTGGTTCATTATATAAACTGTGGTGACCTGGAAAGAAAAGACTGGATTACATTTACAAGACTGATGTGTTCTGTTATTGGACAAAGAGCCTTTTCATGGGTCAGAGTGTGCAGAAAAGCCTGCTTGGATTACTGAACAAGACCAGAGATGGACACTTAACAAGAGCAAAGAGTATCTCGCATAGCCAAAGACGTACCTTCACATCTCTCACAAATCGTGTTCTTCTGGAGAGCAAGTTTTCTTGTTGCTCCGTTATAAAGATCTTCCAGCGTCACTGTGATCTGATGAACGATGTTCTTTCCTTAAGTGAGACAAATCACAGGTTTCAGTGAAACTGCTTCTTGGAATAAGATTTCATCAACTTCAAACATCTTGTGTTGGACACCTAGATAGCCAAGTTTATTTTTATACGACATATCACACATGACTATACCGACACTAAACTACAGATATAAAAGACTTAAGGTTCAGCTTCTTTTTTGTTTGAGGCTCAGACTACTGCAGAAACTGCAGAGTCACAAATAAGTCAGCTGATGTACTGCCAGTTCAGATGCATTCACACAAACATTTGTCATACTGCTACACAGCCTTGTGATTTGGCTACAATTTCCCAAACACTAACTGCAGGAGGAATGAGGAGAAGATGCATAAGAGCAAAAAAAGCTTTTTTTTGTCTGCTTAAAAATAAACTGCCGCCGGGAGAAAATGAGGATGGATAAAGTTGAATGTGTTTCAAAGTAGAGTTTCCTATCCAACTACAAGATTTTTTAATCTGATGATGTTATTTATTTCTGAGAGTTACAAAAAACAGCATATATCAATTATTATATATATTAAATCTTTGAAACCAGAAACACAAATAATGTTGCAAACTTGACACATCAATACAGCTTAATGATCATTTCTCCTTGTCTGTACCTTTTCGCTCTCTGTGCATCCGACTTCCTCCACCAAAAAACAGGTCAAATATGTCCATGGGTGATGCAAAGCTCCCACCACCACCACCACCGCCAGTCCCTCCTTCCTTTATGGCCTTTTCACCTCCACGGTCATACAGCTCTCTCTTCTTGGCATCCGACAACACTTCATAAGCCTGTGAGATCTGCTTGAACTATAAAGGCAATAAACAAGAATACAAACGTCTTTGAGGAGCGTCGAAAACAGTTTGACAAAAAGCAACTTTTGCAAAGATTTATCGACAACAAGTTTTTGACATTGTGTGAAAAATAATATCTGAGGACTGGTACAGACTGAGCTTTTTAAATAGTACTTTTATATTAAAATTAAAATAAATCTAAAAAAAGAGTAGAAACTAATCATACCTTGTTTTACCTGAACACATTAAGAAAGCTGTATTTTCAGTACAATTGGAAGGAAACTTTCGTCATATAATTTTAGATTCATTTGCAAGAAAAATTGAATACAGCTGGTATTGTAAATATGAATGTGTGTCATAAAAGGCACTCACCTTCTCTCCTTCTGTAGGATTTTTGTCAGGGTGATATTTCAAGGCCAGCTTGCGATAGGCTCTTTTCAGTTCGTCAGGAGTAGCAGTAGGTTTCACACCCAGTGTGTCGTAGAAACCAGTTTCCTTGACCATGTTTGCCTTTAATGGATATCTTGGAAACGTAAAAGAAAGGTAAAAACACAATCAGGACTTAAATGTTCGGCTTCAGTTGAGCTCTTAAACGAAACCCTTAACAGAGTGATGGTGCTTAGCATTAGTTACAGTGGTTAAATAAAGAGCTTAAAAACATGGTGAGAATTTGAAAGAAATTTAATGTGTTGCTGTTTTACAAGAATCTGCATCATATATTTTTGTCGAGAGGAAAGAAAGTCCTTTAGCAAATACAAAAACAAACTGATCATCATGTGTCTGATCTGTGAAAGAGGCACTTATGTTGTTGGTTGTGAAAATGAAGGGAACAGGCCAAGGATTAGATCTTAATATGCTGTTTCACCTATTAAAAAATGTGTATGTATTGCAAGACTATAGTCTTATATACAATCAGTGTTATTAGTACTCAGATGTTTTACTTCAGTAAAAGTAGCAACACCATAATGATTTTGAATTGCTAGTAATTACAAAGTATCTCAAGTAAAAGTACTCATAATGCAAAATGGTTAATGTTACACTTATTAATATACATTTATTTAAGTTATTCCTGATTCATTACCATGTAAGCAGCATCTAAATGTTGTCAACGTAACTGTGAGGGGTAATTTTATTTCATCTTTAATTATTGACAGATTATCAACTGATTTTACTTTTAAAATATAAAGTCTTGTTCTAAAAGTAACGAGTAAATACGGTACTCAGATGTAGAAAATTAAATTGTCTTTCTAGTGACAAGTTCGGAGTAGTATTAAATGTAAATACTCAAGTAATGTACAAGAACCTCAAACTGATACTTAGGCACATCACTTGAGTAAATGTACTAACAGGTTACCGGTATTTACATTCCACCATTGATCATTAATATTATCTTTATCTATAAATGTTTTATATTTAGACCATGAGCCTGATAGGAACTGTATCTATTAAATGGTAGGCAGTGAAAAAGAAAATAAAAAAAGGCTAAACTATAACGACCTTTTTGCAGATCAAGCTTGTTTTGTTTTGTAAAATTTCCCTAAAATCAGGAGCTATTAAACGCGAGGTATTTTCATAAGATGATTATTGTTGGTTCACGAGTATTGATCAATGTTAATAAATAAGTAACTACCTGTTACCCTGCTCATCATGAAATCACGAGGTTTCATATCTATCAGGCCCTACGCACTTTAGCTCACGTTAGCGGAACTGCTTAGCCTAACTAATAGCTAGGCTGTTTCTAATGGTTAGTAAAACTAATTTAATGTGACACTCGAATACATATAAAATGTATAGTCAAAGTTTCAAACCTTGTATGAAGACAGTTTTTTTGAATCCTCGAAATTTCTCAGCACACCTTACTTCACACAGCCTCTTCCAGAACCTTCTCACCCGCCTCTGCTCTCTACTGTGGACCCAGTGACGTCATCTTCATGCGACGAGACCAGTCACCAAAACAAACGTGGGCTGCAACAATCTGTTAGCTCAGGGAAAATAGCTACAAAAGATGATAAAATGCCTATTTGCTGGCTTATCAGCGAGGACGGCAATCATAAACCAATTAGACTGCCACATCTACAAACAGTTGTGCTGGGTCGAGGTCCAGAAACGACTATTAAAGACAAGAAATGCTCTCGGCATCAAGGTAATACAGAGACACATTTATGTTTCATACACTTGCATGTGCGCTTGCAATAAGATAAAAAAAACAACCAAAAAGTTATTCAAAGATATACAAAGTTAATCATAAATGCTCCCAGTTAAACATTATACGTAAAAAAATTCATGTGAATTGTTGTCAGGCACGTACATAGAGTCGGAATTTTACTGAAAAGAAACAGAAGTAGATTTAAGATTTCCCACATACATTACTCATAGATAATTTTTATTCCACATCAATTTCAACAAAATGTTAAGGGAATTCAAACATTACATTATAGCCATTATATCTAAAGTGAACCAAAACAACATGACCCCATTGTTAAATCTGTCTTTTATTTATTATTACTTATTTCCCTCGTAGTTATTTTTTTGTAGATAGTGTTGGAATATTTGCATTGTATTTATGCACTTGATTGTTTTATATATATCCATGAATTTTTTTTGTATAATTTATGTTCAAGTAAAAAAAGTTGAAGTGCTAAAATCTTACTGAACTTAAACTTGTGCAAATGTTATCCCTTTTGATCCAGTTGAATTGAAAGCAGAGTGCAACAAAGGTTATGTCAAAGTTAAACAGGTAAGAGAAACATCAATTATATCACGGTGGCATTCACTAAGAATTATGAAGCAATTTTTGTGCAGAGCATTATTAAACACCTGTAATCAAATGTTTTATTATGATCACTAAAAGGTCCTCCTGCTGGTTATTTACCATTCTGTGTCTCATCTCTTGTCTTTGTTTTTTTTTTAAAGCTGGGCCTGAACCCTACCTCCATAGACACTGTGGTGGTGGGTAAAGACAATGAGGTCAAAATGAAGCCTGGACAGCAGCTTCACATTGTCAATCAGCTCTTCCCGTACACTGTGCAGTTCAAGGAGGATCCCACTGGGGACCACGGCGGCTCCAAAAGACCACGAGAGCCATCAGAGGAAAGAGAGAGCCACAGAGAGGCCATGAGTACAAAAGCAGCCAAACACACTGAAAAGGTGTCTGTGCCACTCCAACAAGAACAAACCGCAAAAAGCAATGTAAGAGTGAAAAGAAAATGGGTGTGCACGTATTTAAATGATTTAATGATGTCCAGGTGTGTTTTTTTTCCTTGTATGAAGTTTTTATAGAGTAAGTATGACATGTATCGGCCTGTTCCCTCAAATTTCTTATAGGAAAGTTTTGGACACTGGAGCCAAGGCCTTAAGACATCAATGCAAGACCCAAAGATGCAGGTAGCTACTTAAAAAATACATTTACAGTTGGTGCTTCTGCATTTGTGACTGCATTACTTTTTTGTTAAGCCTGAATCAAAATCTCCTTGTTTTTTTACAGGTGTACAAGGATGATAAAGTAGTAGTAATCAAAGATAAATACCCCAAAGCTCGCTACCACTGGCTGGTCCTCCCTTGGCAGTCCATTTCCAGTCTGAAGGTCTTAAGTGAGGAGCATTGTGACCTGTTGAAACACATGCAGAAGGTTGCCGATCAAATGGTTCAGCAGTGCCCACATGCTAGCTCACTACGTTTCCGCACAGGGTATCATGCCATCCCAAGTATGAGGTGAGGCATTTGAAGGTGATAATACATCTATAAGCCTTATTGGTGTTTAAACATTCAATGCTTCAAAATGTTAACTTGTATTTAAGTAAATACTTAAAGATCCATGTTATGTTGATGTATTTAAATCTTATTATTATTCTTCTCTTCCTGCTTCTTTTTAATGGATAATATAGAGAACTTGTGTTGTCTTTGTGTATGAAATGTGCTTAAAAATACAGTTGACTATGGAAGCCCTTAGCGGACATGCATCCATACATTATAGTTTTTTACCGAGATAACGAGAAATATAAGTCGAGATCTTGAGAAAACAACCAGAAATAACTCGTTATCACTGGAAAACAGGGTACATAAAATGTACGGATGCGTGTCCGCTAACGGCTTCCATACCTTACAGTGTTACCTTAAGCAAGTTTTCCCCGTAAATTTGTTCCCTTCATTTCAGAGAATAAAAAAATTCTATATAAAATTCTCAAAAAATGTATGCACACAAACATTTTATATTATCTTTTACAGCCATGTGCACCTCCATGTGATCAGCCAAGACTTTGACTCTCCTTGTTTAAAGAACAAGAAACACTGGAACTCATTCACAACTGACTATTTCATTGAGTCACATGGTGAGAGAAAATTATTGCAAGTTGTAAAGTATGTCCTTTACTGCAAATTTATATTTACACACTACATTTTTTTAAATCTGCAGATGTGATTCAAATGCTTGAAACAAATGGAAGGGTCGCTGTAAAAGAAGGAACCAGTGAGCTGTTGAAACTACCTCTCCGCTGTCACGTGTGTCGAAAAGAGCTTCCCACTATCCCAGCGCTGAAGGAACACCTGAAGTCTCACTTTGCCAGCTAAGAAAGGGAGCTCAGAGAGATGACGACTCTGCTGACGTTCATGGGTTCACAACATAGGACTGTAGTGCAATGGGCAATTTTTTTTGCCTGTAATTTCTGATTTATGGTTTTGTAAAACTTTGTTTGTTTTTGCAATAAAAAAATTAATAATGTGACAGGAACAAAATGTCCATCTACAGGTATAGTTTTATTTCTAACTTGTCATTTGTCATTAGATTTAAGTAGAGGCTGACTCTGAAGATGCATGGCATTTTTGTTGTATTTCATCCATTTTTTTTTTTTTTTGCCAAATCTCAAAACTGTTAATTATGAGTATTGCATATATTGTTATTGCTATTTCTGTTATATTTTCCAACATGTTTTAATAAAAGGTTTTCTAGGATTTGAATCCTGTGGCTGAAAAGTCACTGTTCTTCTTTGGTATACACAGACAGTGGCAACAAGCTATTTTATGTCGTTATACTGGTTAGAATTAGATAGTTTAAACCTAAAATATATTGAGGTGATGAGCCATAGTTGTATTTGTAAACTGAACAGGCGTAATCAACTCGAACATCTGGACTCTATCGCCATCAGGTGTATGTTTTTAGGTAGGGCAACATACACAGTATCAAAATCTTTGAATACAGTGGCTTTGACATTTGCCTCCTCTTTAGCAGTTTCCTGATGATCTTGCCTTGAAGACCGGTTCATCAGTAGACAAAGGGTTTTCGGTTATGAAAAAGTTCAGTGGCCCGTACGGGGATCGAACCCGCGACCTTGGCGTTATTAGCACCACGCTCTAACCAACTGAGCTAACCGGCCATGCTTTTGCAAGGAAAATAACAGTTTGTATGTCTCACAGCTTGTGCTTCATTCATTTCATTGTGTTGTGATAAAATGACACGATTACCCAGTTCATCGTTGATTTAAAACTAACATGGACGCGGCTTTATATAAAAGCTATATTAGCTAGCTTATGGCTATGTTAGCTAAAATAGGCAACTGAAATGTAACCTGATATAACCTCAGCGATAGGTGGACGACTTGTCTAACATTTAATAGCTTTTTAAAAAAATATCTGAAGCGATGGAAGAAGTTTCCTAGATCCTTATTTCATTAAAAGTATTAATACAACAGTACAAGTTCAAGTTGTGTATGTAGTTTGACTTAAAATTAGGCTACTGAGGTATTTACTGTAAATGTGTATCATTTCAAATTGAGTTGGTCATTGTAAATGTGAAAACAATCCTATTGGAAGATATGTTTTTAAAAGGTATTTTCAAAATCTTAATCTGCAAAGCAACTAGTATCTATTTATCAAATGTATTAATATATAAAAACGAGATATGGAAATACTTGAGGAAAAGCTGTGGCAACTCAAATACAGGAAGCTATACTTAAAGTGACCTCAATGTTTTCTTTCCACAATATGTCTATATAATTTGAGAGATTCAAACGCCCAAATACAATGGTTATATTATTTGTTTATTATTAAAAAAACAAAGTATATGCTTAGGCTACAGCATCATTACAATAATAATCACACAAAAGTCAGTCAACTGCAGGTAACTTCATAATGGAAAAACATTCAGAAGCGATGGGCAAGGAAATAATGTCATCCTGAAGTGTTCAGGCAGGTGATTTAATGGTGTTGTAGTTCATAGTGGTAAATATATAAAGCTGCATAAGTGCATGTCATCATCTCCTTAAACTTAACTCCCTCTCATCATCATCTGGCATTATCAGATTGTCCATTGAGTAATGGGCATCATCTCCTATGTCCTGGAAGAAATACTCTTCACTCTCACAGCTCTGAGTTCCGTTCACACACTCCTGGGATTTCATTTGTTTCAGCTCGGTGCTGTCGCTGGCGTTACTGTCCTCTGCACTTTTGCTGGCGTCACTGCTGTCACTGTCCTCGCTGGTCTCGTCGCTTTCGCTGCTGCTGCTCTGTGTTTCATCTGTAGTGTCGCTGGTGTCTGCGCTTTCACTGGTGGCGTCACTGCTGTCTGTGGGATTGTCCACCTGCTGAAGGTTTGTCTGACCCTGAGCGTTGTTGGTCTTCTGTTTGAAAGTAGTGCCGGTGGGCTGTTTGTCGGTCAGTTCGATGGAATGACCTTTGACCTCTGTGCTGCTGTTGTCGTCTGTACTGAGGATTTTGATGATACTTGCAAACACTCGAACCCAGCTCTGAGACAGAAGAAATGGAGACAAATGTTACACAACTCTCAGCTAAAATGACATTTAAAACAAAGTGAGTGCTCAAAGTATTGATCTCACCTTTCGGACATTCTCCTCACTGCCCATGCTGTCATCTCTGGTTTCAGCCAAAGCGTCCTTCAGAGGAAATACAGCGAATAAAATGAGCTAAATTGAAACCTGAGGGATGCTGTTTCATATATTAACAGTTGGCAAACATACAAGGTTTGATAAAATACTTGATTAACTGGTCTTACTGAATCATCCTCAGTTGACAGACTGTTACTCTCCTCTGAAGTCTGTTTGAGGAAAAGAAACACACATTTGTATTTTTTCTGTCACTTGTACTGTTTTACTACAATTACCATCATATTTATTAAAAGACTTTGCACCCTTACATCCCAACAATAGCATGCTTAATGTAGTCTACTAACTGAAATAAAGTTTAAAAGCTTGTTGATCCAACCCACCGTGTCCTCTGATGTGGATTCTAATGACTGTGACTCTGAACTCTGACTCTGAAAAAAGAAAAATGGTTTGATAAGGTATAAGTTGACACATTTACAGTCACATAGTTGGGTTAATATTCCATATTGTTTCTGCAGTCGTGCAGAAAATTGTCAGATGAAAATAACTTACTGCAGTTGAGATAGTTTCCTCAGAGCTCTGCATCAAAAAAAGAAATACACACCCATTAAAGTCAGAATCCACATTTCAAAGTGATATAAAAAGTCATCTGCATCACAAACACATTACATTGTACATTACCTGGAGCTCTGACGTGTCATTTTCAGCCGATTGTGAAACAGACAAACTTTCAGTCTGGGAGAGAAAAACAAGTAAGCACCAACCACAGTGTGTTTAATTACACCTCATCACTGCAACAGCAACAATCATCACATTCATTTAAGAAATTGTGCCACCAGAGCAAGCTGCATAAACAAGCCCAGACGTTCAGCACAGTGAACAATAGTCTGTTAAAGGGGAAGGGTCTTGAGGTCTGGAGAATCTGTGAGTAACCGCACCTATTGTTACATTTTCTGCTGACTTTTTCAGACGAACACAACCTGACTGCAGTAAAATGATTTATGTGTAAACAGTGTTGCTGTAACACTAAGAGTCAAATGTGATGTATGAAGAAATGACTGATGTCAGAAAGCACTCACCGAGTTTGAGTCCAGCTCACTTGTTAACAAAACGCCATTGAATGAAATCTGTCAGGAGGAAATCACAGGTCATGATTATGAGAAGAATAAAATAATTATTTTTAATGATGATGTGCACATGATCAATTTGGATATGTACTTTGGGTTCTACGTGTCCTAAAACACTGAGCCGCTTTGCTGACATACAGATAGTATATAGAGTAATAGTGAGTTAAAATTAAACTAGAAGACACAGCAGCACAGAGGTATTGTTTACAATAATGTTACCATGGCTACAACTGGAAAAGTGAGACTCAGCATAAATTAATGAAAAAAGTACACAGCAAGTCATGTCATGTTTATTTAAAATGATGATCTGTAGATTTAAGTTAACATTTTACAAATGAGGGCAAATATGCAAATATAATTGCTGATTTTTTAAATTTCAGAGCATATTAACTTTGTTATTACCAGGTTTTCATACTTACTGGATTTGCAAAAACTGCTCCAATCAGGCAAAATGTGATTATGGTAACCCTCATTCTGCAACAGACAACGAGGATGAGATTCATATTACGACACATCTCATTTAATTCAATTTAAAACACTTTGCCAGCAGAGGGTAATTTGAGATAAAGCGGTTTTTGACATAAAAACCTCAAATCATACAATTAAATAGGGTTAGGATAGGATCGCTTGACAAAAATAAACAATTAAAAAAGTATTACAAAATGTTTTTTCACTTCATCCATGTCAATTGAAAGTTAAGAGAAACCCAAAGAGAAAGGAAAAGTTGGGAATTGTGTAAACCAAGAGTTACAAATCACAAACAGAAAACAAATATGTTATGTCACACACGATACAAAGCATTTCATGGAGTTAAGAAACATTACATAACTTACAATCAATCAATATCAATCAATCAATTACCTTTCTGTCTGTGAGATTCAGAGCTGCAGCGTTGTCAGTATCCTTGTTAGGTGTTTGTTAGCAGCAAACAGAAGAACCCAGACTGAGTCTATTCTGAGCCACAGATGGAAGCTGGCTGCTGAGGCAGAAAAAAGCTTGATGTGTAAATGCTGTAGGAAACTCCACACTCCACTGTATATATGTAACCCTGGCTGAAATCATTGCATCACTTCCTTCCGGATGTCGGAACGCCAAAAGGTGTATTTTTTTTTCCGGCGGACGAGCTCAAAACAAACCCACACGGGTGGCGTGATAATGACACACACTAACACACACACACACACACAGTTGTTTCATTCAGGCTCTAAATTTCCTCCACCCCTTCTTAAGTCGTCAGTGAAATACAGTTTAGCGTACTCAACCATAGGGTTTGTGGCCTGATGAAAAAACAAGCTCACCCACTCAGGGAGGAAAGGAGGGCCAGATGGGGTCATGCTTGTTTCCGGTGAAATGGTTTTTTTGTGATTCTTCTTGTAATTAGTTTAACTATTCTTCCTCTTAAATTTAGACTTTCAGTGTTGCTTCAGATTACTAATAAAAAGGAGCAGGTGAGAGATAATGCCTTCCTAAGGGAAGACTCAAAATACTACACCACAAAAGGAAGCTTAAATGTGAAACAAACATTCAGGCACCTTGAATAAACTTGAGATTGAGTTTATTTCATAATCCAAACCATGTTTTGTAACCTTTGTCCCCAGAGTTATGATGTTTTCGGAAATTGTACTCGTTCTTGGAAAGAGGGCATGTACAGTAGAAAACCTAAATACAGACTTCCATGTTTCCCTCCCTGAGGTTCATAATTGCTTCCTGGATGCCCATATATGGTCCAGACTAAAATGAAATGACAGAATTCCTTGTTTAACCTCTCATTGGATTTCAGCCGTGCAATACAAACATATAATTAGACTGGATGTTCAGCAGTCTGGAGCTGTTCGCCAAAACCACAGCTAACGGTGGCTGTAAGGTCCTGCTTTGGGAAAGAAGGGGAGGAGGGAGGAGACGACGATTGATGCTTGTTATTGCACACAGACCAACAGTCAACATGTCTGCCCCCGTGTCACTTAAGTTTATAGGAAGTATTGACCCTGAAGGCCCTTCAAATTCAGTTTAGACTGCTCGCTGATGTTAGATCAGCAGGAAACAGATTAATTTAGGAGGAAGAGAAAAAAACAAGCGTCTTGTCCTCAGCTGTTGGCAGTTGTGACATTTATGTAGATTAAGTAAAGTTCTGTATTTAAGTTCAATTTTGAGGTACTAAGCTTGACTGTTTCCCTTTTGTGCTACTTCATGCTCTTATTCCTCTTCATTTATTTGACAGTTAGTTACTTTACATACTCAAATTATAAATACAGAATTTAATCATCAAATGATGTACCATTATAGATTAAGCTCACATGCTGCCTCTAAAAGAACTAAAATAAAAGCTTTCTTTTGCTTTAGCCAAAGAAGGATTTCTTTAAATGGTGGCTACAGAGAACAAGTGCCTCTGAACCTAAACACAGTGTTACAATATCTGTTATAATAATTTAAAGTAATAATCTCGGGGTTATTCATTTAAATAAATGTCTGTTAAGTCACTATCTATCACCGAATGAGGTAACACAATGGTGATTGAGCCTATGGCCCACTGATGAAAGCCTTTGCATTTCCAGTATATAGTATTATTACAGACTGGGTGTCTGTGGCGACATTTGCGGAAAAAAACACAAGCGCCATCCAGTTAGTGAAGCGTTTTCCATCACCCAGCAGTGGTTGGTCTGCAAGAGAGGGTAGGCGGAGCTAAGCGGCTGCTTCTCCGGTCTCTGCAAGTGTGGCGAGTAAACTGTAATCTACTTTGGCTGAACAAACAAAGAAAAGATCGATGACTACGGATACAACTTCAAAAATAAGTGAAAATCCAAAGAAAAAGAAACAAATTCGCCGCTCGGATGAAGGCAAACAGTCTAAAAAGGAAAGCGACAAAATCAAGAGTTACAACCGGAGCCAACATGGACGTCACACATGCAACACTGTCTGGATATCTGGGAAGTGTGATCCCGCAATTACCGTTTATCGCTATAGGTGGCGCTAAAGAGAACGAAACTGAGATCTTCGAGATTACAACTTTAAAACTAGTATGACAAAACCACTTTACCATGACATACAGTACAAGTAGCAGCTAAACCTCAGGTTCAGAGCATATCACAATCTCACTCAAGTGAGTGGGCCCTTTTGGTGAAGGTATCATATCACATGATCTTCATCAGCAGAGGGAGGTTTCCCCTCTTGTCACAGAAGTGCTCTAAATAAAGTGTTAATTTTCTAAATGTATCTGAACAGATTTGTCTGCCTCCAAGTTATACAAGATCACCTTAAAAGCATCCAATGAGACCAGTTCCTTAAGTTCCAGGCTCTTTGTAATTTGTTCCAAGTAAAGCGAGCAGCAAACTTAAACGCCTTTTCCCCTAGATCAGTTCTGACCTTTGGGACATACAGTAAGAAACGGTCCTGGGACCGAAGACTGTAAGCTCCTGCACTCTACTGACTGATGTAGTTTAGAAGGTACGAGGGAAGCATACCTAAGATAGACTTGTAAATAAGAGTACGCCAGTGTTTTACTCGAGGTGTGGACAAGGCAGACCATCCAACACGAGCATACAGCAAACAGTGATGAGTGAGGGCTTTAAAATTAGTGATGAACCTCAGAGCTCTATGATACACAGTGTCCAGAGCATGTAAGCTTTGGGAAGAGGCATGCATGTATAAAACATCACCATAGTCCAGCACAGACATGAAAGTGGCAGCAACCAGCCTTTTTTTTAGACTCGAAAGAAAGGCAGGATTTCAATCTGAAGTAGAAACCCAGTTTAAGTTTTGATCTTTTCACAAACTGCTGAATATGTGATGTGAAAGCGAGAGGTTCATCAATTAAAATACAGAGACACGACTCAATCCTTGTACTCTGGAAAGTAGAGATTGAGGGAGGGTTTAGTGGCCTTGATTTTGTATTTGAGAACAGCATGACTTAATATTTGTCATGTTGTAAAATACTGAAAAAATTGATTTTAAACACACTTGTTCGACGAGTGGCCTCAGGAACATATGACTTGTGACAGAGTGACATCTAGTGGACAAAAGTCTAAATTGATTCTGACCTACAACCATGTTTATTGTTTTACTCATTAGTTTGGTTTGGTTTCAAGCTAAACCATAAACAACCTATATGTTATACATATCCCAAAAACGAATCAGGACACAACAATCAATAAGGAAAACAAATCCTAACCAATCCTAAATGAGACACGCACTTATGATTACATTAGTGCTGACTGGAGTAGATAAAGAGAAATACAACAAGCTTAAAAACAGAAGTAAATATTCTTTATTTTGTATTTATACATATACTTTCTCTCTCTCAGTATAAGACTCCCTGATGGACTTTGTTTTTGGTGGTCATTGCACCAAACTCTGTATCTCTGTGGTCCATAGACCCTCCCAGTGTTGAAAGAAGCACTGGCACCATAGACCCTGAAAAAAAACAGTGTGTGTGTTTGTGCAGCATGCCAGTCTGTGTCGACAGTGTGAGCGCTGTGTGGAATACAAAAGGACATCTTCACAGGTTGAACACAGGCGTGTTCTGGAGTTTGTGCAGGATTCTCATTTCTCTTGCAACTGCCAGCCTCAGGTAAAATCCTTATTACTGAGACATTTGCTTTGTTTGAAGGTTAATGTGTTAATGACTGAGGTGTGTGTTCATTTTGTTCATGTATTAGATTGCAGTGGGACTTAATGTGTAGTTAACACAACGACTGTTGGCTTGGTTGTGTTGCTGGTTTAATGATTGCGAAAAACTTCAGACACAGATGCTCTATATTGACATTTATTATTTTTGTTCATATTAAATTATGTGACTGTTAATGTACTGTTTATATGATGATTTATTAACATACATTCATATTCATAACATAGACACATGTAAATGTTACTTACTGCTGTGAATAACCTAAATATCAGCATGTATTTTATTGTAAACTATCAATACTATACTATATCTTTTCACTATATCAAAAAGTGAAAAGATGCATGATCATGTAATATTTCCATTCTATTAAAAATGAACTGATGTATGCCCTTTGTTACCTTGCATTGATGCTGTAAAGATCAAATAAACTTGTTTAGTAGATTTTCACACACACACCCTGTCTGCACCTATCTGGGCTTTACTGGTCTGATCCAGCGAGCTATTGTTCCTGTGGACAGGCCTCGCAGTGTCTGTTTTGTTTCCGCTCAGAGAGACAAAAACTTTGTGGACTTAGTCAACTTTTTTCCAGTCTGGTAGCTTCTGATGTTTACTTTAGCTCTCAGTGTGACTTTTGAGAGAGAGAGGCGCATCTCAGAGGCCTGTAACCTTGACAACAGCGGAGGCCGATCCCGCAGCTCTGCTCGTCATGAAAGTGTTGGCAGCGAACAGAAGCGCTCATCTGTCTGAAGTTTGAAAGATTTCCAAGTTCACATCTTAGAAGTCAGAATATAATGAATTGATTGTTTATAATGTGTTTTTAAGCCGGTTCTTGAATCAGTTTATCAGAATTCAAGCTCTGCAGTGATTCACAATAATGCAAATTTGCACATCTTGTTGAATCTTGTTTCAACTTGTCCAGAGTTTGAACAATTCATTTCATTGTTTCAGGTATGAGGGCCTGCTTAGTATTCATTTGCTTCCTGGCAGCAACTCTTGCCCTGTCTGTGAGTAGCTATTCAAATTACAAAAGATGTGATATGTTATTTCTTTGTTTGTGCAGTTTTAGCATTCACTGAATAAACTATTAATGCCCCGATTTAATCTAGGTTAATAGTAAACCTCATGGAAAACGTCATGGACTGCGTAAGAATTCACATTCAGCCAAGGAAAAGGTAAGTCAGGGCTCCGAATCTTTCAAAAATCTACTTGAACATTCAAAGATTTCTTGACGTACAATAAATACTTTGTCTTCAATTCTCCTTAAAAAGGACATCATCACAGAGGAGGCCAACAAGTCGCAGATTTTACCCACTCTAGTCCCGATCGAGGCCAGCAGCCAGGAGCAGGAAGACGAAGAACTGAGCTCTGAAGACAACGCTAACGCTAACAAGGAGGAAGGAGAGTTTGAGGTGACTGAGAGGAGCGACAAAAGCACGGCGGTCCTGCTGAGTGAGGAGGAACTGGTCGACCTCCTGAAGAAAGAAGCAGAAGAAGAGCGGGAAGCAGAAGAAAGAGAGCTGGAGGAAGGAGAAGTGGAGACGCAACCAGGCAAGATGGAGTCTGACGAAGAAGAGGAAGCTGAGGAGAAGATGTTGGATGACAAACTAGAGATGGAGGAAGACGCTAAAGAGGTGACGGATGGGGAAGAAGAAGAAAAGGAAGAGAGTGTGGAGGAGGATGAAATGGTGAAAAAAGAAGAGGTGGTGGAAACCATGCCACTAAAGGAAAAAGAGCAGAGGCCATTGCTGGAAGAAGCTGATGGCAGCACAGAGTCAGAGATCCCTGCTGATCTTGACTATGCGTCTGATAGCGGCATCTTACAACCTCTACAGATTGTATCCGCAAAAATGAAACCCAAACAAGATGACGACCAGCCTCTTCCAAAAACAGATGCTAAAGAGAAGGAAACCACCATTACAGATGACTTTGAACATGACGTACAAAACACTGAGGCAGCAGGCAGTGAGGAAGCGTCTGATGAGGACAAACATTCACAGGCCAAATCTAAAGAAGCAAGTGTCGATATGAAAGAAACCGAAGCAAATATGGATCCTCAGGAGCCAAAGAGCAGTACAGAGCTCGAGTCAGGTTCCAGACTGGCTGGGAAGGGGGAAGAGAAGAGTAAGAATGAAAGTGGGAGTCAAACCAAGGGGAAGACAAGGAAGCAGAAGAAGAACCAGAGGGCGAGGAAGCACTCTCTGCAGAATGATGAAACACAGCCGGGACAGGAACAAAGTCCACAGGGCGCTCAGGAGTCTGAGAGCAGCAGCATCGACAACACAGTCCACAAGGCCAAGAGGAGGAGGGCAGGAAAATGGGTTAGTGTAAATAATCTATATATTTACTTTATTTAGAGTGACAATTATCAATTATATTTTTATTTTAAGAATTTGCCACATCAATACTTGTACTTTAAAGGAACATTCACAGTGACAACCTCCCTCCTCAGTCTTGGTTCTTTTAGATCTCAGAGCTGCCTTTAACACTGTAGACCATGAGATATTTAAACATTGCATAGGTCATTGGGTTGGAGTCTCCGGTATGGCTCTCAATTGGCGTTGCCCCAATTCAATTAATAGGACCTTCTCTTTCACTGTTAACAATTCATCCTCAACCCCTGTGTGTCTGTCATGTGGTGTTCCTCAAGGCTCACTCCTCGGTCCCCTCCTATTTTCCATCTATATGCTTCTGCTAGGTAAAATTATTCAGAATCACAATATCTTATGCAGATGACACCCAGCTGTACCTTCAGATACCACCCAATGAGCAGATTGGTCCCAATACCCTTACTAAAAGCCTGGATGACAACTTTTTGGAGACAGGGCCTTCTGTGATGATTGCATGTCTGTATGCATGTGTATGTGTATTTCTGTATGTTTGTGTGCATCAGTGTATTTATTCATGTATTATGTTTTTTTCAATCTTCTCACTCACATATGTTTGTTGCAAAACACTTTGGCACAAACCTGGTTTGGTATGTAGAAGAAATTGACCTTTACATATGGCTATAGATGAGCATGGCTGCAAAAATAAATTATATTTTCATGTTTCCTGTTCACTTTTCCAGGGTCCTTTGGTAGGAATGAATCCAGTGCAGATCAGAGCCACAGTGGATCTGTACCCCAGCTCCCGGTCCTCTCTCAGTGGAGGCGATCATCACTCAGAAGCCCCTGCTGGTAGGTCACCACACTGACTAATGCACTATCCCAACAGCCTCGCGGGGGAATCTGCTGACTGGATCAGTTTGCTCAAACTTCCGCATGAATAGTGTCACTCTGCTTCACGGTCACTACCAAAACACAGCTCTGCAGGCTTAAGGAGAGAATGATAGAGATCAAGTTGAAGTTAATCACTGTACAAACTCAACAGCAGAGGAATGCAGGGGAGGGTGTGGGTGGTTGTAGCTTTGGGTTTCCAGTTATCAAACTATAAAAATTAAACCTAACACATCCTGAAAATGATTCTTGATGCCACTGTTTCTTTGTAAAGGTCAGAGGTCATTGCAGGGCTTATCTTTTCCTCTAGATCCATGTGACAACTTTCCCTGCAAGCGAGGAAAGACGTGCAAACTTGACGCGGACAACAAGCCAGGCTGTGTGTGTCGGGAGCCGTCCGAATGTCCTCCCAGTCTCAACGAGTTTGATCATGTAAGTATGGATGATCAGCTGAAGGCAAACTTGTTTTTAACAGCTGCTGTGTTGTCTTTTAATGTCACATTTTTGGTTGTTTAATTTCTGCAGGTTTGTGGGACAGACAATAAAACATACGATACATCATGTGAACTCTTTGCTACTAAATGCAACCTGGAGGGCACCAAGAGAGGACACAGACTTCACTTGGACTACACTGGGTCGTGCAAACGTGAGAGTTAATCGCATGGTTTAAACAACATTTAGCAAGTTGTGTGCAGAGCCTTAATGTTTCTCTGTTTCTCTCTCAGTAATACCTGCATGCGTGGACACTGAGCTGATCCAGTTCCCTTTACGAATGAGGGATTGGCTGAAGAATGTGCTACTGCAGCTCTATGAACATGACTCCATGTCTCCTGGCTTCCTCACTCCTAAACAGCGTTTTAGAGTAAGATGCAGTGCTCGAATGTGTATTGATAAAACACAAACTGTTTACTTTATGCAGGTTAAAGTAAGCTGCAATTAGTTCTGTTTGTATCCCATCAATAAGTCACATCACACCAATCAGAAAGGAATTTACACAAAATATATGTTGTTATCAGTCTTTGTTTAACTTAATCAAAGTTCTGTTATCTGTAGGTGAAGAAGATCTTTGAGAGTGAGCGGCGTCTACATGCGGGCGACCACTCTGTTGAGCTGCTCGCACAGGACTTTGAGAAGAACTATAACATGTACATCTACCCCGTGCACTGGCAATTTGCTCAGCTGGACCAACACCCCTCTGACAGGTACATTACTAAGTATTTAAACTTTATTTTACCTCAATCTTTAGATTTCCTTCAAACATGCTCATAGAGTGCTTACTAGGGTGTCACTGGGTTCAGAGGGCCAATAATACAGCATTTTTTTAGCTTAAGGTGTCCATTTATTTTCTTGCCAAAGTATCAAACATTGGCTTTTCATAGTATAATGAAGGATTTTTATCCAAATAAAGGGCTGGATTGGCTGATAAGAAATATTAAACAAAATCCCAGCCAGCACTGGCAAGAAAACCACTGAATGAGTCTTAATGTAAAGCAAACATACCTAGCTGTATGTCAATGATAAACATGTGATGTTGATCTGCCCTGTGTAGGGTGCTGTCACACTCAGAGCTCGCCCCGCTAAGAGTCCCTCTTGTGCCGATGGAGCACTGCACCTCCCGCTTCTTCCAGGAGTGTGACGCTGACAAGGACAAGCAGGTGTCCTTTAAAGAGTGGACCTCCTGTTTTGGCATCAAGAATGGTAAGAGCAACAACATGTCATCAGCACACAGTGTTATAACTCTACATTGATAATAGCTTTATATCTTTGTTTATACAACAATTAGTTCCGACCAAGTAATCTGATTGGAGGAGAGGCATTCCATGAGTGCTGATGTAGAGAACATCACTGGGACTTTTCGCTTTGTCTATCCCTCCGCCTCAGCCAGATGTTCTGAATACTGTTAATTAACATTACAGCAGACCGTGTGTGTCTACATTAATCAAGCTGGTACCTCTAAATCACACAGCAGACTCTTATTTCACTGGTTGATGATACATTAAAACACAAGGATAAATGTAGATGATAAAAACAGATGATCTGTGGTAACCTGTAAACACAGAGTGCAGGAGAATATTTGGGTTGCTTGGCAACAACAGTCCAGTTTCAGTTAAGTTGTGGAACTAGTTGAGTTGGTGGAGCAAAAAATAATCTGTTATTGATTATTACTGTTTACTTCTATTTGCCGCTTGTATAACTGTTGTATAAAAGCAGTTTGTGATGTTGTGGTTATCTTCGGGCCTATGACCGAATCACAGCAGTGCTGATATTCATACATCACTCCTTTTTGTGGGATATTGCTTTAGTGATTTGAAGGTAACTATGTAGTGACTTTTGTTTAATTTATATTTTTCATTATTTAAAATAAATGCTCTAATGGGAATGTAAATTTAATGTTATATTTAATTATTAGTACACTACATGATTATATTTGACTGCTGTCAATCATGTATTTTTAATCCCATTAATGCTTCTCATGTATTTTCTCCACAGAGGATATGGATGCCAACCTTTTATTCTGAGCTTCATTTTGCTCCTCATCTTCTCCACAAGCAACAGTTCAGCTTGAGACAGAAACCTCCATAAAACCTCTGTATTATAAGCAGCTCTGACACATTCACATGAGAACGCTCATTTTACCTCCTGCTGTAGAGGGCAAGAGCTGCTGTTTTTATTTTGTCTCATGCAACGCTTGGACACTTGGATCTTTGTTCTGTATTTAGACAAAGCTGCTAGAGCTATTTTTTATTAGAAATAGTTATTTTTAGCCGGTGTTATCCAGACACTGTTTTCTAATGCATTCCAAACCGGGGGAAGTTTACATCAGCTAGTAAAAAAGGTGTTGTACATAAAGCAGGCTTCAAAAGAAATGTGGTTTGTATGTAAGAGTGACTTAGCACAGAATGACTCTTTAAATGAAGGTGAAGTAGATGATTTTAATAGGACATGTAAAACTATGATTATATATTAGTGGGAACTGCTGTAAATGTTTGTCTTTGCATCCTATGTTTCGTTGTAGCTCTCATTAAAGCTCCAAATGAGTATTACGTAGCTCCCTGTTGTCAATTTCTTTTTAGTTATTCTATTATATTGCCAAATCCTGGAGGACCCTAAAGTCAAGTTATTGTTGGTCCGTTTTTGCTGATGCTGCCATGACATAAAAATAAGACCACTGCCACAAAGGTTTTGGAGAATGCAAGTCACTGATACTTGGTTTAGGTTTGCCACATTATCCTGAATAATGACCCTCCGCCAGGTAACAAAGCAGAAAATAGCCTGCAGCATGGTCATGATGATTACAGTGACTTGTTGTTGTGACATAAAGCGCTGGACTCTGATTGGACCTCTCTCTGTGATCGTTGAATCTGAAGCTCTCTATAAAAGCGGAGAAAGAAGCAGCTGTTCACCTGTAGCTTCTGCTGAGACTGAGATAAAACATGTTCTGCACACTGTGGGTTATTTTCCAGATCTTTGCTGTTGTGGTGGAGGGTGGTGTGACTTCAGGAAGTGCTGAGGCACTTGCTAATAGGGGGATGAATAATAATGGAGCAGCAGCTGGCAACAACGCCAACCCCGGGGGTCAAAATGGGGTCCAACTGAACCTTGAACCCCTTGTGGCACGCTTGGTCCAACTCGGTGGCTCACTTTTTATCCAGCCGGTCAATCAGGGTCCCGTGCAGCAGCTGCTTCCCCTTGGAGCCCTCCAACAAGGTGGTTTTATTCTCCTGGGTCAGGTGGGCGGAGCCAACGTGAATCCACCAGGGCAGATGGGTCAGGCTGGCATGGGCGGGTCGGTCACACTGTTTGCTGTGCTGCCACAGAAGAACGTTGGGGGGGACCAGCAGGGTGCCCTGTTGACTCCCGGCCATGTGCAGCTGATCCCGCTGACAGCGCTGAACAACCAGCAGCAGCCGGCCACTGCCGGCGGGAAGGCGGCTCGCAGACTGAGGTTTCAGCGCTCTGTGGCAGCTCGCCTCAGAAGGACACAGAAGGCTCCGGTGAAGAAGGTGGTGGCCGATGAAGACGAGGAAGAGTGCTCTGGAATGGAGAAGGATGAGAATGAAGCAAACTGAGCACACAGCTGACATCACAGATATTTAATGATTGATTCCTAAATCCTGATCCTGTCTCAATACTTGTAATGCATACTTTAAATGCTTTTATAAATCACTGCCCTAATGACTAATGATCAATAAAAGACTGAAATGAAACAGTGAATCCTTGTTGAGTCTTTCCTCCTATATGGCAACAAAGTACATGTTAAATTTACATCATCCAAAGCTGAAAATATCAGCAAAACACTGAACAACAACAACTAACGTCATGGGTTTGGCTACCCTGATAGTTATTTTTGTTTCGTAGACTGCTACAAATGTGCACAAATTTCTATTTACAGTACGCTGCTTCAAACTATATGCAACACGGTGATTTGGGTCTCTAAATAGGAGCAAAAATACCGCACATAATGACTGAATTCATGGAGTTAGAGATTCTTATTAGAAAGGCCTGTTATAAATGCATAAATCAGAAACTAAACATGTATATTTACATTACTTTTACATTACTACTCTTGGGAATACTGTTTGTCTAGGCATTAATCAGGAAGAAAACGTTGCTTAATTTAAACTTGGTGACGGTGTGTAATTAGTAAGACCAGACTACCACGGAGGGTGTTTACCTGGCTGCCCTGTCAGCAGCATAAAAAAGCCTCAGTGTGACAACATACCCAGGCAGCCACAATGGGAATGAATGTAATATAGCTCTAAACATGTAGAAGGAAATGCTGATCAAAAAAGAGGTATCTTTGATTTTACACATCAAATGAAGTCTCTTGTTTTGTGTTTGTGTCTTCGCTGTTGAATAAAAGTCTACCTGAGACACATTTAAACTCATTACAAGTTATAGTTAGGCTTCCAGACACGCCTTCTGCAAGTTTTCTAACATTGCATCACAACACAGCAGCAGGAAACATGAAATTTGCACTTGTAGACATGAAAAAAAATAAGTAGATGTTTTCATGGAGTCACGACCAAACCCTCAAAAACAGGGTACTGCTAGTTATATTTCATTAAATGTAAGAATACACACGCGATCTCTGTGAAAGCACTTAATAATGATGTGAGATGTTTGCCTCCTGCATCCACAACCCGCAACATTTAGATGGTTCATGCAGGTTTTCGGTCAATAGCCTTCAGAGAGTTCCACAAACCATCCCAAGACACTGAATCACTCTGTTGTTGTTGTTGTTCGTGGTCGCTCACATGTATGGAGAACAATGTCTGCTGCATTTCTTCACATGTTCTACTCTGGAAACATATGTCATATCACAAGTCCCCGTGACACACAGGCGACAAATATAGCTCATGAACATGCCAGAGAACTCCTCTCTAATTGGCTCAGAATAATCTAAGGGACTGTTAAAAGGTGCTCGAAATGCAGGGAGTCAAAGCAGTCCTTCTTTGCACATGAAATTTGAAAGACACAAAAAAAGGAAGGTATACGATTGTATATTTGGATTGGAATTAGATAATAATATAAACATTATTAGAGTCACGTCTATTGTTCTGGACTTTGCAGGTTTCAGGCTGCAAAATGAAGCTCCTCGTCCTTGTAACATTTCTAGCATCAATCTGCTACGTGGGTATCTGACTGTCTGTCTTTCTGTATCTATCTTACATACAAAGCAGTGCATGTAACTTCTGGTGTTTTGACTTATTGCAGGTCAATGCAGGCAAGGTAAGACACATTTATACCGATACATGTATGCATGATTTCCTCACTATAGATTAAGACACTTTATAGCTCTCTCTCTTCCTACATGCAGTCACACAGGATGTTAGCAGCTATGATGGCAGGTACGAATGGAGGAGTGGCAAACGGAGTGATACCTGTCAGGATGGCTGCAGGCCTGAACCCTCCCATGGTAGCAGTTGGGGGGGCGGGAGTTGTGGGGCAGCCGCAGTATGCTCAGGTCAGTCTGTCAGGTTGTCATTTTCATCGCTTCAGTTCATCATGCTTTAACATTTTGAAGAGTTTCAGTCTGAGATTTGATTTAAGATTTTGAATGAAATGTAGGTTTTATTTATGTAGATAGTTTATTTTTATTTCTGTGTGCAACTAACAAGACATTCCCACTAGAGGCCATTATTTTACATCTTCTGGTTCTAATGTATTCTTTCAAAGAGCATGTTTGAAATAATGAATTCCAAACAAATGAACTCAACCCCAAGGAAAATGTCTTTAAACATTAAAGTGGTAATCTCAAAGATCTCAGTTTCATTCTCTTTGGCGGCACCTATGGTGATATACGGTTAACTGCAGTAATTCCAGACAGTGTTGCATGTGAGACGTCCACGGTGGGCTCCGGTTGTAACTCTTGATTTTCCTCGTCGCTTTCCTTTTTAGACTGTTTGCCTTCATCTGAGTGTCAAAGTTGTTGTTTTTTTTCTTTGGATTTTCATTTATTTTTGTAATTGTATCTGTGGTCATCGATCTTTTAAGTTGTTTGTTCAGCCATAGTAGATTACCATTTACTCACAACACTTGCAGAGACCTGAAAAGCAGCCGCTGAGCTCCACCTACCCTCTCTGGCAGACCAACCACTGCTGGGTGATGGAAAACGCGTCACTAACCGGGCACCGCTTGTGATTTTTTCCGGACACCCAGTTCGTAATACAAATTTTTCCAGGGCAAAAATTTAAAGTGAGTGATACATATGACTGATAAAAAAAGCAGGATGTTTTTTGTTAAAAACTACCACTCAAGCACATCAGGACAAAATCAGCAAAGAGATAAGAGGTACAGCTTTGTCCACAGGGGGCGCCAAAATCAACACAAACCGAAAGTTCCTCACAGGACAACATGTAACATTTATTTATTTAACTTTAAGTCTTTGAGATTGTTACCTTAACTTCTTACATATGACATTTGTTCTATTATAATAGTGAGCCAAGATTAAAACTTTAAGTGTTGTAAACATGAAAAACGTCCACCCCCCCTGCCAAAAAAAAACATTAAAAAACTTACCACAAGATGGCACTCTCCTGTTCTCCGACATGTTGGTTTGATAAGTGATATGACTTCATACCCTCTCCAAGTTTGTTCCTGCTGTTCCTGCCTTTGCTGTTCCTGCTCCTGTTCCCAATGTGTACACCGTTCCTGCAGGCAATACAGTAAGTGTTTAACAGGTCATGTAAACTCACATTTACATTTATTAGATATTGTTTCAGGCTTTAAAGATCTGCACCAAAAACATTAATTTCTCTATTTCTTGTTAATTGTTAGTTTCCTTTCATGGGAGTCCCTCAAATGGCAGACGTGAATCCTCCTCAGCAGCCCCTGATGGTATATCTGACCTCTAACTCAGATTTTAAGTCCACAATACACTTACACATTGATTTGTATAAAAAATAACAAGAATGCCTAAATCTTACTCTCTTTGTTTAGGGGACTGCAGGTGGCGTTATGCAACAGCAGCTTCCTCTTCAGCCTGAACCACTCAGGAGATTCAGGGTAAGAGCGGTAACCGTATTCCACTGAACGTTATCAGTGATGAAAGCTACACAGGATAAATGTTGTTTCTTTGTCTCTCCAGCGTCACATTATGAAACAAGACAACACCTTAAAGAGCACTGTGGATACTCAGGTATAAGATTGTGTAATTCACAAGCTAATGTAAGAGGCTCAGATTCCATCAGCATTATCGTGTGAGACCTTCATTCACTCACTCTGTCCTTTTTACTTCCTCAGATTCCAGCTCCCACTGAAACAGTGACACAGACTCCCTGCAACGAAGAAGGCCATCATGAAGACGGCGCTATTCAACACAACAGCTTCTAAGTTTAACCTACAAAAAAGATCAGTTAATAAAACTTGACTTAAATGATGTGAAAACTTTGTGTTTTATTTATTGAAACTATCCTCAGAATGAATTTTAAAAGAGACGGATGTGCTGCACCTGTTAAGCGTTGAATAAAAATAAATCATAATTCAAACAGACATATGTGCAACCTTCTGATTTCACCATCATCATCATCATTGCAATGTACTGTGGATCTCTGCTGCCATCTAAAGGACAATGACTATTAAACACACATGATAAAATAATATGAAACTACAATGTCTCAAGAAGAATAGAATCAAAGTAGTTACTTGAATGAATGCATGAAAAAAATCCCTTTAAGTTTTGAACCAGGCCCAAAGTAAGAAGAGCTCTTCTGATTGACACTCACTGCAGCTGAAGCAGCTGTTTCATGAGACAGGGGGAGGAATCAGCACAATCTGTAGCTGAATCGGGTGGAGGCAGTGCTGACATGGAGAATCTTTCAGATACCGGTGCCTTCATGGAAGATATATGTATAAGTCACAGTAAGAGAAGCTATGTGAATAACACTTACATTGCCATACTGGGACACCGGAATAGAACAGAGGCATTTTTTCTCAGCTCTAGCGATGCGTTTCCCCAGAACGTCTCCAAACACGTCCAGAAAAACACTAGTTAACCTGCAAATGGCTGTAACACACTAAAGGCTGTAGTGTCAATGAATAAATCATGGCCACCAAAATGGCATCTTCCTTTGACATTTTGTCAAAAGAGGTTGGTAAAAATGTTTAGATGTGATGTGAGAATGATTGTGGATTGTCCTTATTTCAAAAGAGTCTCATACTTGATGTTATTACTGCCACTGAATGCCTACTGTATTAGACAAAAGATTATATGTACTATTGTACGTCAAAGAGAATTTAGAAAGCAAAAAAATCAAGTCCTTTTTTTTAAATAGCATCAAACACAACAGAAGTTTTCACGTGGAACATGTAGATCAGGTCTAGGATGTGTTATTAAATAAATAAAGAACAATTATTTGTAATGTGAGGACCATTGCAGGAAATGGTCACACAACAAAAAACATCATTTACAAAGCACAGAGCTGAACAAACACTTGTAGTCTACCAAAAGTTCAACTGTAAAAACAAAATATAGGCCTACATTCTGCTGTAATGTACTAAAGAAACAAAGTACAATTGGGGCGCCTATGCACAGAGGCCACAGTCCTAAGGGCTTTTTACACTGCCGGTTCAAGGCAGCATTATTACGCCTCTGTTACGTTCTGTCTTCTATGTAGATCACACGGAGGCGGAACGGTGGGGCGAAGTCGTTCTGCCTCTGAGCCGGCATCAGCGGTAGTAACAGAGGCGAAACGGCGTCTGTGTAAACATCGGAGCCAGCAGGGCGGAACAGCGCAGTGCTTTACGCCGGCGTTGCGTGGTCCAATGTAGAATGACAAAGGTGGCATCAGGAAGGAGCTTCGTTACGGCGGTGAGGCGGACCCGCAGTGTAAAAAAGGCTATGGATGCTGCGACCCCGTGCTCGATTCCCACCCTGGGCCCCCTGCCTCCTGCCACCCTCACTCCCTCCTTCCCTGTTTCCTATGCTATCCACTGTCCTCTCTATATATAGAGGCATAAAAAAACAATAAAAAACAAACAAAAAAAACATTAGTGAGAGGAATCACTGGACATCTTGACGTGCCCGTCTGTTTTGTGGAAGCTGACAATGAATGTAACAGTTTGGGCACATTCACAACATATTCTGGAGAGTAAAACTATTTAACTTAAAAGAAACATCTTTTATTTTGATCACAAAGACGTACAGCCAATAATTGCTGAAACAGTAGACACTTGGGCCTTATTGGCCAGAAATATTTGCAAATGGTAACAAAGGATGAGAAACAAAGTAACAAAATGTTGTGAAGAATTGAAAACATGGTTTTAAAGCCATTCAAGAATTGAGCCAAAGCAGCTGAGAGTCATTTTTGTGACATTCCAGGTTTAAAAACAACGACGAGACTAAGCTAAAGTTTAATTTGCATTTTAACCTGGAAAAGGTTCAGCGCATGCACAAAAACATAGACATCAAAAACAGATTGCAGTTCAAGTTCTACCTAAATAAACTTCTCCCTGCTGTCGTCAACGTCCAGCTTTCAGCCTTTCCTTTTTTGCTACTATTAGTACCAATGATTTGCCAATTACATGCCAACATCAGTCTGCACATGAGGAACAAACTTGTGACAAATGTCTGATCATAAGCTCCCAGCTCCTGTTTTTCTCATCTTGAAGCATGACAAGCCAGAAACCCTGTCAGCCTTAATGTCTGTAATCACACCCTGAAGCTCCACACTTAAACAATATGCGCATAAACTTTATTTAAGAGAATGTTCACACAGTTATGTACAAAGGTCCCCTATACAGGAGGTGATGAAGGCAACAATCTATCTATATCAGGCCTGTAATGTAAACGGAAAGGACATACAACTTTAAATTCCGATTCTACAGAGGTTTGTGAACAACCCGATGAAGGCCGTGTCATGGTGTTTAGAGACATGACTTACACCTAATTACACACTTACCTGTCCTGTGTTGTAAGAGTCTGAGTGTGTTGCCATGAGACATGTCTGTCACACTGACCACACGGTGTCTGGATGGGCTGGCGGGCGACGACGAGCTCACGCGGACAGAACTTAAAAGGGAAATGGACGAGGCGAGGAGGCAGGCAGACGCACACCGCGAGCAGCAGCAGAGAGACGGTGAGAGGAATCTGCAATGTGACAGAGAAAGTTTGAAGATGAATGTTTGGATTTCATTTAGTTATTATAATGTATTTTTACAGAGTGGACATCATGAAGCCCCAGACTACCCTTCTGCTGGTCTGTCTATTCAGGACAAGCTTTGCTCTTCCAGTGAGTTACTTATCTGTCTTTCCTTTATCTTCTAAATAGAGAGAGATAGCCTCATTTCTAATGTTTGTTTTACAGGTGCAGATTGGAATTATTGCAAGCAACAGCAACGAGGTAAGCTGCTGTAACTTTTATCTTTGTTGTTTTAAAATGTAAAATCCTTCATTTCACAATATGACCATTTTAATGCAACCTTCTTATGTGTTCAGATCCTGAGACTGAATGGATTAACTCTTGCAGCTCTTGGACAAGCACAGGTTGTGCAAGATTATCGAAAGTGTTTTGTGCATTCCTTTGTTAAATAAAAACATATGTTAACTCACCTGTTATTTTCTAGGGGTCTTCCTTATTACCCCAGTTTGTTCTGCAGCAGCAGCCCGACGTGCTGCTCACTCCGCAGCTGGTGAACTTCAACCCTCAAATGGCCGGTCCCTTCGCTCCTCAGGGGCCTCAGCTGTTCCTCCCCTCTCAGGGCAACCAGCTTACACCTGTGATCGTCTCCAACGGCCAGCAGGAGCAGCTCGGGCCTCCACAGGACCCCAACGCTCCTAATGTTCCTCAGCAGGCCCAGAACCCTGTTCAGGTAGAGCGAAGCAGTACGGAGACTGTGTGTTATCACTTCAGCTGTGGCTTCACAATTATATGGAGAGAGTAGTAATTGTTTTAATTTTCCTTTAGATGTTTCCAGCTTTCCACTACCCGTCTTATGGATTTCCTCAGTTTCCCAGACAGCAGGTGTGATGCAAAACAGTGACCTCTTTGTGAACCTCCTTGTCTTCACTTAGATGCTCTCTGCAGATCTAAATTAATTCCATCATCCACAGGGCTTCCCGTACTTCATGCCTCCCTACGGCTATCCCCAGCAGAGGAACACTGCGGTGCTGCAGCCCAACAACGCTCAGCAAACCCTGGAGAGAACCACGCACAGACCACAGCTCCCTCTGCAGGTGCGACACACAAGATGACACGAGAGACACACTGCTTACTGACAAATGACAAACTATACATGCTAGTCTGTAAGAGATCCCCTGACTGAATGAAGATTTGTAGGAACAGTAATAAAAAAAGAGGCAGCTTCCCTTTACCACTTTGAAATAAGGTTAAAAACCGATGCAGCAGACTATAATGACTGAAGACACAACTTAATGATAATAACATGGCTGCAGATGTTGAGTCATGTGCGGCAGCAGTGACGCAGCATCGACTGTCTGCCATATTAAACACACGGTCTGTGTAGGTTAGAGGTGGACTGTTGAAATCACATCAATCTACAAATCTGTACTGGTACATGTAGTTCTTTTGTGCACATGATGCTTAGAAGAGAGGTGCATATGTTTTTCCCACTGTTGTATTTTCCCATTGCTGATTTAAAAATGTAAATCAAATATGTCAGTACTTCATAAACTCAATGTATAAACTTAATACTTTTGCATTACACTTCTTCCCATTGTAGCAGGCTTCCAAGCCGAAGGTACAAACAGAAAAAGTGAGTAAACTACATGATTTCATTAAAATAAGTAAAGAGACATGTGTGCATCAATTGTATCTAATATCTGTGTTTCTGTAACTTCCTGTCCGTATCAGACCTGGCCAAAGGGGACACACAAAGAGTCCACTACAATCCCTCCTGATCCTCGTGGCGACGCATCTGGCCCTGGAGTTGATGAGGTTTGATTTTACACAAAGACTCTTTTAAAGCTTTTATACATTCATGACACACTGATACCGTCTGCATACTCTAATAACTGTTTTTTTATTTCATGTTTTCTTCAGGGTCACTCCAACTTCCCCTTCCTGTTTGAGCCGTAGAATTCACCTTTGAAATAACACCAAAGTTACTCGTGCATGTTTGGCCACAGTCACTCAAAACGCACAGTAACGTGCCATTCTTCTGATTTCAATGTATTTGTACTCATTTATTATAATGCTGCACTGAAACGGCTTGTTTCAGGAATCTTATCCCCGCTTGCACAACATGTTGAATAAAGAACTTTGACAAAGTTATTTGTTTAAGGATTTTATTGTGGCACACAGCAATTATGGTTTTACCAGGACATGCCAAATTACATGAGTGAATTCCCACAATTTACCACAGGCAAGAAAGCCATAATCTTCTTTAAAGATTGTTCAAACTTGTAGGATCCTTCCTAAAAGAAACAAGAACATTTATCAGCAGCAGTCAGCAATTGTTACTTTTAAGTTATTAAACTTAATCGCTCTATCAGCATCCTCACCTTTAAGAGTTGTTAGTAATCGTCCTCTTGATTCTCAATCTCTCGTGCACGAAGGTTCTTCTTAAAAAGGTAAAAGAAAGTTGTTTAAACACACCGCACACGCTCAAGTCATCAGGAACAGAAATGTCAGCTAATGTGCTACAAGTATTATTTCAGCTTATGAGGCTGATTCCAAATATCGTGCATAATAAACCGTTTCAACACAAGAAAAAAAAGGTCTATGACAGGGCTATTATATACTAAATAGCTGCATGTCACAACAAAAAGCCTTGGGTAAACGTTGCATGAGAGCACAGGTAAAGAAAGCAACAAGTTCACATTATGGAAACATGAGTCTGTACTTACAGGTTCCACGACCCCGTACTCAACCGAGACTTGGTTCTTTAAATGGAAAAAGAGAAATTATGTTTATTACTGAAGACATACAAAAAATAACACATAATACACAATTATCATGTAGTTTGATTCTGTAGTGGGAAAGGTAGATTACCGGCTCTGTGGCGTTGTAGATCAGCTTCACGTATTGCTGCAATTCAGATGGTGAGAAACAGACTATCAAGCTATTTTTTTCACAACATATAAATAAAGTCAGAGTAGAAAAGACAAAGGTCAGTATACCACATTCATCGGAGGTCTGCGTTTTCCTCCCTGTAAAACAAGTATCAGTAAGAATCAAGCTGCATGTCTGAGCTTTGATCAGATTGAGCTACAAACAGTGAAATAACTTTTTATACCCTGTGACTGTGAGGTCTTCTCCCGCCAAGCTATAGATGGATTGGATCAGCTGTTAGTATGCCTTATTAATGGAAGTTATCTTTCTTCTGATTCTTGTGATACTGATACTCATTATGTTGAAATTTGTCACCTACTTTCACCTGAAGAAATAGGCTCTCCCCCTGCGAGGATAGTGGAATTGTGAAAGTGAGTAGGTGTCATTTGCAACATAAATTGGCTCCACTTGAGATGTTAAAACAAGTAACTTAGTAATTTAGTTTACCTGGTGCAGGGCTACATCCGTGTCATTCTGTGGATGAAAACAATTTTTTATTACTACAGCTCTGTGATGCTGAACATAAATATTTTCTGATATATAAAAGATCTTACCTGAAATGTCACTTTGTCAACCTAACAAGGAAGATCAGAGTTTTAACCAACTGTTGGAGTAACTTTTAAATGTGTGAATTAATATTGAGAGATGAAAATACGCCTACCTTGAACTTAGGGGTAAACACCTAAAACAATAAAGAAGTAATTGTGTATATTTCATGGTAACAGAAAAACACATTTTAGGTGGGACTTTTAAGGCCGTGTGTAGAGTTTAAAAGCAGCTTTTGAAAGCAGTGCTTCATCATAAGACAAAAGCAACCAACATAAAACATGGCTACAATATCAAAGTAAAAACTTAACCAACAATGAAAAGAAATAAAAGCCATACAAAAATGAAGAGCTGGTTCATGTCAGTACAGCTATAGTCTCACTACTTTTCATTGTGAGCTCACCTGTGTACACGGGTTCCTCCTGTTGGGCCGCCTGCCTCCTCTGGGTCTCCCAAAACGCCTGCCGACCCCACGCTGAGGGAATCCAGGCTCATCGTCCAACAAACCAGAAGCCTGTGAGAAGCACAGATTCAGTGCTGTGTACTCAAGGTGACTTGCCTATGTTTTAGCCTAACTGGGTTATAGTGTAGCTCAGAAAAGTGTTCAGATAATTTCACAAAATCAGACGAACTACAGTTATTTTCAGGAGGCCTCTAAAGTGTAAGTTCTAAGTACAGATCTCTCCTTTGGTCGCTGATATGAACTCATTACCTACAGTCATGCCATTCTTTTTGTCTATTGTAAATCACACCTATGGTCTACACTTTGTTGCCCAATATCGCAATATGTGCTTTTACATTCAATCTGGTTTGTTAGATGCCTATGCCTAATATCAAAATTGTTCACATTATTGCTCGTGGACTAGGGGCAGATCCAGATTTTTTTGACTGGGGTGACTTAACATAAGTCCCGCCTCTGACAAGGCAAAAAGCCAATCATAGTTAAGGATTTTGGGGTGGCACATTGGGTGGCCAATTAGATCTCAAGGGGGACCCAGGCCACCCCTGGCCCCCCCTCTGGATCCGCCAATGTTGTGGACTAACTACTGTTAATAAAACATCTTGTCAAGAATCTAAATAGGATTTGTTCACATAATTTTGAACTATTCCTTTAATGAGACAACCAAACTAAAGAGGAAATACGAACCAATTGCCCCAAGTATAGAGTAACATATAAACCACAAATAAGACAACAGACTCACAATTAACTCACACATATAAGTAATGCAACGTACCCTCACAGCAGCCCATTCTGGCCACTCTCCACTTGTCCCTAGGTCGTCTTCTGGGGCTCCTGTCACCCACTGCTCGTCACCACCAATCTAAACAAAATCAGTAATTCAATGAACAAAACTTGACAAATGGAGCATTGTACCTGTGCGTCCAATGTTCCTGTCTATTTCTTTTCACCTGAGATTCTTCATCAAGCTCAATTTCATCTGGAGGTGTAAACACTTCATCCTGCCCAGGCGTCTGAAAAAAGGAAACTTATAAATCACATCTTCAAAACTTCACGAATAAGTTCTCTTGTGTCACCCAAAAGAATATTTGTTACCATCAAAGGCAACACTCACTTGAGCGGCAACTGCTGACAAAAGTAACGCTGCAATACACAAGAGCTGCATGCTTCTGATGTGGAAGAAAATATCATTAATAATATTAAAGGAACGCTAAAAATGCAACACTGAAGGACATTTCAAACACTGAGCCACTCACTGTTCAGCATCTACTGTAACACTCACCTACTGTGCTCTGTTCGGATGTGTGTGGCCCATCATACATCAATACTTATATCAGACATCTGACACTGAGTCACACCACAGATTTCTCAAATAGCCACATCTTAGTCACGCTTAAATACTTGCAACACAGCAGTTACTTACGAGTTATTTGGTCACGTCTTTTCAGTTGACTTTGATTTCTGGACAGCAACTACGACTGGCAGTAATGATTAATAACGCTTCAATACAACAATAGGAAACCTCATCAGACCATTTCAACAAGTGGACTTTACGTACATATCTGATAGAAGGCTGCAAGTCATTCCTTAAACAAGAGGAGGAAGGGGAAATGCACGCTCTATTGGGTGTTGCCTGTTACCTTCCTAAGCCACTAAGTCGCTTGATTTGTAATCATAAGACCAGGAGTTTCCATGTTTGCAGTCTGTGTTTTGATTTGCAAATGCTAACATTTATATAAAAAGATCAAACCTACATTGCAGTGGCAATATAAAAAAAATCAGACTGTAATAAAACATTAATCCATGATATGTTT
Source organism: Semicossyphus pulcher (assembly GCF_022749685.1). Lineage (NCBI taxonomy): Eukaryota > Metazoa > Chordata > Actinopteri > Labriformes > Labridae > Semicossyphus > Semicossyphus pulcher. Next base: position 6,643,524 of record NW_027211681.1, read on the forward strand.
TTATTCTATTTTTTGCATGTTAAAAATGTGCTACGCATCATTAGGTCCGGGTGTGGTTTGTGTCTCCAATGAGTAGCCACACCTTAAAATGTGGAGGAGGAAGATTTCCTTATAATTTCCCCATAATGCTCTTTGCTAATGACTTGACTTCCACTCCTGTAGCTGTATAAAAGACAGCTCAACATTCATAGCAGCACTACAGCAACATCCTCGATCATCTGCAAGACGTTCTGCTCAAGTTAAGAAGGTGATTATATGAACCTGTACTTTCTATGTAAGGTTGTTGGACATGTGACTTTGCTGTTATTTATGTGAGAACGGTTTTATTATTTCCTTTTGAACAGGTTTGATCTCTGTAACCATGCTGAAGGTAGTGTTTGTGCTTGGATGCCTCCTGAGCCTCGCTCTGGCTCATCCTGTAAGTGTGACAATCTCATAATCACCATCAATAACAGCATTCTTAAATGTTTATACTGCTATTAAAAGAGTGTAATACAGGAAATGTCAAACTTGGTACTTGTGGACATTCTACAGGACGTGGAGCGCAGACGTTTTGCCCGTTCCTCTAGTTCTAGCTCTAGCTCGGAATCAAATGAGGCGAGTGCTTTCTCTATATTCTACTATTCAGTGTTTTACTCATCTGAATGTCAATTACAGTCCAATTCCCAAGAGTCTCCTCTGCTTTACATGTGACAAAGAATGTTTCTCACTTTCTTGCAGGCTGCAACCACCCAGGCTACCACTACTACTACTACTACTACTGCCTCTACCAATCCTGCTCTGAACCTGACCCAGCAACAGCTTATCCAGCTTCTCCAGCTCATCCTGGGCTTAGCAACTCCTACTACTGCAGCTCCTACTACTGCAGCTCCTGCTACTACTACTACTGCAGCTCCTACTACTGCAGCACCTCCACCTGCAACCACTGCCTAAACTTCAACCAGAGATCAAATAAGCGAATGCAGACCAGCCTTGAATGTCATTGATTTTTGACATCAGTTTAGTCCTGTGTAATGTTCTACAACACTTTTTGTTCCAGAATAATTGAACATGTGGATCAAAATCACTTTATTTTCTTTGGCATCTCCTGAATAAACTAAATGCATTGAAAAAGTGGAGCATTCACGTTTCTTTTTAATACACTAAACATCAATGAAGCTTTGTTTAAAGACTGTAAGTGTGTGTCAAAGAAATTCCAAACTATGAATATGAAAAACCTTAAACTAGTCCCAGCTTTTGGGCACAGAATTGTCATGTTACAATTATTTGAAGTTAACAGCGCATTACATTTTTTCAGTATGAACTCAATCATTGTCAGGAGCTCTCCAGTTTTAACCCAGTATTGTTGAAACTGCTTGGTGTAAGAGGTTCTCTCTTAAACGGTAAAAGTAGTTTCAGTGACGGCTTAAAATGAGGAAGCCTGTATAGTTTGTACAATGTTTGTGAGCATCCAAACTGACCTTTAACCCCAGTGTTACTATAAAAAAGCATCACATGTCGTAAAAACACAGTTTATAACTGCTAACTAACCATTGAATGTTAAATAGGTTACAATAAAAAAGATAATACATGGGGTGAACATGATTGCCTCCATGTGTTTCAAACAGCTGCCTCCGAAAATAAAACTTCCCTGCAAACATCAAAGCATCTTCACACTGCTGTAGGCCTCTCTGTTCCCATGTCACTATTAGAAATAAAGGCCGTTAAAAAGTTATATGTTTCCACTTAGTCTCTAATAAACAGAAGATACTGTATATTGCTTTGGAGTTGCTATATCATTTTGACTAATAGCGCAAGGTAAAAAAAATTCAAACAGATATTAATATAGGACAATGGTATATTTAATGCATATATAATGGGTTATATATCTTACAGGAACATGTTTGTATTTAATGGCCACTAATTAACATATTAATCATAGTCTGAAGATGAAGTGCAGTCCAGTCGTCCTCTGTGACTGAGGGTTTCTGTTTGATGGACAGCCAGGATTTTAAACAGATATTCATCCTGAGCTGTTTTTCTGCGGTCTTTGTCCATCAATGTGTTATTCGTGGTGTTTGTTAATTCCCAACCAGATTGTACTTTACCCAAATATCTAGCAAATATTTAGCTGTAAAATCTGGATGCACTTGCAAACAAGCTGTAAGGTAAGATATTTTATCCACATAAAAAAAATCTGATGGGACTAAATTTGCCAAATAAATGCTAAATAAAAGTGCATAAATAATGAGCCTACGACAAGCACAATGACAATAACATTTACATAAAACACAATAAAATGGTCGGAAATATGAAGTGATGCGAGAATATGAAGGGAAAACGTTCTTAGGAGTAGGCCGTCTTGTAAAAGTGAGATTTAAGGCGTGAAGATATTAAAGCATGTATGACTTCCTCTGTATCATTAAAATTGAGAATGTGTCTAATCTAAAACAGGCTTGGATAAGATTTTAGTATGCTGCTTAATGGTAAGAGCCAATCAAATGTAACCCCAAGATTCTTTGCCATAGACTTAACATTGATGGCCAGTGACCCAAGGGAAGACGTCTGAAGTTTGTGATGCTCTGGACCAAAGATCACCACCTCTGTTTTATTGCTGTTGTATTGTAGGAAGTTGGCTGCCATCCAGTCATTGACACAGGAATGCAGTGTGGTTAAACTGTTCAGATCATGTGGTTTAAATGAGAGGTATAACTGTGTATCATCAGCATAGCAGACATGTGGGACAAATATGAAATCAAAACACCTTCTACAGCTGTCTGGATGACTGAAGACTGAATCCTTTCAAATGACCTGAATTTACAAACTATTTTAAAACTGTGGTCAATTGAGCGTTCACCAGTTGCAGCCTGCTGCTCCTACAAGCAAATTTATTATGTATTTTTAACACTATCTAATTCTGCTCTAGGAATTATTAGTTTTTGGCTATTAAACTGCTGCCTCTCGTCATGTGTTTCACAGTCTACAGATCAAGCGCTGAATAAGAATGCAGAGGCCCACAGGCCCACCAACTCATTGTCATTATGATTATACAGGCACAGAAACAAATCATAATATTTTTTACAGATAAAGAAAGTCTGCATTCTATGGTTCATGTTAACACATATGAAACACACAGATCATTTAATGTACAGTGCGCCTCCACAGTTGTTGGTGGTTTTGATGCCCCCAGAGGTCAGAGGCCCCTGGGCATCGGCCCAATGGTCCCGGTGGATAATCCTTGCTAGCTTGTAAGTATTTATGCTAACTGTGATCTACTATGTTACAGATTCTTATAGTGTCCTTAAATTTGGTATAAGGCCATACACTGATCAGCCATAACATTATGACCCCCTTTTGCCACCAAAACAGCCCTGACCTGTCGAGGCATGGACTCCACTAGACACTGCCCAAAGCATCACGCTGCCTCCGCCGGGTTGATTTCTTCTCATAGTGCATCCTGGTGCCATGTCTTCCCCAGGTAAGCGACAAACAAGCACCCGGCCATCCACATGATGTAAAAGAGAATGTGTTTAATCAGACCAGGACACCTTTTTCCAATGCTCAGTGGTCAAGTTCTGATGCTCATGTGCCTGTTGTTGGCGCTTTCGTTGGTGGACAGGGGTTTGGCGTGGGCATCCTGACCGGTCTGGGCTAGGCAGCCCATTACGCAACAAACTGTGATGCACAGTGTGTTCTGACCCCTTTCTATCAGTACCAGCATGAACTTTTTCCAGTAATTTGAGCTACAGTAGCTCTTCTGTTGGATCGGACCACACAGGCCAACCTTTGCTCTCCACACGCATCAATGAGCTGTGACCCTGTCAGCGGTTCACTGTTTTTCCTTCCTTGGACCACTTTTTGTAGGTAATACTGACCACTGTTGAAGATGTGTCATTTCTATATAAACTATTTTATATAAAATGCTATAGTAAAAGTTTTTTTCCTTGTTTCCAAATGAGTGGATATATGCGTTAGTATTCACCATCTAATCCAGATATCCTTACCAATCCCTTCTAAGCCTCCACACCATTGCTACAATTTTTGTTCGGCAAGTGTTGCCAATGTAGCTCCTCCTCCTCCAACAGAAAATAATGCAACAAACTGTTAAACAAAACCAAGATGATTTCAAGATAAGCTAAGTTTTTCTTGGTAACTGAAATAGAATAAAACACATCATTAAGAATAAATAAAACATGATCTAGACTGACTGTTTCTCCTTGTTATTTTGTTTAAAAGCACTCAAGCTTTCTTCTACACTCTTTTAATTGTACCCAACTTTATTCTGACTGGCATGCATATATCAAAATAAAACAAAAGCCAGCACCAGCTTACACTGTCTATGCGAATTACCATTTACAACAACAAACATACAAACTTGCATCTCATGACAGCTTTTCTTTTAATACTTTCAATCGTAATAGTACTAAAATTCTGGGAAACGATATTAATTTGTTGAAGATTTAATTGTGCAGTCACTTTTCCAAACCATTTTTATAGCAGTAGTTTAATTTAAGTGAAAAAAAAATGACAGCTTGTAGTATCAAATACAACTGGTGGAATACAACAATGACTACTTTCAAGTGGTGATAAATTCCCACAAATGCGAATAAACTTAATATGGTGAATCCTCAAAATAACACTTGTTTGGTACAGTGTTATTCAAAAGGAAGTCAACATGGCAACAGTGACAAAAATAAAAGCCAAAGGAAATCAGGAACAAAAGCGTTCTAATACCCTTCCTGATTCTGTCACAGAGCTCCTAAATCCCCAAACTTGTTAAAGCCCAACCAAATCCCAAAGGTTGAGACATAAAAAACACCACCTCCGTCCGACTTTAGAGCTGGATGCTTAAGGTGTGACTCACACATCGGCAGTGAGAGAACACGTGAGCCGATCATCCAAAATGTGTCCCTGTCAGACGAGGCCATGTACCTAGTGCAGACACCCTGAATTTCTAAATCATGAAAGGTGGAGCTGGTCATGTAACACACAGCGGGTTTGGCAGAACTTTGTTTATAGCTCAATGTCAGCTGAACATTTTCCCTACTTGAAAATCTGTTTGGTCATTTATTATTACTAGTTTGAAATGTTGAAGAATGTATCTTAAGGAGTTAAGTTACGTTATCTCAGAACACTTTACAAAAACAGAAGGTCTAGACCGTTCTCTTTGTTATATTATTACAGACCTATCATGAATCCATACATCCATCATGCTGTCCCGGTGTGTCTCTGATGTTTACCTCACCTTACAGTTTCCCAATCTTAAAATATGGAGGTGGAAGATTTCCTAATAATTGCAATTTCCCAAACAATGCTGTTTGCTAATGAGATTAAATCCTCTCCTGTAACTGTATATAAGAAGGCTCAACATTCAGAGCAACACTACAACAACCTCCTCGATCATCTGCAAGACAGTCTGCTGAAGACCTAAAGGTAAGTATCTGAATCTCTTGTTTCTCCATGTTATGTCTGAAGTTTGGGTAAAAGAGACTTTGCTTATCAAATAAAGCTTCTATTTATTTCCAATTCAACAGGTTCGATCTCTGTAACCATGCTGAAGGTAGTGTTTGTGCTTGGATGCCTCCTGAGCCTCGCTCTGGCTCGTCCTGTAAGTGTGACCTTCTTATAATCACTATCAGTACCAGTGTACTTATATGTATGCCATTAATATTCTTGTTAAGTATAATGAATGAAATATTAAACTCGGACCTTGTGGAATTTTTTACAGAGCTCTGAGTCTGGCTCTAACTCTGGCTCTAACTCTGGCTCGAATGAAGTGAGTGCTTTCTCCATCCTTTACAATTCAACATTCAAGTCACCTGAATGACAATTACCTTAAACTGTCAGGAACTCTGCTGTTTGACAATGAATGTTTCTGATATTCTTGTAGGCTACCACCACCCAGGCAACCACCACCACCACCACCCAGGCACCCACCACCACCACCCTGGCACCCACTACCACCCAGGCTGGTGCTACCGCCATGCTTTCTACACAACAGTTGATCCAGCTCCTTCTTTCTTTATTAGGCCGGTAGCCAACAACTCTTAAAGAAGCCTCTACTACTACAAATTAAAATTTAAAATTAACCATGAGATCATCAGTGAATGAAAACCAGCATGAGTGACAGTTGATTTTTGACATGAGCTTTGTTTTGTGTCAGTTTCACACTCATCATTCATGTTCAATTAAACATGTGGATCAAAATCACTTTAACTCTGTAGTATCTGCAAAATAAACTTCAATGATAGCAAATATCATGGACCACATCTGTTTTTGTTGTCAATTTGTGTGAGAACTATTACTCAAGCTGTATAGAAAAGTGTGTCACATAGAAACAACTGAAACAGAGACATTTTGACCATTATATACATGAATTCATCATATTTCACACTTGATTATCAGATATACAAAAGTGCTCACCTGGACAGTTCTTGTTTTCCAGCTATGAAGCTGCTGGACCTTGTCCTATGATCTTCGTCTTTAGTTATGCTTTTCTTGTAGTATATAGATGATTTTGTGTTATCATTTTAAAGTTTCTGTATTTCACAGTGTTTTTAAAAGGTGTAGGTGTCAGGTTTGTGTGGAGTCAGTGCGCAAGAATCTTTTAATTGATGAACCTTTTGTCCGTTTTTGATTGTTCAGGGTCCCCAAAGAAAATGTCAAGTGGCGGTGGGGGTTTAGACACTTTAATAAACATATAATGAAATTAGAGGGAGGAAAATGTGTTGACTACATTTCATAATTCATGTTTGAATCAATATTAGGTTTTTAACAGTTTTCAATAAAACATGACTAGTTATATAACATGCACAATCAGGTCTCCTATCTTTAAACAGAAAGAGAGAAGGGTAATTGTTTTGGTTGAACAGAACTACAACCGAACTACAGATGAATACGACCCTGAGGGCAGCTGGGAAAATAATTGTCTCGTTTATGTTTTTAATCACAAACATTTTAAGATAATTTCAAATGTATTTACATTTCAGTATGTGACAAAGACCAACTTGAGCTTTTAATCAAAAAGGCACATAGTTGGGTTATAACACCTCATCATGAAAGTAGACTGTTTTTTTTTTACATTTCCCTTTTGTTCTAGTGTACATAAATGTTGAAAGGGTATTTTACACAACCTTGAATTGTGTTTCCTTCGGCACTCCACAGGTACAGTGTCGCAGTGACCAGCGCACGTCCAAGCAACCAGTCTGCAACAACTGGTATTGGTCAACTTGAAAGCATTTAAAAAACACAACCAATGCCACTTTGTTTGATGCTTGTTTTCCGCTGCTTTCGTGTGTTTCCCTCCCACATGAAGCTAAAACTCCAATGGTGATTCCAAGACTAATATCAGAAGGTTTAAGACTGTGAGGGGGGAGTTTTCTCTGTTGCTCTCAGTATGGACTCCCCAGAAAAACTTCAGGGCCCGTATTCACAAACATTCTCAGAATACTTTCAGAGAGCTCCTAACTTTGCTTAAAGACTTCTAGCAAGGAGTCCAAGCCTAGGAGTGATTTAGGAACACTCTCAGAGCAACTGTGAGCGAGGAAGGGACAGAAACTTTTATCTTAGTGAGGAGGCGTGGTTGACCCCGTTGCTAGGTATGACACATTATTTCAGAAGCTGTGATTGGTTGAAAAAAAGCTCTCTTAGTGATGATGGGCAGAGAAGGACAGTGAAATCTATCGGCCTAATCATACAATTTACTCAGACATTGTGTAATTATGAACACCATTTTATGTACGGAACATCTCTGTTGAATAAATTGTAAGCCACACTTTAAAGTATACAGCCTACAGAATGTTTGAAACACATGCTCATCTTCACATGCAGTTATATTTCCTTGATCACTTTTATTTACCATGCTGCTAATTTAAGTACTTAATCTAACTGATATTAACGAGGGAAAATGGCTCATCTTCTCAATTTCTGGGAATGCTGGCCAGCCTATATAAAGCTTATAAGAAGCTGCGTTTGCTGCATTTAACAAGAAGAAGCAGAAAACCCAACTGGGTGGAGGGACAGTGTTTACTTTTATCTCAAGTAGTTGATGAATAAAAAAGTCCTCCTCACTACTCCTAACAGTTTCTCACCCTAGGAGCTCTCTTAAGGGCTGAGATGCTTTCTGAATAACTCCTATCTTTACCAGGATCTAGTCTTAACTTTAAGGGGAAATTCTTAGAAAACGTCAGGATTCTAGAATTTCTTCACTAGGAGCAACTCTTTGTATTAGGAAGCTTTATGAATACGGGCCCAGGTGGATAGATATGTGTGAGCATCTCTGTTGTCATTCAGACACTTAAGAGTTGACGGATAACGTCGAATTCAAAGGACCAACCAAGGACTACTACTACTACTACTACTACAAGGACTGGGTCAGATCTGTGTAGGTGTGTTCAACAAAAAAGCTTGTTTGGCACATTATGATTAATATTTAAACTGAAAAACAAACAGAACTAGAAAGGGTAGAGGTGAAAGAAAGAAATGCTCGGGGATATTTGAAAGTAAGGCTTTAAGATACACTCCATGATCATGTCACATCCTGCATGCACAACCAAATCCCAGAATGTGACTTAATGAGCTGGCAGAATTAAAACACCTACAGGTGTATTCATACCATGTGTATTAGATATTAAAGTAAGAAAGAAAAATATGTGAATGTTTAACGAGATGGAACTCAAGATACATGTTTTTGGCAAATTCACGCAGAATGGAGCGCGTCTGAGCCACCACTATCTGCCCTGTCTCAAAGTCTGATTGACAAAGGATATTGCGCTAATGATAGTCAAGCAAATACATGCTCAGAAAGGTTTGCAGCTCTGTTTAGCAGCCGCAAACACTGATGTGAACATAAGATAAGTCTACAAAAGCTGTTCTTAACTTGGACCCATTCCTTTCTGTTGGTTCCTGTTTAGGTCCTCCTTCTAAACTGACATCTGAATCATTGTAAGTTTAGCCAATCGTGAAGTAATGTAGCCCACATTGTTCAGTACTAGGGCTGTCTGGTGCAAGTATATTTATATATTTATATTCCCTTATAGTCTATGTTTATGTCTGTTTATTATTGTAACCATGAAAAATGATCCCACTTGCCTATGATGACTGAGGTACCTTTATTTTGTTCTTTCCCGCACATCTAAAACTGAAAGGCATTCATCAGCATGTGAAAAACCTAAAATGCAATGTGCAAGGGAGATTTCCTTCAAAGTGTTGTGCCATGTGCGCCACCCCTTTCATTCATTTTAATATTAAGTATTTTATATTTAGATGTCTTTTGTTTTCCCTGAAGAGTGTAACTAAGAATAAGTTCCGAAGTCATGTAAGGACAGTAGACAATCGATTATCTCCTTAAAGAAACACAAGTTCCCCTCAGACACTATTTGTAGTAGCATGTACTCATGAATTTTCAAAGTTTCAACTTTAGACAGTTACTATAGCACTTCCATCCGGACTATTAGCCCATGACGACCAGTAAAGGAAGTCTGGCATAATGCATTGGAAGACAGATTTTCTGGTAGGATGAGAAGAAACTGGCAAAAACAAGAGGAACCAGCAGTCGAGCTTCCCTGGCCACCAATAATACATCATCTCTAATTTGAATTATCAAATATATTGTACCTACCATCCTGTCTAGGTGTGCCACTGTGTTTATCTCACCTATCAGTTTCCTAATCTTGAAATGAAGAGGTGGTTGATTTCCTAATAATTGCAATTTCCCAAACAATGCTGTTTGCTAATGAGATTAAATCCTCTCCTGTAACTGTATAAAAGAAAGGCTCAACATTCAGAGCAACACTACAACAACCTCCTCGATCATCTGCAAGACAGTCTGCTGAAGACCTAAAGGTAAGTCATAAATTAATCTTTGGTTTCTCTATTTTATGTCTGAAGTTTGGGTAAAAGAGACTTTGCTTATCAAATTAAGCTTCTATTTATTTCCAATTCAACAGGTTCGATCTCTGTAACCATGCTGAAGGTAGTGTTTGTGCTTGGATGCCTCCTGAGCCTCGCTCTGGCTCGTCCTGTAAGTGTGACCTTCTTATAATCACTATCAGTACCAGTGTACTTATATGTATGCCATTAATATTCTTGTTAAGTATAATGAAGGAAATATTAAACTCGGACCTTGTGGAATTTTTTACAGAGCTCTGAGTCTGGCTCCAACTCAGATGACTCTGACTCGGATGAAGTGAGTGCTTTCGCCATCCTCTACAACTCAACATTCAAGTCACCTGAATGACAATTACTATAAACTCCTGAAAAACCCTGCTGTAAGTTTGACTATAAATGTTTCTGATGTTCTTGCAGGCTTCCACCACCCGGGCAACCACTACCCCTACCACCCAGGCTCCCACTACCCCTACCACCCAGACTCCCGCTACCACCGCCCTGGCTGGTGCTGCCACCGCCCAGGCTGGCGCAACTACACAGCAGTTGATCCAGGAGATCTAGAATCTCCAGCTCTATCCTAATTCATCACACCTTCAGCCAACAACAACTTCTAAAGAAGCCTCTACTACTACAATTACATTTGAAATTAAACATGAGATCATCAGTGAATGAAAACCAGCATGAGTGACACTGATTTTTGACATGAGCTTTGTTTTGTGTCAGTCTGTCATGACAACTGTTGTCTGTTTTCACACTCATCATGCATGTTCAATTAAACATGTGGATCAAAATCACTTTAACTCTGTAGTATCTGCAAAATAAACTTCAGTAATGGAAAATATTGTGGACCTGATTTTTTGGGTTGTTTGAGAACATTAGTGAAGCTTTGGTATAAAGAGTGTATCATAAAACAATCAGATAGATCTGTTTCCAAACACTAACCTCTGTCTAAGCCACCAACATGGTTTCCTCATATTTCACACTTATTAGAAAAACCTAATCACGGCCCACTTTGACAGCCGATGGATATAGGTGATAAATGTATTATACTAATTATTCTGATTACTTTCCACTTAGCTGATCTGGATTGCACCAGCATACAAGCGTTTGGTGGCATTGTAATATTCTTCAACACATTGCAAGGAAGCCAAGCTATCTTTAGGAAGTTGTATAGTCTTATGGGCCTCCTACTATTACACCTAAATAATGATAGATGTTAAAGTCAGGAGAGTAGACAAGTTTTCACAATAATCCAGCCAAATTAGGGAGGCACGATATTGGATTTTTTGCCGATATCCGATATGCCGATATTTTACAACTCATTTAGCCGATTACCGATACCGATATTTTTTTCCCGCACACCTAATTGCAGAGATCATCAACTCTATTCTGTATTGGAATTAGCGTACAGTATAATGGTGATACTGTTATCACATTTGTTACAACGGTCGGGGTGACGGGTCTTGAGATGGTTAATCAAGTTTGTAGTGTTGAAAGACTTTGCCTTGGCTCCTCCTCGCATCACCAAAGCTGAGCAGTCATTGCAAATAGCAGTTTTGATATCTATTTCGGACACTTTGAAAAACTTCCACACCACGGACATTTTGGCTTCTAACTCTCTCATGCTGCAGGTAGACACACGTGACGTCATCACGCTGTGCCGCGCAGGTCTTCTTCGCGCCGGGGACATTGCGCCGAGGTCAGGCATTAAATCAAGTATGCAGCAGCCCATTATGTTATCAGTTAATTATATCGGCGGGTATTGGCGTGTTGGCCGATATCCGATAGTTCATTTTTAAGCCAATATTGGCCTGATACCGATAACGTGCCGATAATATCGTGCATCCCTAAGCCAAATGCATAATTTCCTCACATTTCCATCTGTAGGGTGATCAAAACACACAAAACACAGCTGACTGGAGGACTGATGTTTCATTAAAAAGAGCACATGGACAAAAAAAAAATCTTTATTCTTTTTGTGACGGTTATCAGCATCACTGCTGACTGTGTCTTTGACAATCATGTTACCGGTTTTATATTTTTCAAATTCTGAATAAGGCTGCATGATTTTAGGCTGCTTTCAGATTCAGTTTCACTAAATATATTACATTATTTGAAACCTCCGGAGTCTGTCTTCTCATTGGTTAATACACTGAGCATGTTTTCTTTATAGTATTTTAGAATTTTTAGGGTCTAGGTATTGACCCAAATCTGAAACTGTTGGAAAGCACAAAAAACAGGTAATTTTTCAACAACACATACAGAAAAGACAACATTCAATTAAACAGGCACAAACAGAGCTTGCATTGAATATCTCATTAGGTAAATCTTAATGTTTATAGGCAGGTTGTGTGCGCATATTTTCTATGTTGCTCGCCACTGCTAATTCTACTGAGATTAGATCATTCGTTTGAGTTGGTGGTTCAAATATTTGAAACAATTGTAAATAACATTTTACTCGTGTGTTAAATGATAACACTGAAGCAGGTGGATGGAGATATTACAGAAGGATATAGTTAATAGTGCAGCTTTTTGCCCTTAAAAAATGTTGACACAAAGTTTTATAATATCATACAGAACTTATGTACATGTACAATTTACATATGCTGTACTGCAGTACTATACAGTATAACTACCTATTATTCATACAATTGTAGTGCACATAATATCTAGTTGCTGGATATCCAATAATTCATTGTACATCGTTTAAGTAATGAGTCAAGGATTGAGAACCACAATCCCCTCTATGAAAAACAAGCCTTTGAAGGTGTTTAGCTGTACAGATGACTCATTAATTAGGCAACCATGTCTCCATTAACGCAAATATTTTCATAGTAAGCTGTGGAACAAAGTAATTGCTGCATGGATTATGTTCTTTGATATTTCTAAGAGTGAGTGAGTGAGTCACATTTATGTAGGCCTGCCGTGGTTGCAAAGTACTGGACTGCGACACCAGACTCACACGTATGTCAGTGGTGAGGTTTAGATACGAAAGCACATTGGTTTAGTTTAGGGAGCAGTCTTTATTTCAATTAAAGCAGTTGGTTGAGAGTTGGTTGATAACGAGCAGATCATTCAAATCAGGTGTTGCTAATAACTTTTATATTATTTCAGAAATTATTGCAGCATTATACACTAACATAAAAAGGTGATCACTATGAGAGGAGAGTGCTAAGCAAGAATACATTTTTTTGGGGGGGAAAAAAGGACTTATAGCACTTCAAAGCATGTTTGTGTGCAACTGAAAGAGCCCAACATGCAGCAAAAGCAAGAACAAAAGATACTCTAATGAACAATTGGGAGAGACATACAATATACTGCCATATAGTTTTATAATACCACAAATAAAATAATAATTTACCAGCTTTTGATTGAATGTTTTGGTAGGTGTAATTGTGCACAGAGGTCTGATCGCCATAAAGCTGCATGAAGGGAACAATACTGCCACCAAGCTGCTGTTGAAGGCAACTGCCACCACGCCAGAGTTCGAGCACAGACAATTATTGCCACAGCAACCCCTCTGCAGGAAATAAATATATTTCCCAAATGTGCAATACGATGGTGACGACTTTGTGTCTGACTCTGTGAGATTCCACATGGAAATTAAATGAGCAGAAACGCATAAAAAAAAGTGCCTTTAAAATGATGTTATGTTTAAGTTCTGTTATCTAACAGTCTTAATTCTTAGATATTTTTTCCTATTGATAAAGCTCTATATGAACAAATTCATGCTTTGATACTCTATGTTAGTAAACACTCAATCTCCCTCTGCATATAATCTTTTCTGATGCCACATTGCTGTTTTAAACAGTTTCAGCAGCTGTGTCTGGTGTTGTAGTGACATGTCTGTCCTGAGATTGGGTTCCCTACTGTGTTTTATCCTTTCCTCAATATCACACCAGAGATGAAAACAGCATTATTTCAGTTTTTATGGGTTGTTTTAGCAAATAAACACAAAAGAACAACACCAACAAGAAACACAAGGTAAGTAGTTCCCAAATGGCAGTAAAACAGTTTCTGATCTTGAAGTGGAAACTAATCTTAGAGTGGCCTGACTGGAACTGTTGTATCACCTTAAACAGATTTTGTGATAAGCAATCTCTAGAAAATTAAAAAAAAGAAAAGAAAATTAGCTACTAAAATCATATGAGAAAACAACAGTCTGATCCTGTGGAACCTTTGGGAATTTCACAACACTTTAAATTCCTAGTTTCTAGCCTGCCTGTGTATCATGACTGTAAATAACATTCCTTGCTTTATCATCAAATCTAATATTGAAAATATGTAGCGTGTCAGGAAACTGCACACTATAAAATCAAAATGATCTGTTTATGAGCTGCTTGTCGCTGGTGTGTCGTTCAGATGTTTTCCTCATTCAATTCACGTTTTTCCCTGAAGGCAAACTGCTCTGTTTGATGATCTTTTTAGTGTCTCTAAGAAGAGACTAGCTTTTACAGAATAAACGTCCTTATATATATTGTGTGTAGAACAGCTTTTTACGACTCATATTAAGTTTTGAACCACGGCGGCGCCAGCGGTTTGGAGAGCAATGAGGGGGCTGGATTGCTTGTAGCAGGTGCACTTTATTATTAGCAATTATGCCGGGTGAAATGCACGTCATTAAATGTACATCGCAAGCAACGTTATTTCCGTATATTACTATTGAATAAAACTAATGCGTATTAAACAACTATCGAACAACACTCCAAAACAATCACAATCCAAAAAAAAAGATACACATGTGGGTTTATAACATAATTCAGCTGTACATTAAAACGACTGTAGCACTGCTAAAGTCTAACATGAGTTAGAATAACGTTAGTTCATGCTGTTGCACACATTTAGACCTGCAACAATATGAAGTCACCGATCAAATTGCAAACAAGAAGCGAAGGTCAACAGTCATCATCATTCGTGTCACTGGAATTGTATGTGAAACTAAAAACATGAATATATTAAGTTTTTCATATATAAATAAGCCAGATTGATGTTTTGGTTTGCACTTTTACATTTTACATTTTTATTTTATCAACATTTTTTTTTACAGATGGAGGATAAATGATTCAAATGATCATAGTTTCACAGTTCACATCTGCTGTAACAAGGTTTGTTACAGCAGATGTGAATTTTCAGTCTAATAAAACTACTTTTAGTCTAATAAATAGACTAATTTGAGAGTACACTGGGCATGATCATTCAAATTGTGTTTTCATCTTTAAAGCTCCAATTCTGACAAAATAAAATACTGAACACTTTTCTATTTAAATCACTCCTTTTTTCCACCGCTTTAAAGTATCAGTTACTATATATGTGTTGATTTTTGCAATCTTGGGAAATAAAACCCTTTAAAAGGCTAGGTAGTCTGGGATAAAATCTCAGGATGACACTTGCAACAGGTCGTAAAAGCTAATGACAGCTATAAAGGAAATAAAAGAGGTCCACCATGAGCAAACAAGATGATTACAGTATTTGGAAAGAATTGAGCAAGTATTGTTTTGCCGGGGGAAATATAGCTTTAGGCAATAGGTATTAGGCCTACAGTTTCACAAGTACAGACACTCCAAGCACATCTAACAAGACTTTGACAGCAAACATTTGACATTCTTTTTAAAATAAATCTGTAATGCGATGTTCTCTGTGAGTGTGTGTGTGCGCACCATTAGCTGTACAAATTGGGCTTAATGTTAAATTCAGCTCAGCATGTGTCAGATAACACTTTAAGTCTATCAGGATTATTAACAGGATGTGGGCCTGTTACAAAAAGTGTCTAGTAGGGTAATAACATTGTGTTCACGCCTTTTGAGGTTTTGTCTCCAGAGGCTGCCATGACACCGACCACATCTGACAGGAAGTTACACACCTTTAAATTGTTAGTGTGTGTGCACACAGGCTGTTTAAAAGCTAATGGAGTTTGCTGAAGGGAGCAGAAAGAAGGTAGCGAACACAGGCTTAATGTGTTGTTCATAATTAAGCTGTTTACACTCATACTCCACTGCGGCACACAGGCGGCTCTGACTATCAAGGGACCTGAATTACAGTTTGCAGTGCAAGATGAAGTTTCTCCTTCTGATGATTTTCAGCTTGATCATTTTTCCTGTAGCTGTAAGTATATACATTTAAATCAGACACTTTGCTTGCCGACTTAGAATTAATGCTTTAAAACAACCTTGTATTTCATTTGCTATTTGGCAGATTTGTGATTCTAGTAGCAGTGATAGCAGTGACAGTAATGAGTCGAGCATGAGTGCTAATCAACAAAGCAGTGAGTCAGAGGAGGTAAGAATTACATTCATCCTAACATTTTAAAATGAAGTGAGAGAATAGCAAAACCTCATTCTTTAAAAATTGCTTTATTGTGTTTATTCTGTCCAGGTGCGGGTGGTTCAGCCCCAGACGCTTCCTCCTTCAATTATCGACCTCATTAAGATACTGTTTCCACAGCCATCGCCTGCTACTGCTCCTCCTCCTCCTCCAACTCCACAACCAACCACCACCAGCACAACCCTGGCTACAACCACACAGACCCCCCAGACCACAGATGTTTTAACCACCGTCCCACGAGGAGACAATGGGTGAAGTGTTCTGATCTGAGAGCAGGAAAAGCAGATACAAATACTTAATTAATTCCCCAACAATAGAAAGGGACTGAATGATATTAAAGTGTGTGTGTGTGTGTGTTTTTGCATTTTCTTACTTTTATAAAAATAAAAATTTGTTTGTTTACATGTTTTCACATTTCAGTATTGCTTCAGCAACTTTTCCACATTTTCTGTTGTCTCTTTTTTTCTATGCCATAGCTCATATAAGAACATAAAAAAAGTGGTGATATACTTTTATTTTTTTGGAACATGTTCAGGCACTTTGTCAGGCTGTAATTAAGAGCTCTGTTGAGGTGGAGACACCTGTGGCGGGGATGGTGACGGCACGTCAGTGTAATATCCACTCACACATCCCCATCCCAGGATCAACACAGCTTTAGAAAGGGATGAGAGTTGAGCTCATAATACCTGACTGTTTGCTTCATCAGTGAAGTCTGCCCCACTGTACTTTTACCATGACGCAGCCTTTTCACTAATAGTCCCATCCACCGCACGGCACTGAAAACTCTGAGCTGCATTTTTACATAGAAACTTGGACATAAATTTGTACGACTGCAACAGCCTCACAAATATGTTTCTTGATGCATATTAATCATAGTTCTTCTGCGTGCTATGTTTGTGTAAAAACAATGCGCTTTGCACAACCACTTATTATGAATGTAATCTTATTACCCAGTTTGATGAAATGTTTATTCAACTTGCAGACATTGTGGCGGGGGTTTATGAAAATCTGTACTGTGGAATCCTGCTCTGAATAATTGTGTGTTGTATTGTTTTTATTTCATGAGGGGTCTGAAAAATAAAATTGGCATAAAGAAGGTCTCATCTTTATTGTAATCTACAGGCATCTCATATGAACCATAGACTGTATCTTTATATACAATCATTGATATGAACCAAATCTGACATTTCAGCCATGATAAACATAACTGCAATGTCCTGTGTAGAACACCTTGCAAATGACTCAAATCTTTACAACTCAGTTTGTGTTTTGTGCCAAACCAATCCCACAACGAGGAAATGTTAGGTGTTGAACAGCAGCAAAGAAATGATAAAAAACACACGGTGCATACAGAGCACAACATAATCAAACATTTTTAGAGGTAGAAGCGCGCACAGTATACGGTGGTAGAACTATCAGTGATTTTTAATATATTATCAATTTTGGTCCTACTTAGTGGATTGTTAATTTGATCACACAGTTATTGTAATTCCCAGTGAAAAGTTGAAGTACTATTTTAGATTTTAGATTATTTTAATCTTTTTATGTTTAAATAATGTAGATAAAAATGAGACAGGGGAAATTCACACATATAGCAGCATAACATTCACTTTTATGAGGTAGGAAGCAGATAGAGAGATTTCTAACATACATACACAAAAACAGCTATTAAGTAAAATACATTTAAAAGCCATGTTCATTTCATTCTTTACAATAATTTGGACATGACCTGACAATATTCCAATAAAAAAATGCACACTAACATGTAAGAATGATTCACATTCCTGTCCATCTGAGTTAAGCATCATAGCTAGGAATGAGAGTGAGTGTCTAATACCATTGACCGTGCAATTTACTGATTCCCTGTCCAGGATGCCGCGGCCTCCACACACATAAGAACAATCCATATTCATTTAATGTTATCTTGTTGATTTGGAAAAGGGGTCGTTACAATTCAGGGTGCAACATATCCCAGTCTGTGTCACACATGTCATAAATCTCCAGCTGTTACAGTATGCACTGCATTTCTGGGATGGATTTAAGATTCTTGACTGACAGTGAAAAATCTTGTTTGTTTTGTCTCTTAGCCTTGAGCTTTAGTCTGCCACCTTGTGCACTTGTGTGTACTTGCAAACGCTGATTGGGTCCAGCTGGAAAGACATCAAGTGCATGTTCAAACACTCGACTATCGGTTTGCCCTTTTGTGTCTGGGCGTCAGGTACATATGCGTCATTGTGCAACTGTAGAGTAAGAGTTTAGTCCACACAAATAAAATTGAGATATAAAATAAGTAAAATTGATTGTTTAATGCATTTATTCACCCTGAATGTGACATTTACATATTTTTATTGATGTTGCATGCTTTATTTTGTTTCTAAATGTCTGCCCGAAGCACTCTTTAAATTGCCATGTAGTTTATTAGAGATACAACAATTTCATATTGATGCAAGACTGCAATCAGAGCTGTGGAAGCTCCTCTTTTGGTTGTTGCAGCTCATAAAGATGTTGATTCCAAATCTGGGTTCATGACTGAAACGTCATTTCTTAATGTTTTCCTTATTAACCAAACATCCATCCATCCATCCATCCATCCATTACCTACACCAGTTATCCTTATAGGGTTGCAAGGGGAATGGGAAAGAGGCATGCTACATCCTAGACAGGTCATAGGTCAATCACAGGGCTGACATATGGAGACAGACAACCATTCACCTACACATTCATGCTTATGGGCTATTTAGAATCACGCATTACCTAACTTGCCTATGGACTGCAGAGGAAGCTATAGGACCAGTTGTAAAACCCGAGCAGGCGCGGGGAGAACATGCAAAGAAAGGCACAGAAAGGCCCCAGCCAGCAGTTTGAACCCAGAGCCTTCTTGCTGTGAGGGCAACAGTACTAACCACTGCACCGCCGTGCTGCTTCCTTATACATAGTTTTTGCTTATAGTTTCTTTGCAGATTAAGCATATTATGACCATAATTACAACGGTGAGACACTGACACATCAGCCGCACCCACAAATGCTCTGAGTAACAGGAAAACCTCAACACTTTGGTTCTTGTGGGTTTGTTTATTCATTTGGGTAGACATTACAGCATTGTAATTGAAGGAAAGTTCAGGCTATTACACCTCATTACTTCATTCTCGCCAGAAAATTAGGCTGAATTTGTCTGTTTTTTCCCCCCTGACATGTCTGTCACATCTGTCCTGTCATTGGTTGTTTGGCTGTGAGAGACGTGCATAAGTCAATGCCCCCTCTCACAGCTTGTCATTGTATTTACTCTAAGTGCTCTCAGTGGACATTTCTTTCCGCTCATTGATCTTGTGGGAATCAATTCAAACCGCATCGATTTTCCTCTTGTTTTTGCTTTTGGAAATGCTCATCCTAATCCTGCTGTCATGTTTTACCATAATGGGCTCTGCAGCACCAGTAAGTCGCTCACTTATCGACGATACTTCAACAACAATACTTGAGATGTTATCTTAAGGTATTTTCACATTGTGTGAATCCTGTTTGACAAAGATTTTTTTTCCCAGGTCCTTCCTAATGACCCTACTCCTCAAATTTCACAAGGAGGAACCACTCAGGCTCAAACTGTTCAACCTGTTGAAGCCACAAACCAGAATCCTGACGCTCAGACGGCGGCCCCGCTTTCCCCTCAGGTGGTGCAAGCACAGCCTGGCGTCCCCCTGCAGCCGGGATCCCAGACCCAGGGTGGCCCCCAGTTCCTGCCTCCAACACAGTTCTTCACCTGGTATCCACTAGGGGGCAGTCCAATGATTATCCCTATGCAGCCAAGTGTTCAGGGACCTCCTGCAAACCAGCCGTCAGTCCCACAGCAGCCTCTGGTAGGAACATACGGAAAAACATTAACAGCAATCATTAACTCTGATTGAAGGCTATTTTTAATGTCATTATGAGTTATTCTCTTTGATACAGCATTAACATAAATCCCAGAGACACTGTTTAGTTAATCAAAATTTAACTAATTCATGTTTTTGTTGTACTTTCCAGGTATTCCCTCCTTATAGATACTTTCCTCTGTTCTCATCACCCTATACGAATCAAATGGTAAGTTAACATTATTAAATACCCTGTTTTTATTTTCTAAGACCAACCTCTTCATGCACTGCAGGCAATTCTGCATATACTTGTCTGTGCATACTAGATATTTATTTCCCAACTACACGGTACTTGAAGGATTTCACCTGGGGGGGGTCTTAACAATATTTACACACTGCTGGTTTAGCTGTCAGCACACACTGTATACGATATATATGACACAGCCAGAACAGACAGTGTTGTGGAAATTAAGACAACCCTATTTGGCCCCAATCTGCAACTTGATTTATGACTATGAAGATAAGAGATAAATCCTGTTTTGTCTTGAACATGTTTGTTTCATTTGCCACAAGGGATATTGTAACTGCAATACTTGTCTAATTGTCTGATGTTTGCAATAGCAGAGGTGAGGGAGCAGTTTTGTCTTGTCTCTGTGCAGAAACTTTAGACGAATATTAAAGGAACAATATGTAATATATTTACTGGAATTTATCATAAAATGGCCGTGATATGTCATCAGAGATTACGGAAACATGCTAAATTGAATTACTGGCTTCTCCGACAACAACGCTGCAGCCAGTATGTTCTCCTCCTGAAATGTACAGGCCGGTGCGGAGCGTCTGTGTGTGTTTTGGCCTGCGCGATCCTGCCCACTGCCCATTTCGTCACCCCGGGTTAAAACAAATTGGCGCACAGGACTCGTTGCTTGTCATTGTCAAAGTGCTTGCGCTCGAGTAGGTTCAGTGTCCTCAACCTGGCAACCTGCGTGAACTTCCCGTTGTACTAGAATTGAGCTCTGTTTGGGAATAGCTCAGTGCGGGTGGTGGAGCAAGTGAGTGAGAGAGACAGGGAGTGAGTGTGTGCGCATGAGTTACGAGAGTGAATGGGGATCGGAGCAGATCAGCTGAGAGTTTTATCGGTAACTGAAAATAACAGAACGACTGTACAGTAAGGCTGTGTGTGTAATAAAGCCACGTACTCCTCAAGACTGAAGCCGCGCTCCCGTGTCTAGCGGAAGCTTCGGCCCTGGGGCAGACCGATAAGTCTCCCCTGTGCTTTCTGACCACGGTCAGAACCACCGAATCTGGGGAGGAGTGGACGTGGGGCGATAACGCTCTCCAATATGTTGAATTTGGACTGCAGTACCCTTTTAAGATACTAGCTGTCAATGTTACATATTGGTCCTTTAAAATGTAAGATGTTATTTTTCTCTTTCCCCCTCAGTTTTCCCCGTATGGATTCCAGATGATTCCACAAACTTTAGCAAATCAACCCCAGAGCAGTCCGGTGTCACCTGCAGAAACCCCCTCTGGGGCTTCTCCCTCAGTGAATGCACCTCAGCCAATGCAGCAGCAACAGGTGCCTCTAACTCGAATCAGACAGCAGAACATGTTCTATGTATAAAGAGGCAAAACTTTATTGAACGTAAAAGTGTATTTATACTCAGACTGTCTATCTTTCATTCACAGAATCCCCAAGTTGTATACATGCTCCAGCAAACTATGGTAAATGTAAAATAACCCCTGTAAACCTACATTCAATCCTGAATAATGCTCAGTCTGTTTATAAAGTTGTCTATCTGATTGTGTTTTATTGGACATTCTTCACCAGAACTCTCCGCTTGGCAGCCTCAGCTCAGAGGAGCTCCAGGTAACCCAGCCAAGACTTAAATCTGTCACGCAGCCTGTTCAAACAATCTGCTCAGTGAACTCAGTGATCCCATTAATGGTCCAATTGTTCCCTCCTTCCTGCCTCGACTCTTACAGCATCTTCCCTTGTCTTTGTTTTAGATAGCAGCTAACACACGCCAACTGGGTGTGTACCTGACCTCTGTACTCACAAGCCCCCCTGCAGGAGCCGTTCAGCCCGTGAACCCAGCCGCTGGGCTGAAAACCCCAGAACAGCAAAGCACGGTGCCAGCTGTGCAGACCTCGTCAGCTGGAATCGCAACGACTCAGGGGCTGCAGCCGAACACTAACGGGGTCCCTGCTGGTTTGGAGGGTCCGACGCAGGCGGCGGGCACTGTCCAAACACCTGTTCAAGCCGAACTTGAACCCACACAGGGAAGCGTTGTGAGGGAGCAGCCAACAGCAGAGATAACTCATAACATGTAGAGAATAAAACGACAGCACATTAGTGTTGACGTGAGTAGGCGAACAAAGAGTTGGCTTCGTATGCATTAGCTTCCACTGCAGATCAAGCCTGCTTAACTGGAATTGTTTACCCTTTTATATTGGTGTATATTCTTTGCTTGTTTTCAGGATTTTAGTTTAAGTATTCATATTTTGCAATCTGTTTTTTTTGTCCCAATGGAGCACTGACAACAAGCTGTACAAACACCGACATATAATCATATTTAAATCCAGCAGACACAGAGGAGCACAAACATTCATTTGATGTCTTGTTTTGTCCACCTGATCAATAAAATTGCAATAATCACTCTTTAACTCGCTTTTTGTTTTGGTCTCCTCGTCCTCCTGAGTTAAATATCTGGTTCTTTAGCTGCATAACACTTCATTATGTTTAACAGGTGGTTGCTAACTTTGTCTGTCTTATTCCCGGTGGTGCTTTGGAGCACAGGAGGCTTTCAGACGGTGAGAGCAGCTGCCAAAAACAGTGATGACATAATGAGTCTGAACCAAAACAGTCCATTTAGGAGCTTTAAAACCAAAATGAATGAGTTAAAGATGCTAAAACCAGCTACAGAGCTAAAAGAGAAAACTGCTATATTGGGTGGTTATTATCAAGGGAAATATAACTATGGATGGCACTATGGTAAATATAAGATCATTTATTATATAAGAAAAAGTTTTCAGCCTGCTACAAAAAATAGGATGAATATTTTATAAAACTCACCAGTTTAAAATATACTGAGTTGTGTATCATCAGGGCTGTGGTTGCTTTGATTGGTCTCTGTAGCTCTCTAGGTGTTGCTGAAGCTAAAGCAGTCACTTAGCATCTCAGCTGTTGACATATGGCTCGCTGTGTGGTGTAATGTACTAAGAGACCCTCCATACAGACCCTCTATACTCCAGCTTTGTGTGGGAGCGGGCTAGCTAGCTACATTCTGAAAGCTCTGTTAGCCCCTTTATTCAAGAACCTCTGATCAGCTGTCATTAACTATGTAGCCTAAATATCTAGCTAATGAATTAGCCTTGGGTTGAAGGTTTAACAGGCTGTATCAAAAGTTAAAGTTGCCACTGTGACGTCACTGAGCTAGAAAAACCATATCTGCACGTGTGGCAGGAGAAAGAGAGGCTAGATGGGATGGCAGATGCTAAGTTATCAAAGCTATGCCCGTGGCTAATTTATTAGCTAGCTAACTTGAAAGTTAGTCACTGTTTTCCACACATATTCTTTTTCGGTGTCGTAGCTGATGTTAGTTGTTCAAACTAAAGAAGCTAAAGAGAGCATGTGGAAGGAGGCAAACTTACTGCTTGTCACAAACATTTCGGGTTTGACAGCAAGCGAGGCGTGAGCGAAACTGAAACAACAATCCTGACTCCCACACAGGCGCCGCCATGAATACATCAATGTATGTGAAACTCTGCAAGGGCTTTAAAGGCAATTATAGTGAGCGTAGACACCAATAGCTGCCAATACGTGAAAACAAATAAAAAAAGGAAGTCAGTTCAATCACTGAAAAGCTGGAACACAAACCTCCTGGGTTCTGACAAGTAACCGCACAGCAGGCCATACAGTACATGGTATCTGCTTGAAACAACCCAAACATTGAACCAAGAGGTTCACTGACTTGCATTAGATGAGGTGAAACCTTCCACCTGTCACTCAGAATAACACCTTCCCTTATTATGTAGAGCTTTAAGCTTTAATATAGTGTAAACAGTTGAGTTATATGAACAGTCACCCCCTGCTCAGGTGTCCTGAATATGGAAATGACCAAGAGAGACCAAAACCACATAATGACCATTGACTCACTTCTCGAACCAGCCACTAATGGCCACTCAGTAATTGCAGTTTTTTGCCGCGTCTGTGGTGGCTTCATTTTCCGCCCTGGAGGTTACCGCCTTTGTGCCGTCTATGTTGTGAACCCATATTTACTTCCCCCGCGTTAAAGAATCATAGTTTGACTCATTAAAATGCCTGAAATTGTAGTGTTTTTCTGCCCGGTGACAGAATAATGTGCGAGCTTGTCTATTCATCATGCTGAGAAACCTTTTTCTCTTCACCGTTAATGGATTTTGACCGAAGTGCAGCACTTAAGTGTCCCCGCAGGCTCATATTCAAGTGACTGTCTGAGCTCTGTTCTTACAGGCCGCCACTGATTTACTTCTCACCACAGCCGATAAATCTGTTTGTGTTCGACAAAAGGTGAACGAGTTTGAGTTGCAAAAGTCTTAATAGGCCTCAAGCATGTTGGAAGCATTTATAACACAGTATATTATCTATTATAAGTATATTTACAACGACCACTCGAGCTGCAAATTAAATAAAATGTTGGCAACTATTTTGATAATTGATGATCATCGTTTCAGTCTTTTTTTTAAGTAAAACGTGAAACATTTCCTTTTTTCAGCTTCTTGAATGTAACAATTTGCTGCTTTTATTTGTAATTTTCATGAGTCTGTGTTTCAGACTGTCGGTTGGACAAAAGAAGCCACTTAAAGATGTTATTTCAGTATAGTATTATGATAAGCATTTTGGATCTTGACATTTTATAGCCCAAACTATTCATCAATAATGAAAAAAAGGGGTGTCGTGATCATCTGTCATGTCAATAAAAACATAAAAAAAATGCAGTATAATGTTTAAAAAGCTTTGAATTACGACCTCTACCTCCTTATCTAAGCAGGAGCTTTTTTTCCCCTTTTTTTTGGAGTACACGATGTTGCAAGGAGGCACCTGATAAAACACATCATCGAAGGATTAAATGTGATTAATGTGCGTTCAAGCCAAAAATGGATTACAAGGTTTCTCGCTGAGATACAGCTGCCAATTTTGTCATCGTTAAAAAAAAAAAAAGTGAAAGCTTCTGGCATTTCACCAAAACCTGTCACAGGTCTGCTCGCCCTTTTGTTCCTTCAGCAAATAAATAGGAGTAAATCTCTCCCCGGTAATCACACCCCTCCTCTACAAACCTCCAGTGCTCGTGTGCTGCCATAAAGGAAAGGTAATGTAACTAATATCACACAACATTTGAAATAACGATGCTTTGAAATGCTTTTTCATCTGATGCAGTAAATATTGTCTGATTAACTTAAAGATTATTCTCTTTGGCAGCAAGATGAAATTCATCCTGGTTGCTGCCTGCATCCTGGGGATGGCCGTCTGTGCTCCCGTAAGAAATAACCCTCTTTGTCCTTTATTTCTGTCTCAGCACTGCTCACTCTAAATATTTGAAACAATTATTTTACTTGAAGGCCTTCGGAGAATCTGTTTAGGAATTTTGTATCATGTCACATTATTAGCAGATAGCAGAAACCCTTTCTGAGCATTTTAAGGAGATCTTTGATATTTTACAACTGAATAATATTCAACAATTAAAGTTTGTCAGAGTTATAGATTTGACACTGACCTGCATGCCGTTGATTCTGCAGTATTTTCTCCACTTTTCAGCCGCAGATGTACATGGAGTTCGACATCCATTACGCTCCGGCTGAGGTACAGTAAGACGCTGCTCAGCTCTGCTGATGTGAATCATGTCATACACTCAAAAACCACAGTAAAAGACACATTTTACAAACATCCCAGAATAAGCTCTGCACACAGGTCTGCTATTATGTGTTCACCACTGATGGTTCTGCCTCTGCTGATTGCTCTTTTACTTGTACTTAGCTGCTTTTCCTCATCTAAAGGTTCAAATTAAGAGTTCTGTGATCTCTGCAGGCAATTCAGGCTATTCCTGCTGGAGCCGCACCTGACTCTCTGGATGTTGTAAGATTTTATTTCTGTTGTTTACTGCCTTTTTTTACTCTTTGTATTTAATCATCTCTCTTTTGTACAATAATCCCGACTGTTTTCACCCCCAGCTGCTCCCGGTTGATGCCCAGGGACGGCCTCTTGCAGGACCTGTGAGTGACACAGTATATTTCTGATGTGTATGTGTGAATGCAGCACTTTGCAGGCACTTAATTAAAGATGCATCGAAAGCATACATTACCATCTGAATGAAGATACTTAATAGCATATACAGTCTAATATCAGGGCAGTTTCAGAGAGCACAGATTATACGTGCGGTGCTGTGGTTTTTGAGTGCTTGTGTGAGCCTGCGTGTGTTTACATCGTAATGTCCAGGGCTACATCAAGCAGGAGATCCTCCAGGCCAACGGCAGGACCAAGGACGTGGTAAGTGCCCGCCGAGTTTAATTGTTCTGACGGAAAATGAGGGAGATTTTATTGAACTCATTATCTTTTTTTTTACTTTCTCCCCTCCTCCAGTACTTCCCCTTTGGTTTCAATACGCGAACTGCTCCTGCGGCCCCTGTTGACCCTGCAGCTCCTGCAGCTGCCCCTGTTGACCCTGTAGCTCCTGCTGCTCCTGTTGACCCTGTAGCTCCTGCAGCTCCTGTTGACCCTGTAGCTCCTGTTGTCCCCGTTGTCCCTGTTGCTCCTGTTGCCCCTGCAGCTCCAGCAGCTCCTGTAGCTCCTATCGTACCCGTCATTGCTGCCAGTGCCCCTGTAAGAATGATAATTGATCTGCATTTTAAGCTATTTCAGTTTATTGAATAATCAGTCAGACCTGTCAGTGTCAAACAGTTAGATTGACTTCAATGTAAAATAAATGCTTTAGATAGCTGCAGGTAGGAAGCTGAATTGAATCCAGGTAGTGGTGAGGACAGCGGATCCTTTCTAATGAAGGGGTATTACATCACAGGCAGTCTTCCAGCTATTTTTGCTGAGGTGTTGTGTAGCGATGACTCATTAGCAGACACCTGAGAGATGATGTTTGTTTCTGATTGGCTCATCAGAAATCCTCTGTCATTTCAGGCTGCCGCACCCCTCGGAGATGATGACGACGACGACGACTAAAGAAAGTCAGAGTCAGCAGGATGTGCACACGTTTGTGCAAAGACAGGTAAATGTGAACTGAAGTGAACTGCGTCTGCACACTCTAAGGTTTGTGTGCATTTACCAAAACTACTTTTCTTCCTTTCCCACTTCAGTTAAACGTCGCAGTAAGACCAGCCGCCTACCTTGCAGAAAGATGACCCGCCAGCACTGCTGTTTGCGAAAGAATATCAAATATGGTGTGATCATGCCTTTGAAAAGAAAATAGTGCAATGCATTTTTAGAGGGAGAAGTGGTGCTCTGCAGAGGGTGCTTTGCTTTGGAATAAAAAGTGGAAAAAGTTGGAAATAAAAAAGATGCTTTGCAATAAAATATCAGTGTTTTTATTTAAGTTTTAAGTCGCTGCATGTTTACTGCTTGTTTCCTCAATCAAATGTTTTATTCCTATGCGCCAAATAAAAGAACTCTTACACTCTCTGATTTAAATTACTGCTGTATGCATGTGTATAAAATATACCTATGTGCTTAACCCAGTTGTAATCTTATTCTCATGTATCTGCTGTGCAATCAAAAGTAAACCATGAATGCATTTTGTGATATATAATATGAGTCTGTCATATTCTATGCAAGTTGTAGCTTAAAACGCAGGCAGAGAAAAACTCAATAAAATGATGCGAGCTGAAACATCATGGACGACGAAATATTTTCTGTCCTCTGGTCCACACTCCTTCTGATCTCATTGAGTCCTTTGAACCTCCCGTTCTCAGGCTTTTAAAATATCACACACATGCAAGCGTCTGCAAACAAACAGTATGACATTTCATATTAAATGTACATAAATAATCAACATAGTATTGCAGTTTTTAAATATCCACACTGAGGTCACATAGAACCAATAAAACTGTCATGATGGCAGTGCACTGCTCTAGACAGTGTAATCTCACACAGTCTGCTATTACGCAGAAAGTGGATTTGACCACTGGTCATTTAGTAAAGCCGGAGACTAGACAACTTCACTGTACCTACTCATTGGGCAACATCACTGCTGTCCGCTGTGATTGGCTCTCAGGTTAGCTGGCGCCCTATAAAAGTCTAGAGAAACTCAGTGGAAGATACCATTGACTGGCATCACCTCCACCATCAGCATCCATCATCCTCTCCTGCGTGGTTTTATCACAGAAGGTGAGTTATGAAGAACTTCAACATGAGTTCAAATGCAACAGCAACTTTCCAGTATTGGACTTTTATTAATGTCTGATGAACCGTCTGTGTCTGTAGGACTCTGGTAATCTAAGCAAAAATGAAATTTGCCATCCTCTGCCTGTGTCTGGCTAGCACAGCCTCTGCTGCACCTGTGAGTTAAAGAAGCAGACATTTGCTCTCATGACTTTATATGCTCTATTTAAGCAAACATGTAATGTTTCTTTGACCTATTCCTCTTTTTGCCTTCGCTTTCAGTCCTTCTTTCAGTACCTGCCTCATTATGCAGGTACCAGGCAACAGGTGGCCCCCTCACAGGTAATCATGAGTGCTGTCTACCTTCTGCGCCAAAGGTTTTAGCTTTACTATGACGAATATATGTGGTACACTTGAGAGAAGAAGGCTCCTTGAGAGCACAGCACAGCAGAAATATGCTTTGTAATCATTTTTGCTGACAATTTTGCCCCTTTTACATCCACTCAGGTGAAAACTCCCTTCACGGCTGCTCAGGGTCTGCCACAACCTCTCCCCGGTGGTTACAGTGTGGAATTTGTATGTATAACTCTTTATTCTCTTTTTATTGAAATGGTTCCTTTCTTAATAACAATTCCATGTGCTTACACTCCATCTATGTCTATTTCTCCCTTTTCCAGCTCTACCCACACCGACCTGTTGGTGGTGTAGCTGGATCAAACACAGCACAGGTGAGCACTTTTTGACAGGAGCAACCAATCTTTAAAAAAAGAGAACCTGTTAAAACATCGCCTCACCGCTCGCTACTACTCATTGATTTTTCTTTTGTTTTTCTGTTCTCGCTTTCTGCAGCCCTTTCCCTCCCACGGTTTCATCAAGTACTCCATTCCTCAGCCACCAGGCAGACAGAGTGTGGAAGTGGTAAGTGTTTTTTTTTTATCCTCACCTTGTTTTTATTGCCCCCTTTCAGATTTCAGACACTAATGGGTGTGAAAACACTTCAATTATTCTTCATAAGCTCGTGTGGTACAGAGAAATAACATGTTGGATCGACATTTATTGACATTTTGTGGCTCTTGTGTTTGCAGTACTACCCCTATGACTTCTACCAGCAAAGGGTAAACACTGCAAACTTGTTTATTATGTAATGCACAAAACAAATAATAAATAATTTTCACTTGTTACTAAGTAATTAATGAATGTTTCTGCTTTTGCTCCAGATACTCACAAACATTCCTCCCATGACAAACGTCCCTCAGATTACAAATGTAAGACAACTTAATTTATTCTTCATTATGCTTTTTACTTTTCTGTTAGTATTGTTATGTATCATAATATACTCATCACTGTTAATTGTCTTTTCACAGGTGCTGCCATTTGACCATCCACCTCAGATTATTCCCCAAATCCCAAACGTAAGAGAAGAAAATACACATATAGACATAAAAAAAGATCATATATATACTTATTATATATTTTCCTTTAAAGGTTTTTTTGATTGATTTTCAGCATTTCTTCAATTTTCTTTCAGTTTTTCTAAAAGTATGAATTTTCTTTTTTTAGATTCCCGCATTTGACGCCAACCCCATCCCGTCCCAGGATCCTCTGCAACCTCTCCAGCAGGACCAGCCCACACAGACAAGCCAGGTATACTTATACACCTGTATCATACTTGAAATGCTTCAATGTTTATTAAAAATGAGAATAGGTGTGAATATGTAGTAAAAAAGTATCAGAGGGAATAATGTGTTAACCTGATAACATGCTTTAAATGTGCTTTTAATTGACTTTGCAGATGCCGGTGAAGGTGTGAAGAAGCATGGAGAAGTAAAGCTTTCCTCCTCGTACCTTCAGAAATCTGCAGTCGATCAAATTACATTAAGTGTTTCGGACTGAATCTATTTCTTCAACTTTTGGACGTGCTTACTAAAGTTAAAATAAAATGTTAAGATGATGAAAAAAATAATCTGTTTTTATTGAAAATTAATACTGCTGCAAAAGTAAACCAAATTATGACAATGTCGTCTGCATAGAAGGAAACATATTTCTGAAGAATTTTCTGCTTTACTTTATAGTTTGAATAGATTTTCAATATTATTGTATTAATGAAGCACTTTGAAATGCTGCAGTTCCATGGTATAATGGTGGGCTGCATTTGTTTATTAACTCATTTGAACTTTTTCTTTAATGTAATATTCATTAAGAAATAAAATCTATGTGTTCAAGCAATTTTCCTGTTTCATGTGTCTCTTTAAATTTGATTGTGTAAATAGTGATAAGAATATACCTGCAAAGGTGCAAGAGTCGATAATTTGCATTATCAGTTAACCTGCAGTGCAGATCATCATTTTCATCTAAATTTTATTGTTTGGTCTATAAAACTTAAGACAACAGTGAAAAGTGCCTTTTACTATTCCAGCGAGCCCATGGTTATGACTTTAAAAGTGGTTCGTAGGATATTAAATAATGATATAAAACTGAGAAAAGTAACAAAAACCTCACATTAGAGTTGGTAAAACTATCAAATATTAGGGGATTTTGTGGCAAAACAACTTAAATGATTAATCAATTATGGAAAATGGCTATTAAAATACCTATTTACCTAAATTTTTCAGCTCTACAGCTGTAGTCCTACTGACGCACATTTCCCTCAAAAAAACTAAAACGTGTTGGTGTTGGTCTCAGGCAACCGCCACTTCCTATTCATGCAACCACTTAATAAAAAACTCAGCTTGCAGAACCTTCTAGAGACATAATATTTTGGGTGAGTGACACTGACTGTAAACAACAACTTCTGCTTGCTCCATGTGGCTCCATTAATTACAGATGATAACAGATTAAAGGAGTTAATGCAAAGAGACACACAGATGTTGCTTATCTTGGATATACTTTTTTATGTCTGAAACCGAGTAATCCACTACAGTAAATCCTCCCAGATGGTGGTATCTTTTAGCATCAAAGATGGCATCTGATTTTAATCACTTAACTATTTATATTCTGTGACATACATTAAACAACATGGAAAAGGAAAAGGGCCCAAGATTGAGCCTTGTGGAACACCAAAGGATAAAGCCGGGTAAAGAATGCAAACATTATAATCTTTTGTTGGTGTTGGAGAGTTGAGTAAGGGATAATGTCTAGTGAGCAGGTGGTTATTGCGACATGGAACCCCGACAGGGTGGGCAGGTCTTGTCTCACCTTGAAGGGGTTCCCCCTGTTGTGTTTACTTCATGTACCATCTTCAGTTTTGTAAATCTCTCTGTCATAGCCTTCAGTTTTTGTATCATTTAAACCGATAGTTCGGTTTGTTTGAAGTGGGGTTGTGTGAGATACTTACAGAAAGTGTACTACATACAGTGGATGCCGGTCAGCACGGCCTCGGTGTTTAGAAACTGTCTGGAGTACCAGCACTGAAGCTAGGCTATATAACGCTGCAAATTTCATATGTAATTTATCCACTTATAAGGACGTCCCAAATAATAATCAACAGTGGTTACAATTGTATGCTATATCTGAATAATTCACCGCGTTTCACTTTTCAGTAAGAAAGCCTCTTTATTTGGCACTACTTTGTGTCTGACTTTAACCTTTATTGCTTTCACTCCGCAGACCGACGTGATCACCTCCCCATGTGTGTGACTAATTATGTTGGAGTGTGTTTGATTGTGTGTGTGTAGCTGCCTGGGGAGTCACGTCTTTAAGGCTGATCTTTTTCACCTGTGCTGCTGGCTGGATGAGACAGATTGACGTCGGCCCAGAGCGATGCCCAATCAGAGGAGAGCAGCAGCCGACCACCCCTTTAAGAACAAGGCCAAATCGTCATTCGGGGGCAGCATCCTGATAGAGTTCAGCTCGCCGTTGTGCCCTGTGCCTCTCGTTCGTTGCAATATTGTCGAAACTGTGTATGTTCTATTCAGAACTAGTTTCTGAGACAATTGTTTATGGTACCTGGACTGGGCCAGGGATTAGTTTAGTTTAGTTTACATATCACACACTGGTTAGGATTTCATTTGTTACACATACTAGGTGCAGGGGTGCTGTTTCACTTGTTGTTTCAAGTTAAGATTAGGTATTAGCTCTAGGTTAGAGTCCTCTTTTTGTTGTAATTATTTTTTGATTTGATCAGCACCCACAGGTCTTTTTCAGTTGTTCATTTTTGCCTCACTTTTTGTTTGTTATAAAACGATCACACTTCTTTGTTAATAAATAACTTTATTTTACCAAGAACAACTGGTTTTATGTTGCTTCCCTTTCCCCCTACGAGCTGGGTCGTAACACTGTCCTTTTCCATTGAAATGCCTTACTCCAGTCTGTATTGGCCCCTTTTATAACCAGAGGTACATGCATACATTATACACAACATTACCTGAAAAACATCAGGTACAGCTACATTTATACACCCATTACTATCAACCTGCAATCTACGCATGACAGTTTCCGATGGCTTTTTTTTTTTTTTTGAGTGATGATATAACAGATGGGAAAAGGCTCATGTCACAACATGCCCGTTTAAGGAAAGGTATACACTATGTATCAAGTTCATGAACACCTCTGGTTCTGTGATAGAAAAAGAAAGTATTACATAAGCATAACCAGCACAATAAATGCATCTTACATACTGCATCGTAATTACAACAAGTACTGGACATAGTTTTCTGGTAGTTGAGCAGTGAAATACTGTATTTTATCTAAGAAAAATAAATATCAAAAACGTTAAGATCTTCCTGTTCCTCTCTCCCCCGGGGACAAAGGCCTGTAAGAACACGACTCAGCTCTTCAAAGATCCTTGAAGTGCACAGGTGCCATCCTCTCACGCTATCACTGTGTCTTGCCCACAAGCTCTATTTCCTGGATCTTTAGATCACATGAATTCATGACCTCCTTCACCCAGAAAGGAGGAGATGTCAACAGCACGTTTAATAGCCTTAATTGAACTCCTCATAACAACAGACTCTGTGTCAGACAGCGATGATAAGCAGAGACTGCAGGTCTGTGTGGTTAAAGATAAAATGGTTGGGGCAACAGAGTATGTGTGTGTTTTTGATCGGTTAATCGTTCATAGAAGAGCAGACCCTAAATAAGCACTCCTACAGATGTGAGGCGACACGCCATCCTGCCTACACATTCCTACAGAACAAACGTGGTTAATGTGTTCCACGTGAGGTTTAGGTGTAAAACAAACGGAATATTTCAATGAAAGATAAATGGACGTGTGTGTAAGAACTGTCTTTTCAGGATACCCACATACTAATAATATGGATACTAGTACAACATCTACAGTTCCCTTGAGAATCTCTCAACATCTGAAATCTAACATCAGTCTATAGTAAAATATCACCATAGAAAGCATACACCTAGCACTACTATTCACATCCATGTTTTAAACTTGGATACACTTGTAAAGTGAAACTTAACACATAGGTTTAACAAATGTATAAATATAAATCACATAATGCAACTACTACTACTTGTTTCGAATCATTTTGCAGCTCAATATACAGCATTAACAGTACACTCACTCAGCAGCAGTACGATTTTACTATACAGAATAACCCTCACACTTCATTAGCTGTACGGTTTCTCCATGTTTGTGAGGTTCCACCATTCATTTAAGACTGTGTGGTTAGCATTGCTAGAGGCTAATAAAGCTAGCTTAATTGTCATTAGGTGACTTTATTTCCTCAAAGACACAAACTTGTATTGACTGAAGGGAGGAAGCAAGGTGCCCCTTAATGTCGCTCTACAGCCCTAGGCTTCCCTTGCTGGAGCCCTCTAACAACTTTGTCTAAATTAATAATGCACATTTTTTACCATTCGTCTCATATGCACCAAAACTACTTGCATATTTTTTTGAGAAAAAGACCAGGTTTTGAGTAAAAATCCATGTGCCAGTTTCCGTAGTTAAATCATGTTCATGAGTTACATTGCCTGAAAGTGATGTAGAGGGCCCTCAAAATGGAATAAGTGGGCCTGCATTCTTTGAGAGTAATGTTCTAGAGGGGTAAAAGGGCACTATAAGTTTTTGCCTCACCATTAACAGCTTTGCAGGTGGGAAGATTTTATTGCAATGGGGGACCATGACATTTTTTTTACTTGGGAGTTGAAGAACATATTCTGGTCAAATACAACATAAGAGCGTAAAATTGTCAATCATCGAGGTCTTTACGTCCTAAACTTTAGAGAACTGATTGGTTTCATCTGGTTTCATTAAAAAGTATAATTTGGGATCATCTGCATAAAGGTGTTTCCTGAAAATATTACCTTAAGGAAGCATTTTAAGATAAATAGAACCGGTTCGAGGATAGAACCCTGTGGAACTCTGTGACTAATTTTGGCACGCATAGAGATCATTAATAGTTACAAACCTAGATAAATCAGATACATAGGATTTTAACCAGCTTAATGCAGTTCTTTATAAGCCAATTGAGTGTTCCAGTCTCCAGGATGTTGTAGTCAGTTGTGTCAAATGCCTCAAGTTCTCAGTCAAAAGATCATTTGTAACACTCACCCGTGCTTTCTGTGTGCAATGTTGGACAACGGTGGACTGACTGTACATCTTTCATTAAACCACTGTTTTGTGGAAAGTCAGACAACTTTTTGGTAGCTACTTTCTCAAGGATCTGTGAGAAAAGGAGAAGGTTAGATAATGGTCTATAGTTGGCTGGTGCCTGAATCAAATGGGCCTTTTAACAAGTCGTTGAACTGCAGCTACTTTAACTGAAACGACACGCTCAACTTCCAATTTTAGTTTAAGTAATTCATGTGATGACCAAGTTGGTTGAGCAATCAGTGACCAAAAGCCAAAAGGAACCTTGTTCTTTAGAGCCCGTAGATTTAAGTGGCATCTCACCTCAACAGTAAAGAATCAAGTGTAGGGTTGAGTCCCTTTAAATGCCTATGATAACACCTTTTAGTTTGGATCCACCTCAAGATTAAAGCTCTATTTTAGTCCAAAGTCAAACAAAAACTACAAGCCCCTGCTTGAAGAGTAATAAGGTTGAACCCTTTTTTTCCCCTTCTCCTTTCTTTCTCAACCTTTGTCATTTTTAATGCTCAAAGAACAAGAGGATATTCAAGACTTTTTTGGTTCATTCAAGACATATGAATGATATGAAAACTGTATTCTTAAAGTCTTGAATGTTTATCATCCTGGTGGTTTTGGCAAAAGTGAGGCATTCCTGTGTGTATGGAAAATATCCAGTTTATAACCTCATTATCCTTCTCACCATAGTGTTTGGAAAGGAAACAAAGAAGGAATCCCACTTTGTGCCAAGATATCAACAGTAAAGTTTTGAAAGACTAATAAAATGGTTGTTATCCTGTGTGGAAACTCATTAGCTCAGCAGGTTAGCGTCAAGAATGTCTGGAATACAGCTTTGCAGATTACAGGGTAAGTCCTCCATTATCTGATTGAGAAAAATAAACATGGGAAAGCTTCAATGTTCTAAATTGCTGCGATACAAACACAGCTGCTAAAACAAAGACAAAGCAGGGTGAAAACTCAGACCCCACATACGACGTTTTTCACATCGGCAATGTGTAAACAAATTTGAACTTTGTTGGATTTCTGGGATTGTAGAATACTTAAATTCAGCGTAAGTCAAATGTATTTTAAATTTAACTTATATAAAGGTAGCAGTACAACAATAAAAAACAATACTTCTTTACAATTTAAAGTTCTATATTCAAAATCGAGCTGCAGTAAAAGTATATATGAATTATTAGTCAAATGTAGTCAAAAAACTGCAGCAGAAAAGTGTCTCTGTAAGTTATATATATATTAGATTGTTGATACTGATACAGCATTGTCTATGAAGTATTTTACTTTTGAAGCTGGCTGCTGTGAAGTTAGTTTTTCTACTTCATTTTGGTTTCCCCTGAAAAAATCACTGGCGGTTTTAAGATTTTAATCGTCTTAGAAAGGAGAAAAAAACCTTAATCTTAATAAATAACTGAAACCTGAACATTTTAGAGGATAAACTCATATCTGAAACATTTTCCTTGCTGACGGTTTGCCTTTATCTGAGCATCAAATTTGTTTCTTTTTCTTTGGATTTTCACTTATTGTTGAAGTTGTATCTGTAGTCATCGATCTTTTCTTTTCATTTGTTCAGCCATAGTAGATTACTGTTTACTCACAACACTTGCAGAGCCCGGAAAAGCAGCAGCTTAGCTCCGCCTACCCTCTCTGGCAGACCAACCACTGCTGGGTGATGGAAAGGCTCAATCACCATTGTGTTACCTCATTCGGCGAGAGGTAGTGACTTAACAGACATTTATTTACATGAAAATCTTTGAGATTATTACTTTAAAGCTCCTTAGAGGTTTTTTTATACTGGTTATGAAACAGACTGAAATTAATACTGATGCCTCTTTATGAGCTACAGAGGCAAACCAGACCATCAGCGACAAGATTTATTATATCTGTGTAGTTATTTTTATTGCCTGTAGCCACTGCCGGGGGGGGGTAGGTGTCAGACAAGGCAGAAAACTTTGCGCCGCCAAATCAGCCTTTTTTCTGTATTTAACACAGCAAAGATTAACAGCAAGAGATACGTTTAAATATTGAAAGAAAGTTAAACACTACTTACACATGTACAGGAGAAAATCAGCAAAGAGATAAGAGGTACCACTTTGTCCACAGGGGGCGCTAAAATCAACACAAACCTAAAGTTCCTCACGGGAGCTTTAATAATGTCAAAATGTAAATACAAATCTGTAACTACAGTTTAATTTAGTTTTCACATTAAAATAATGTCTATTTTCTCTGATAAGCTGTCATCTAAACTAATAAAATGAATACACAAGTTAAGAAAGAGTACCGTATAACTCATCTTTCACACGGGTGTGTGTGTAAAGGAAAAGCTTGTTGTGTCTGAGGGTCTACTCGGCACTATCAGAGCATAGATAAATACTATCTATTACCACTTTGAACTGCTTAAAACACAAACACTTAATCATTACTGTACAATCCTTGATAATTGATTAAAGTCAAACTTGGTGTTGCCCAGTCTTGATTTCTTTCCCCTCGGTTTGGTTGTAAGGCAATAAAGAACAGGCCATGTGTACAAAGCATACTTTCACAGTATGTAATTAACTATAAGAGGGGCCTTCACCCTACATGCCTCTGTTTCTCTGTTTTGAAATCTAAGGAGATTTCTTCAAAGACATAGCTCTGCGTGTTTTACTGGATGTGATTGGCTGTCGCAGGATGTTCCAGTATATAAATGGCTTCCATGCTAGCCATAAAGTAGATTACTTTCCACCCCTGAGGACACACGTTCAGTTTCTCTCTGCACCACGGAAAAAGGTGAGATTGTTTTTTTACATGGAAGTGTTAGAGACATAGTCCTGATGATATTGTTGGTCTCATCTTTTTTAATCTGAATGTTTCCTCTAATTTAACAGAAGTTATGTTACATGTTTTTCTCTAGGAACAGTCATGATGAAGCTCTTAGTGTTCATGATGTGCCTGCTGGTCTCTACCTTGGCTGCTCCTGTAAGTCTCTCCTAAACATGATTTGCCATTTACCAACTGATCCCTGTTAAAATTTTAAACATGGTTTCTCTTTAGGGAAAAATAACTGCATAACTGCACGGCTGCTTCCTCATTTCTTTTGCTTGGTTTGCAGGTTCCCGACAGCGATAGCAACGAGGTAAGATCTGCTTTTCTGTGAGGGTTTTGTGTCTGTCTGCCCTTACATGTCACACCATGTTTTCGTCATGTCATCAGACGTACAGTATGATATGTGTCTGACAGAGAGAGGATAATTACCTTAATTGCAGCTCATGTCTGGAGATGTCTGGTATTTCTCCAGCAGGTTGCGGCACATGCTAATGAGGCCCTGAGGTGGATGGAGATGTACAGGCTGTACCAGCAGCAGGTAGTCGGGGTTCATTGTAGTTTTACCACACAAAAAAAAGAGATAATAGAGAGAGATTATAATAATACGCTCATTGATTGATAGTTTGACATTAATGATTAATTATACCCACCAATCTGTATTTTTTCAGGGAGTAGTTGGAAACCCCTTCCTTCCTGCTGCTGATGCTCCTGTAAGTGTATCTTAGTAGACTCTAACACGTCTTTCAAAGTTTTAAGAATATTTTAAACATTTAACACAACTTTTGTGTTACTTACTCTTGAATTATTCATTTGTTTAGGCTGATCCAGCTGGGGCAGCAGCGGTAGGCACACATACAGCACTTCACCATCTACCCTGTCACTATTCAATGAGCTGTTTAAGCTAAATCTGTTGTGTTCATGCAGGTGGAGGCTGCTCCGGCACAGCCAGCTGATGTCGCCCCTCCAGCTCCCATCGCTGTCGGAGACGCATCAGAGGAGGAGATAGAGGTGAGCTGAAATCTTAAGAAACAAAAAGGAAATGTAGATCTCTCTGTGATGATAGATATTAAAGTTCATTAGATATGAAGGCTATCTGTGTAGGCAGAGAAATAACACTTACACAAGGCAGGACACAGGTGCACGTCTCATGCACTGAACTTTAGCAGGGACTCTCCTTAAAAAATGGCCTGCAGTGTTTTTGTTTTCTCAGAACATATGCAGGAAAGAGGTGTCCCCGCCAGTGGTGACAAAAGCAACTATATTTAACTAGAAGTAAAACAGCACAGGTATCACAAGGTCACTTTCTTTAAAGTGTCCAGTAAACCATGAAACTGAGACAGCTGTATGAAATCCAGCCATCCTTTTTTGCGCTAGCATGCTAACCGCCAGTTAGCTTGTCCTATCCAGTTCGAGGCACCTACCAACAGAAAGAAGGCCAACTCTGCATCGCTCTTTCGCAATGTTCGCCGGTCTGAATGGGGCCCAGTTGCTAATTTGAACCACTCCCACACTCACCTATACGCTGTGAGTGGTTCAGGGAACCACAACAGCGCCCCTCTGACATATTCTGACATGTAGTCCATTGAATATATAAAGTGCCGGCTGCTCCATTCTTTCTCCGGTAACTTGCGGTCGACACTTTAAAAACCTTTGTCACCAGGTCAAACCATCTTTCTGTTAAAAATCCAGCCAGAATAAAGACATAATGTACTCTGTCCGTCACTAGTTAACAGATATTTTGTTCAGTGGATAACCAAACACATTTGAACTGCGTGCACATTGACTCTGATTTTCTTTCCCTTCTTTGCTCAGGATGGTAACCCTGCCCCTAAAGCTGCAGCACCTGCTGCCGCTCCTGCTGCCGCTCCTGCTGCCCCCCTAAACTCTGATGAAGTAGAGGAGGCCGAGGAGGTGGAGGCAGCAGAGGCTGAACCAGCTGTTGTTGAAGCAGCGCCAGCAGCAGAGCCTGCAGCAGCTGTGGAGCCAGCTGTGGTGGACGTCCCTGTGGATGCTGCAGCAGTCGATGCGGCTGCTGTGGATGTGCCTCCTGTTGATATAGTTCCTGTTGACGTCGCACCAGCAGCCCCAGCAGCCCCAGCAGCCCCAGAGGTGGCTGTTGACGGCGCTGCCCCTGCTGCAGCTGATGTCCCTGCTGCTGCTGCTGATGCCCCTGCTGATGCCCCAGCTGCCCCAGTAGCAGCTGATCCTGTTACACTGTAGTAATCTTACTCTTATTAGCCTGAGTGCCTCTTCGCTAGCAGCTAGAATAGCTCCAAACTGTAATAGGTGATGTAGTTGCAGCACAAAGGGATGGAAAGGTTGTGGCATATAGACAAGAGACTGAAGAAAAAAACATGTTAAAATACCATAGACTGTGTATAAGAAGTGGACGTAGCCTTTCGGTCAATGCAGAGGTCCCTTAAAGCAGCCATATTTCTAATAGTCAGCAGGGGGCGACACCACTGGTTGCGTGGTATGCTTTAGGGCCTAGCTACCATTTGATTGACACGTCTCTACCACAGGGACCACAGGATAGGGGTGTTGCAATGCGTAGTCACCCTGTTATGGCTACAAATATGGCTACTTTTGGCTCCAACAAAAACAGGATGGCGAGAGCAAAAGGGCAAAGTGTCAGCCCACAAACAAACGGGTGAAGTCACGTTGGCTACGTCCACTTCTTTTGTACAGTTTATGGAGAACTTGAAAAAAAAAATCTTTACTGCTATATGGAATGCAATGCAAATGTAAACAAGTCTAGTGTGTATCAGTCCGGAATTGGACGAATAAAAATCTTCTTTGTATACTTCTTTCTGTCTTTATTTGCAGTTGTGTTCAATAAGTCATATTTGTGCATGCATCCTTCCATTATTTATGCCGCTCATCCTGTTCAGGGTCGCGTGGGGCTGGAGGTGGTGTACACCCTGGACTGAACGCCAGTCAATCACAGGGCTGACACACAGTGACAGACAACCTTTCACGCTCACACTCGGGGCAACGGGCAATTTTAGAGTCGTCAATGAACCTAACGAGCATGTCAGTGGGAAGAAGCCGGAGTACCTGGAGGGGATCAACGCATGCATGGGGACAACATGCAAACTCCATACAGAAAGGCCCAATTAGTTTGAACCATGATTCGAACGAGGAACCTTCTAACTGTGAGGCAACAGCGCTAACCACTAGCCCTTTTGCTGCATAATCCATATATAAGTGTGCGCATAAGGTAGAAACGTATATCCTTCAGGATTTAGAGGCCTGCAGGCATTTTGATAAAGTAGGAAAAGTGCAGGTGTTACTTGTTAACGGTGGCTCCATTATATTCTAGTGTCC
The DNA here is from genome assembly GCF_022749685.1 of Semicossyphus pulcher. Lineage (NCBI taxonomy): Eukaryota > Metazoa > Chordata > Actinopteri > Labriformes > Labridae > Semicossyphus > Semicossyphus pulcher. The sequence goes on from NW_027211681.1 coordinate 6,684,592, forward strand.
CAATAAGCCATGTTTACAATCGAATAAAGGACATGGTATCTTTTTTTGCCTTTTCTTTCTCTCCTTGTTAATCTCTCCTCTCATAACAAATTAGGCCCTTAGAAATGATACTTCTGTTATCAAAATGATCAAATAAAGAATCATTTTTATTCCACTGGAGCTCCTCAGGTCATGTAAGAGCTGGGAATAAAGTTGTCATAAAAGTGCAAACACAACATCGGCCAACAGGGAGAGCCACTGAACCGCAGGAAGTCCGGACTGTACTCAGGGGAGGAGGATGATGATGGGACGCGGCTCTCAACACTGACTGAGGTTCAGATTCAATTTCACTCTCATGATCCTTATTCATACAACAGGAGTCTGATCGCACTGATCTGAAATCTGTAAGACCCGGCGCGACTTAATAGGATCAGAGCTGGATATGGCTGAGAGTGCTGACTGAGCAGGAGCTGCCGTGTGTGTGTACATGTGTGTATCTTAGAGTGTGTGTGTGTTTGTGTGCAAGCAGACTAAATCCCACTGATGTTCCGCAAATGGTCAGGAAAATTATAGCCTGTCACGGTTAGCAAAATGATTTTCAGTGTTGCGCACAGATTAACTGAGGGTTGTCCAAACTCACTTTAAAGTGTCTCATCTCCCAGCAGAGCGGTCAAATAAGAAGGATGAGTGACTTTGCCGCTCCTCTTCTCAGCCGAGTCTAATCCACAAATCCTTATCAGGGTCACTGACACTCAATGACACAAGTTAGTTTCACTCGGTGCTCGGAGGTGGCTCTTGTCAAGCTGATATTTTTCATCTAATGTTTGAGACAATAAATCTTCAGCTGCTTTGAGTGGCCAGCGTCCAGATATTGAAAAAAAAAAACGTATTATGTAAAGAGGATGGACTTCACTTTACATGAACAAGTGTAGAAGGTAAGTTCAATGAAGCTGAATGGATTATGCATCATTAGTATTCTTACAGCGTCATCTCTTTTGTGCAACGAGACAGAATGTCATATTAAACTTCTTCTTTGCTGCTAACTGAGGCTGCAAATGTGGCGATTTCATGATCACAATTTAACATCACATACATTTGTATGATGTCTGGCTCTTTTCTCTCAGCTAAATATGTCACACCCACTACTGTGCAGTTGTAATATTATTGTACATCTGATTAGTATGCAAATTTACAGCCTGATGTTAATAGCGAATCAAAATATACACATTTGATCATTTTATATTCTGTTTTGTGCATCGCAACCACATAACATCACATGTTAACTAATGATTTAATGCACGTTTTCGATGACGGTTGTCTGATTGCAAGGAGATTTTTGTTAGTGTCATTGCATGAGGAGTTTTGGCGCACGTGACCCCTACTTTTAAACTTTATATATTCATATTTAATTGCTTTTGTAGATTATTTTCTAATGATCTAATCTTTAAAACTTCCCTCACAGTTTCCCCAGACACCAAGGTGACGTGTTAATGTCGTGTTCTGTTCAAACAGAAGCAGAAAAACAACCAAATCATCACACGAGATGCTGTTTTTTTCTGGCAATTTACTTTTGAAATTGCTTAAACAACATCACTTATTTCGGTCTTGCTGACTAAGTTTCAGTCTGTTGCCTCATTATAGTTCAATCCACTAATAGTTTTCATTCTACATGTTGGTCACAGAGACTTCCTGTTACATCTAAATCTGTCTTCTTCTTCTGTCATCATGTATTTCCGCAGGGTAAACTGCAGATCTGCTGCAATGACCACTTCAGCCACCCATCCCCTCCTCACTGTGCCTCCTCACACTGCAGCACATCATTCCACACACAGTGAGGAGCTCAGCGAGGATGACCTGTAAGCCCCTTCAAACTGACCTTTCAATACATCAGTGAGAAATAACTTAGACTTGTCTTGTAACATGCTCTGTTTGTCCCAGAAGTGCGCCTCCTCATCTGCTCAACATGAATAACAGCAATAACAGTGAAGAGTAAGTGTGTTTACGGAGTCATGATAAGATAAGTGAAGCCCTTCTGTAGCAGTTTCTCTTTGATGTTTCCTGACGGTCATTACATTAAGGCCGACTAAATGTGTCCTTTTCCAGGGAGAAAAAGAAGAAGAGGAAAAAGAAGGGGAAGAAAGAGTAATTATGCTGCATTACAAACCTTTTAGTAAATGTTGCTTTAAAGGAATGTTTGGTGCTCAGTATTCTCCAATGCGTCCATGCACATTACAGGAAGAAGGAGAAGGAGGAGAAGGAGGAGAAGGAGAAGGAGGAGAAGGAGGAGGAGAAGGAGAAGGAGGAGAAGGAGAAGGAGAAGGAGGAAAAGGAAAAGGAGGAAAAGGAGAAAGAAAAAGAAAAAGAGAAAGAGAAAGAGAAGGAAAAGGAGAAAGAGAAAGAAAAGGAGAAAGAAAAGTAAGTTCATCTTTCAGAGCGAATGCAAACACATTTCAGATATTTAATTTGCCGTTTCTTTCTCTCTGCCCAAATAGGCCCAAAGAGTTATTTGTCATTAATCCTGCTGGGAGTTTGTATTACAACTGGCTGTTCTTCATCACACTACCAGTCATGTACAACTGGACCATGATCATAGCCAGGTGACTCCAAAATATGTAATCCTTTCCCAACAATACCCTAAGATTCCTGCCGACTTTGTACAGAAAAATATCCTTTGTTTGTTTAAAAGCTTGTTCAGTCTGATTAAACTTGGAAACCCTGCGAATCAATGAATGCTATGTTTTCCATAATTAGTTGCGACTATGAGGCTGCAAAGCATCTGTTGCAGCAGAAGCGCGATATGACACAGTGGTGAATGTGCTCCACATATTGATCTTACTGAATGTCTTCTCCTGCAAACAGGGCCTGCTTTGAGGAGCTGCAGCACAACTACATCCTTTACTGGGTCCTTCTGGACTACACCTCCGACATGATCTACCTGGCTGACATGTTTTTCAGGACAAGAACAGGTGAAACTTGAACCTGCAATCTGTAACTAAGAAAACTATAGCATGCCCACATATACACGGATGAAGATATGTGCAGTTCCTCTTGTTCATATTGCACATGAAAATATCACAATATAAGGCTTCCAGAGTCTAAACACAAATCAAGTGGATTTTTTCCGGAAGTTTCCATCTTGCACTGAAAACCCTAACTCTGGAAGATATCCTCTTCATTTGACTAATTCAGTCTGCTGAAGCCTCAAATTAGCTTCCACTGAACTTGAAAATGCATTTTCTCACATAAAGTAACAGCAGCTGCGAGTTTGGCCCCCCGTCAGCTTCCCTGCAATCACATTAGGAGGGAATTTTCTCACAGTCAGCACGGATAGAAAGAAGGATTAAAGCAAGGAAGGACTGTTTAAGTCTGTATGTGGGTAGTGAGTGCTGTATTAAAGGACCTGTGTGGAAGATCGGGGAATATATTGATAAAGTTATTGGCAGAAATTGAATATAATAATATAATATTCATAAGTATGTTTTTTTGGTGTATAATCACCTGAATTTTTTTTTTCTTTTTACCTTGGAGTGAATTCATTTTTTTTATCGAGATTATTTTATTGCTTTTGCCTTTCTTATATATACGATAGCCGAAGACAGACAGGAAATGTAGGGAATAGAAAGTAAGGGAAGACATGCACACATATGATCAGCAGAGCGGGAGTCGGAGCCTGCCATCGGTGGAGGATTGTAGCCTCTGTACACGGGACACCTGATCTACCGACTGAGCTAAACCAGCGTCCCCCTTGGAGAGAGTTCAAAAGGGTCCTGCCCACAGAGTGTGCCACTTTTCTACAGCAGCACAGAAAGGACCAAACAAACACTGGCTCCAGAGCAGGCCAATGTTTTTTAGCAACCGCACCCCCCCACCACCACCTCCTGGGGGTGCGGTTATCAGTTGCAATCTGCAAACTCACCTCTAGATGCCGCTAAATCGTTCACACCGCTACTTTAAGTCTGATGTGAAATAATGTGACCACTGAGCATTTTAATCAGATCATTTCTACATTGCAGGTAAGAGTGTATTCACATGTCTTGGACTTAATGTTTCATTGTTTAAGAAACCTGAATCACAATGGATGTAATTAAGCACTTTTAGGCACACTGATCAAGAAAGAATAAAGACTGATTATCATTTGAGAGAAATTTTGTACAAAACCGATTAAATTCTGAACACAAAAAACTAAATTGCATTACTGCACTGTAGTGTGGACACTCCTCTTGCAGCCAACTGTTTCTAAGGGATGTTAGAGAAGTGATCGGAAGTTGAACATTGACCTTCTGTGTGTGTCGTCAAGGGGTAATTCAAGCAGTAATATGGAACACTTTCATTCCCACTTTTCTCTGGACCTCTTACTTTCATCCTCTACATATTGTGTCTATAAAGCTTCCACCTCTTTGAATGCAGGTTACCTCGAGCAAGGCTTGATGGTGAAAGATAAGAAGCTGCTGAAGGATCGCTACGTGAACAGCTTCCAGTTTCGTCTCGATGCCGTCTCCGTGCTGCCCACCGACATCCTCTATTTGTACTTCGGCCTCGACTACCCAGAGATCCGCATCAACAGGCTGCTCAGGATCGGCCGCCTGCTGGAGTTCTTCACGAGGACGGAAACTAAAACCAACTACCCCAACATCTTCCGTATCTCAAACTTGATCATGTACATCCTCATTATAATCCACTGGAATGCTTGCTTCTACTTCTCTTTCTCCAAATCCATTGGTTTTGGTGCGGATGACTGGGTTTACCCGGCTGTGGATGATCCTGAGGAGCCGGAGTATGGGCAGCCTATGAGGAAGTATGCATTCAGCCTCTACTGGTCCACACTGACTCTGACGACCATCGGAGAAACTCCACCACCAGCCCTGGACTCAGAATTCTTCTTCCATGTGATGGACTTTTTAGTTGGGGTCTTGATCTTTGCCACCATTGTAGGAAACATCGCCACCATGATCTCTAATATGAACGCTGCCCAAGCTCAGTTTCAGTCCCGGATTGACAACATCAAGCAGTACATGCAGGTAGATCTTATAACCGTGTATAAGTGGATGTAGCCTCTTGGTTACAAATCTATGACAAAATGCCCCTACTTCTCAGTTGATGTATTATATCACTAAACATTTGTGTTATTCTTTCCTTTATAGGTCCGAAAAGTCAGCAAGGAACTCGAGTTGCGAGTCATCAAGTGGTTTGACTATCTGTGGAACAATGGCAAAGCACAGGATGAGAGAGAGGTGCTGAGGTATCTACCAGACAAGCTGAAGGCTGAAATTGCCATCCAAGTCCACATGGAGACCCTGAAGAAAGTTCGTATTTTTGCAGACTGTGAGGCGGGTCTGCTGATCGAGCTGGTGCTCAAGCTTCGTCCTCAGGTGTTCAGCCCCGGAGACTATATCTGCAAAAAGGGCGATATCGGCCGGGAGATGTATATCATTAAAGATGGAAAGCTTGCGGTTGTTGCTGATGATGGTGTCACACAGTTTGTTGTGCTCGGAAGTGGCAGCTACTTTGGTGAGATCAGTATCCTTAATATTAAAGGCAGCAAAGCAGGCAACCGGCGAACAGCCAACATCCGCAGCATCGGATACTCAGACCTCTTCTGTCTTTCCAAGGATGACCTGATGGAGTCCCTGACAGAGTATCCAGATGCCAAAGGCATGCTGGAGGACAAAGGCCGGCAGATCCTGATGAAAGATGGTCTGATCGACTTGGACCCAGCTAATATCATGCCCGAGGTCAAAGAGCTGGAGGAGAAGGTTAACAAATTGTACGGCTCAATGGAGCTGATGCAGACCAAGCTGAGGAAGATCATGGGAAATTACAAGAACACTGACAAGGCTCTCAAACATCGCATCGCCGATCTGGAGCACCTGACAGGAGAGGAGGTAGAGGACGAGGATGAGGAGGAAGGAGAGGTGAAAAAGGAGGAGAAGGAAGATGAAAAATTGGAAGAGGGGGATGGAGATGGGGAGAAAAAGAAGGATAAGGAAAAAGGTGAGGCAACAAAGGATGAAGGAGGAACGGCTGAAGAGGCAAAACCTGAGGAAAAAACAGACGAGGGAACCACAGAGGAAGAGAAAAAATAAACCCATTGTTTTGTAAAACACAAAGCACTTTTCTAATTTGCCACATTAGAAGATTTCTTTCCGACTGGACCTGCTTCTTCAATGACTCATTTCCTTTAAAAAGGCAAGCGAAAAAAAGAACATGAACCGGTCTTCAAAAGGTACTCCCACTGTCTAGGTTTTATAAAGAACTCAAAGACATCAATTCAATGGACAGAAATTGCTAATTACGACGATGGTCATTTACTTAAAATAAAATGTTGGCTTCAGTTCACCTATGTTTTGTGTTTTTTCAAGATATGCATGAGTCATTTATATTTATAAACCCTTATTACCAACATACATGTTACACTGGTGTACATGATATTATAGTTAATAGCGTGATTAACAGTAATCACATGGCACACAGTAGCTCTGCAGAAGTAGTTACAACAATACATGTAAGGACGATTAAGTGGCTCAGTGGTAGATGCGTGTGTGAATGCGTGTGTGAATGTGACATGTAGTGTAAAAGCAGCTTTGAGTGGTTGCAAGCCTAGAAAAGCGGTATATAAGTGCAGTCCATTTAACATTCACCATGTAAGCTCTGGGACTGAAGGACTCCCTGTACAGAAGGTTATATAAACCAATAATTGATACTAAAGGCAGGGGATAGTTTCTGTGCAGTGCTAAGGTCCAGTTCAAAGTGGTGACGGGCAAAACCCAAGTAGATACCCAAGAAGTCAGGTTCAGTGCGGACTGGGGAAATTAGCTAAAGAGACCAAAATATTTTTTGGACTAGAGTGTAAACATTTATTATTGTTACATACATTATTTCTGCTGTACATTTTTTTTCCTCCGTCTGAGGATTGACTCATTTTGGAGCAAGCGTCAAGTGGCTTCTAGAGGAACTGCAGTTTTTGGAACTTCCATGTTGGCTTAATCTTTTCACCCCCAGAGTTTGCCACTCGGGCTCAACCAGTGGAGGGACAAAAGTTTAATCATTTGGAGCAGTGGACAGCAATAGCTTTTAAGTCAAGACTCGACTATAGTCTGTTTTGACAGTGAGATCATTTGACATCAAAGAGTAGGCTTCTCTCTCAGATTGTTGATAGAATTTTAAAGGGCCTGAAGAGATAAAAGCACCCAAATCTCAGGACTCCCTGAGGGTTGGCGATCTACATGTTTAGTGACACTTGACTGATGAACATGATCCCAACGTTGGAATTTAGGCATCCTCCGGCGTGGGACAAAATAAATCTGAGAGGTTGTGAGATGGCTGGAGACAGAAGAAAAATTGGAAAGAGAATCATGCGTCATTTACAAGTTTTCCATTCAAGTGTGTGTGTGTGTGAGAGAAAGAGAGAGTGTATGGCATCACTGCACATGTTTGATTTGAAACATCTATTTCACCCACAATAAGCTCACAAATCCTTCTCACTCTTCAGTACTTTACATGTTCATACATCACTGCTACACTTCACCCGTAACCAGAGCTGAACAGCTTAAGCTGAAAGCCAGACATCTGGGACCAAAATAAATTTACTCTGACTCTGATTAACAGCGTGAGAGTAGCTGAGCATACGCCTATTGATCATCTTTTGTGTTCGACTGTGCGGCACCAGCACACAGTCACATTCAAAGCTCTAATGCTTTAAACAAGCCACTGATAAAAGTCGCACCAAGAAGAAAAGAAAGCAATTTGTGATAACTGGTGCGGCTGAATGAGAAAGATGTTGATGATTTGTTGCCATTCTTAGAGGAGCTGCGTGCGTCACCTTGCCTGTTCTGCCACTTTGTCTGATTTACAATTGTCAGGGTGGTACACTCGGGAAGGATGTGCAACAATGTGTTAATTCAGGAGGAGACAATCACAGCAGATGGTTTGTTACTCAACTGCAGGTGGTTGCCATTTAGCAATAAAGGAATTATCTGCCTTGTTGTTCGATTCTTCTCCATCCATAAATATAAAAATTGTTTCAGCCTGATGTTCATCCATTTTCTATAACGCTTATCCTGTTCAGGGTCGCTGAAGCTGATCCCAGCTGTCGAGAAGTGGGGTACACCCTTGACTGATCACCAGTCAATCACAGGGCTGACACATAGAGACAGATAACCTTTCACACCCACACCTACGAGCAATTTAGAGCCACCAATGAACAAGCATGTCTTTGGACTGTGGGAGAAAGCCAGAGTACCCGGAGGGATCCTACGCACGCACTGGGAGAACATGCAAACTCCACACAGAAAGGTGAACTGGGATTTGAACCAGGAACCTTTGAGCTGTGAGGCGACGGTGCTAACCACTGCACCATCATGCAGCCCTCATGAAAATGTTAGCAAGTAAAAAAGAAGACTGTCTAACTGCAGGGCCATAACCTCAAGTCTGACGATGCTGGCACCCCAATATGTAGATACTGAGCCGTCTTTATGGGTGGATAACAGATCAGATACATTTTCATTAAAACAGTTTACAGATTACTTCAGTATCTACACTTTGACGTAATACTTCCATGTTGTTTAAACAGAACTTTTCCTTAATTAAAATAAAAAATAAATCTTTATTTCTTTAGTGACTTCATCAGTGGGTGGAGTTTTCTCAGGTGTCCCAGAAGTGTCTTTGTTGCCATTATTGTCATGTTTTTGTTTCATGAATATGTAATGTAAATGTTTGTTGTACATAATATCACAATACTAAAGCAGCTTTCCCACTGGTGAAAAAACCCGCCAACACCCGGCTTTTTTGCTCAAAGGGAAAGGCTACTATCGGCATTCAGACCCGGATCAATTAATCATCCCCTCAGCTCTCATCCGCATTGATGGGAACACAAAACCCATCTCAACACGCTGATCTCCGCCCCCTTTCCGGCGAGATGCTATGCACTGTCGGTTACTTCTGCGACTCCTTGTCTTCTCAGCTACAAATTCGGTGCTCGAACATCGTTCCAAATTTGTCGGCGCCGAGTTTGATACACAGACTGAATGATTAATAGATTAGGGCTGCAACTAACAACTATTTCGATAATTGATTAATCTGTCGACGATTCATCGATTATTAATCGGATAAAAAGAAAAAAAGCTAAATTTTAATATTAGCGTTATATTAAAAACACAAAAAATATTATATCTTGTTTTCTTGTACAATGTTAATATATCAATTATGTAAATCAGTTAATATCTTGTTGGTTTACTGAATAATTTCACATGTAAAAGGAAAGTACAGACGAGGCCACGACAATAAAAAAGACATTGGGGATGCAGTTTCTGTTGTGAATAAATAAAAGATTCACTTTCGTCTGTCTCTGACTAATGGAATGAAATATTCAAAAACTCTATAACGTTATGTTACACTCCAGAGGCTGTCCGACCGAATTTCAGCTAATTAGCGACAGATGAGTGTCCGTTCTGACGGACAAACACACGATTACATGTTAATTTAAACACAACGTGACGGACAGAAACTTGCTACGGTTTAATGAAGCTGGGCATTAGCTTTATCAAGAGTTAGCGTTAAATTAGCTTTACCAGTGGCGTTAGCTTATCAACAGTTTTACTACCACGGTATATACTGTCCTCCACTGCTTTATCAGCGGCCCGGCTATGGGCCCATCACAAAGCGGAGAGCAGAGAGAATAGACGGAGTTTCAGTCCACACGTTTGTTTTTAAATGAACATTAGAAACTGTAATCGTGCATTTGGCCGTGTAAATAGACACTAATCTACCGGAGGCGGACACATCGTCACACTGCACAACCAACAGATACTCCTCATTAAAAGATAATTCATGTTTATCCCAAAGGAGACCGGAGATGTTTCAACTTAATGTTTTAACCACCGTAACATCTTCACTGTTAACTAACCCTGTTTCTGTAAGACGGCGACGCGGCAGAAAAGAGACCGTAAGGAGTATACTCCACTGGCAATGGGAAAAGAGACAATCGACATCTATAAGTGGGTCTTCCCGGGTCTGAAAAACCTGCGTCAACACGCTAATTTTAGGTGGGAAAGGGTATTACTTTCACATGTACTTTAAAATGCACTGAATGTTTAAATACTGTATGTGCAACAGGTTGCTTATTTTCCATCACCAGGTCTGATCTCTCAGATTCCTTTGCTTTTATCTGGAACGGTCTACACTGTGTGAATATTAATGCCGCATACACTTTAATGTCATGAACTCAATTGTGATAGCCAATGAAAGTGTCGTGGCGAGCCGGCACGGTGAACTGATGGAGCGCATGTCATTTATCCTGGGGAAATTGCTGCTGTAAGGCTGATTTCCCAGAGGAGATGTCCCAGCGGGATTCAAAGCCGGAGGGTGTTTTCTGTATTGAACAGAATAATTACGACAAACATCAGAGGAAGCGTAAAAGGTCTATCCGCAGTTAACGACATGTAGCCAAGCCATAAAGCTGTGTAAGCCGCTATTTCACTTACAAAGAAAGACATCAAATGAAAGGTCATAATGCAAATAACACAAACATCTGATTAAGTTAATTAGAGGTACTTAACTATATCAGCAGGTCTGGAACATTTTATTCAGTACACATATGTTTCCAGCTGGACGCAAAGCGACAGTACTGTCTATGGGTCTCTGCCCCAATCCCATTAACATATAACATTTTTTTTAAAGCAGACAAGACAGAACGATGTCCTAGACAGCCAAAACATAATCACATTTTAAAAGACAATGAATAATATTATACAAGGTGCAAACTGTTTAAGAACTTTAGTTTAAGATATTCAAATCCGCCTAAGAAATGCTGTCAGTCAGGCACTTTTAATCTTTGTCTTGAACGCATTAAAGCTGAACACCCTCTAATCTGTATAAACAGATTTTGTGTATAAATGCAGGATCTGTAGGTGGGCAACATTTTTGGTGTTCAAAGCCTACTGATTTCTGTCTTTAGTCCGAGTGTCAGTATGCTGTGTTTGTATTAAGGAAAACTGACCATGTTGAGAGCAAAGAGGGGGAACGTATCAGCCGTAATACAATCCTGGAAGCCACCAGCTATCATCTGAAAATGATTTAGCTTTATATTAATCAGTCCCTCTAGGCAGCTGAGATGTTGCATTCCCACGAATTTCCCGCAAATTCAACCAATTGCTGCAATTTTTCGGCAAATTTCCCTGCATGCGTGAAGACATTTACACCACCAAACTCACTTCTTTGATGTTCAGTAAGTTTTTGCTGTGAAGCAGACAGCTGATTGTTACTCCAGGTGTCCCACAACATTACGGAAATGATCCTTAAGAAGATTTTCCAAAAGAGTAAGATCCTTTTGGTGTAGCCAGAAACAGAAGACTCAAGGAGAAGTCTCGCTCTGAAATCCTGTGGGTGGTGAGATGTTACCTGAACAGGACAGTGGGAGAGTTGAAGAGAGGATTTGTTTATGTAGCTGACTGCCAGCTGGAATATATTTCAAATATATCCCCCCCTCTGATCAGCAGACTGTGCTGAAGACATTCATGTGCCCAAAATTAACTGGAGGAGGCGGCCAAGACCATATGGACCTAACGGGCAACCATCTATCAAGTAAGTAGACCTAACATATTTACATGCATCTAATTTCTTAACCTAGAAATGTCACTGTTTCTGGACGATCTTTGTAAGCATCATTTCCTTAATGTTGTCGGACACCTGCAGTAACAATCTGAGCCTGTCAGTGGCAAAAACAAACACTTTTAGTGGATGCACTTTGATCGGGCGCGGTTGCCCCTGGATTATGTTGCACCCATTGCAGCCACAGCGGAGACTACCTACTGGACCGTTTCCAAAAGTTTTTGTTCCCATGAGTCATTTCGACACAAACATTTGTACAAATAGGGCCCAGGTTTAGAAATACCGAACTTCTCCTTTAAGTGTCATTCAGTTTTTAAACATTTCATTTGCCGACTTGTCACAACCAGAAGTGATGACAGAGGACAAACAGCTCACTCAGCCAATAGATGGCTTTACCATAGTGGATGTGTGATGTGCTAAACAGAAAACAAACAAAAGCCAACTTGCATTCCAAAAAAGTTGTAGTGAAATCAGACATTTTCAGCCACAACAATCACAGAAAATGTCCTCAACATTCTGGAGGGACTGATTTAATCCATATAAACAAATAATAGTCGTTCTGTACACAATAATCGCTCAAATAAAGTATTAGCCTCGCGTTTCCTTTGGGCCACTTCATATACGGATATTTTAGAACACTCTATCTGCCAACTTCATTAAGATAAGGGACATATGGTCCTACTGGTCGGTCAAACAAAGAGCACTGACCAGTAGCCTACATAAAAGCTCATAGCTCCACTCCTGTTACTCATTCAATGGCGCTGTATTGACAGAAACTGCCAATACTGGGCCCAGCCCTGCAGGTCTAGTAGGTCATTAAAGGCTGCTGTTGAATAAGGGGAACAGACACATGTCTCTGCACAGTGATTTGTGTCAGTGTGAATGTACAGTAGAAACCATGCATTAAAGAATGAAAGAGAAGCACTTATATGCAAACCTTTATATCACAACTTGTCATTACTACTAGCAACACTGACGGGAGCCAGAGTGCTTCCTCCTTGAGAGAGGAGATAAATGTTGTGCAGCTTTCAGACAGTTATAGCCTCCTCTCTTATCCTGCTTCTACATGCAGGAGGTGTATGTAGAGTGACAGAACCATCCATTTGCATGTGAAACACTTTAACGCTGATTGTATTCGGTGAAGCCATATTGGCAACACGCTGAATTTGTGTCAATAATGTTTTAGTAGCACAAACACGCCCCCTGATAACCTTTGATTGATTCATGTGTGACAGACAGACTGTTGGTGGTCAATAGCCACATTTTCTCTGCACACAAAAATGAGTTTAAAATAAAGCTTCCACATGATATTCATCTTCAGGACCTAATGTTCAGCAGTGCATGGTTCAGGTAAGGTTTAATTTATCAACATAATTCAGGTGTAATGCTCTAAATTGCTCTCCCTGGTTACATGTTGAATTGATCGGAACAAGTCCGAACGAGTCCTGACACACCACCGAGGCAGCTGTGAAAAGAGCTGACGACAAGGCTGCAGCTGAACCTGTACGTTCCCGCTGCCCTGATATTTTCACCAGAAATATGAGAGGAAAGACGTGCAAAAATGACATCGCCTTCCAAGGAATGCAATTACCAAACGACAATCATGTCTCAGCCATGCAAAAGGCACATAACAATGGCAGAGCACGAGCACACGGCGCCTCATTAAGCTGCCAGTCGGAACGAAGAGGGGTCAAGACTGGACTGAATGTATGCATCGCATGGAAGCCGTTGTTGCTGTGTTCTTTGACAGCTATGACTCTCCATCATGTGCTGTTTTAATGACATCCACCACATGCCTTATGAGGCCTCAAGAGTGTTTTTGTGTCATGTTATTGTAGAGTGAACTTGAATCATTATCATGTTTCTGGCTTTCAAAGCGCTCATTTTAGGGGCGTTCTTTTAGCCGTGTGTGTTCGGATGCATCAGTTATAGTGCGGGACTTTCATTGTTTCCTGTCTGCCAGAAAGGGATAAAATCGTGCGTCAAAATTTGTACATTCTCAGCTTTAAATTACTAAAATTTCTGAATGTTTCCAGCCTGTCTACTATCTGTCAAATAAAGGAAAAAGTATGCTGGAGAATTTTTTAAATTCTTCCTTTTTTGTTTGCTTTGAATTCACATTTCTAACAGCATTTTTCATAAATCAAATTCAGAGAATTGTCATCCTAACAACAGAAAAGCTGCAAATACATTAATATAAACCTTCCCGTCAGCTTAATGGCAGCTTTTTTTACACTCCCCTCATCATCAGGATGTCCACAGTGTGTTTCTGTCAAGCTCCAGCAATAACAGCAGCACTTTTTCAGGGGGAGATAAACTTAATATTTCCATCAGGACACATCTTAATACTAAAACCCACTTGCACGGCAGACACTGTGGTTGCTGCTTTTATAAAGCATCACATTGATCTACAGTGTGAGTCTGCAGAGCCACTAAAGGGAACCCGAGTGCTCGGGAACTACAAAGGATCTGGATGTACAAACATAAAGAAGAAGAGAGATCATTAACATCGTGCTCTTATTCCTCATAATCCTGTTATCAAAAGCGGGAAATAACAGGATTCGTTCTTTTTGCCACATACTTTTAGTTCTGCAAACTACATTTACCATACAGGTGGATCTAACTGTTAACCGGTTCATCCATAAATGTTAAGCTGTTTGCATCCTTTCAATTATAACACTAGACTTCCTCTGCTCTTTAACAAAGGTCAGATTACACAGCAGCCAACCGGAGCGTCCCCTCGGGCTTGGTGACAGTGATCAGAGACTCACGTGACAGCCACAGAGATGACATGAGGTCAGCGCCTTGTGTGATTATTTCTGTATAAACCTCATACTGTTTGTAACTTTTGTCTCTAATTGCCTAATTTCACCTTTTGGACTTTTTCCATCTTAGGGAAAATAAGGTTTTGATTAGAGTTCACACAAGTGGACTGCCACAGATGACTCCTCAGGCTGACCTCTCCCTGATATCATATTCAAATTTCTATGAATATCCATGAATTAATATGACAGAGAATATGTAAGCTGTGTTTTTTTTTTATTTCTTCCAACACTCTTTTATTATTAAAACCAGTCTCCATCATGATACTTAAGGCAGTATTTACATATCCTCAAGGAGATATCTCATGAATATCAATCAGCAGTTCTTTGCACGATCGCAAAGCAGAACTAAAAACTCGTTAGATTTACGATGGCTGATTTCGAGCTAACATGTAAAATCTTCTCTTTTAAATCTCTGCATCATCCGTCATCGTTACAACATCCACTAACGATCCACTGATTTCTTAATTACGGGTAATTTAGGTTTTGTTCCTGCGGCACGCAGCCGTCTCCATTACTCAAATGCACCTTCGCTGTAGGATGCATTAGAGAGCAGCATGACTGCAGTATTTAAGATTAGAAAGTAGTGGATGGTTTTCATGATCTGTGCACTTTTGCAGCTTCTCTGTAGATAACTTCAGATGCATTTCATGAAGTGTGAAATGGAACAACATAGCTGTGCTGCTGTGCCACAGTTTCATGCATATGCACGACACCACGAGAAGACCTAAATCAGACAGCAGTGTCTGCAGTCATCTGCAGTGTGCAGCTGAAAGTGCAAATGTCCTGTGACTGCTCTCGCAAATATAAATACAGTCTTACATATGCAGTATAACAGTATGCTGATTCAGTATTCAGCTCAGCTCCTTTTTCTCTTCAAGTGCTGATAAAAACTACTGCAAGTTTGGATGGGATTTCACAGGAGAGCAGGAGCCTTCCTAAACACCCAGATCAAATCATAATGTGATATTTTAAGGAACTGAACGATTCCTGGGACCTGTGAGGAGGAAATATTCCTCTGTTGGAGAGCTCTGCTGGATTGACTGGATTTAATCAGCCATGAGAAAGATGTAACTGTATCCAAGTAGAGGTTACTGTAACACTGAAGGCTGTGTGCGCGAATGAAGGAGGTTTATCCGAAGTGAACAGCTGGATGACTGCAGGGGACTTCAGCCTGATAGCTGTGAATGCTGATGTGACAGGAAAGGGGAGAGTCGCAGCACTGCACATTTGTATTCTCTCATTCTGCACTGTGAGGGTGATTTCTGACCACCAAAACAGAAGCAGTGAGACAGCAGTCAATCCACCGTATCATTGTGAGTCACACAAAATGTATTTGATGGAAAACTGAACAGAAGGAGAGGGCAGTGAACTCTGCTGACACCACAGCTAAGGGCTGAAAAGGTGTGCCATTGTACACAACATTTCAATATCCTGTTTGTGGCTCCTTCGCTGATGACAGAAGATCTTCCAGAAGATAAAGACACACAATGCTGACTGATTATCAATCGTGTACAAACACAGCCTGACCCAGCTGTTATCAATGCAGTGTAAAACAGCAGCCACAACTATCCATCAATCTTTTTTCCACTATTTGTGCCACTCGCGCGTCACAGAGTGCTTACAGAGCCCTGCCTGAGAGGAGAGGCTGTACGCTCACACCCACATTCAACAGGCACTGAGGAGACTTGTTACACGTACAGTTTTGGCGCGTTTTTATCCGTTTTTATATTTGATTAAAAGTGTGGAGTGTTTTGAAGACGACACTGTAGGAATCTTTTTTTTTTTTAAATGCCTCTCTTTCATTTATGGTGATGTGTTTAAGTCGCGCGCTATGGTGCACATACGCACATCCTCTCCCAGTATTCTAGCCTTGCTCCTCAGTAAGTAAAGCAGACTCTTGAATCAACCAAAGCTTTCACATATTCTGGAGAAAAAGAAGAAGAGGATGGCAGCTCCACATAACGGATCCAACATGACGGCGAACTACACCAACCAGTTTGTGCAGCCGCCGTGGCGCGTGGCTCTCTGGTCCGTAGCCTACAGCGTGGTGCTGGCGGTGGCGGTGTTCGGAAACCTCATCGTGATATGGATCATTCTCGCACACAAGCGCATGAGGACTGTGACGAACTACTTTCTCCTAAACTTGGCGTTTTCGGACGCGTCAATGGCCGCGTTTAATACTTTGATAAACTTTATTTACGCTGCCCACGGGGAGTGGTACTTCGGGGAGGCGTACTGCAAATTCCACAACTTCTTCCCGGTAACGTCGGTGTTTGCGAGCATCTACTCCATGACTGCGATTGCTGTGGACAGGTGGGCTTATGAAATGCTGCAAGAACTATGTTTAACGAATGCTTAATCTTTCCCTCAGCCTTCCCTTTCTACAGGTGATCACTTCCATGTGTGTTCTCTTTTATTAAATGCCTAATAATTAACTTTCCTTTTGGATACTTCTTGTGAGCGTCTATTTACGCAATTCTTGTCTGTGTAGGGGAAAAATGAACACCCTGTTTGTTTGTGTATTGGGGAAAAAACCCCCAATAAAGTCTAAGGCAGAAATTCCATAAAAATGCCGGTACCTTAAACGCATCTCAACCACCAAAGAAGCAATAAAACACGACTAATTAAAGCAATACACGCCAAAACTAAAAGAATCCTGTCAACTTCACTCATAATTTTTTAGACATAGAAGTGGAAAAGTTAAATTTGTGGTTAAAAAAATAAATAATTATATGCAGTCCCCATGAGTTTCATTTAAATTCTATAGACGCTCTTGCATGGGCTTTGTCCCCACATTATCTCATCAGACTTCTGTCGCTCCTTGCTGATTCACGTGCACATTAAATCCAGATCCCAGTGGAGGAGTGGGTAATTACTTGTTATTATATATGTTGTTATACAGGAAAGGCGGTGTCGCAGCAGGGTGACTGCCATTTCACACACACCGCGGCCCCCTCCCACATCTATTTTTACATTTCACTGCTAATGAAATAGAGATAGAAGCTGGTGACTGATTATGTGTGTGCCAACACCCCAGAAAGACCCCCCTCTCGTTGCCTTTACGCTCTTATGACTCTTGTTTTCTGCCACATGCGATCACATTATTTTCTTTGCTCCTTCGTACCAGTTTCTGTCTTTGTTCCTTTCCTTCTGTCTCCTGCCCTGCTCGTGTGGTTTCCAGTAATGTGGTGATGCAGTCCTCTCCATCAGCCGGGCTTTGATACTGATCAGTGGACCGTCCAATGTCATCATGTTGGAATAAAGGGATTAGACTGATGAGGGAAGTCACTCACAGGCCGAACATAATGAAAACAGAGAGCCTGCAGACGCAGCACGCACACACAGCTAGCGCACAAGCGTCAGAGAGTGTTGTGATACTGTGCGAGGTGTTTTTCTCCTCCAGCGCTTCTCCTTGCCACACAAAGGGAGCACTGCATTTCCTGAGGCCCTGCTCTTTTCTTCAATCTCCTCTCCGGCCACTTCCATGCATTTGTATTTTTGGTCTGCAGTGTCCGTTCAATTCTGTCAACTGTGTACTGAGAAAGAGAACATCGGCGTGACCTACGCGATGTAGATGCAACCTCCGGTCATGCTTTCCCTAACCCCAGTGTGCTGCTGTCTCCGCTCTGATGTCTTGAAATGGCACGAGGCCACAGTTCGTGATCATCTGTGAATTTGTCCTTCCTGCTCGCTCCCTGTGCTGCCAGGCGTGTTTCCTCAGGCGCTGCAGCTAAATAAACTCAGGTCGCTGTGTGAAAGGTAACTGGCAGAGCCTTGAAAGCTTTTTATGATAACAAGGCTGGAGCCTTTTTTCCATTTCTCACATCCTTTATTTTATAGAATTGAAGCTGTGGATGTGAGGAATTCAGTAAGTGATGTATATAAATTCTAATGTTGTGTGCAGGAGGAGCTGAAGGAGTGGACAAAGGAGAATAACAAGTGCTGTTTTCCAATTTAATTTAAAGCCCAGTTTTTGAGATGTCCCTCTCTGAGATCAATGTGTCTAGCTCTATAAGAGGAAGGTTAATGAAGTCGTGCTTTTGTGCCAAAAGCATTTAAAAATTCCTTCTTCAAAAATCAGTAACATCAGAGTGTCTCCAGGGATAACGTTGCAGTTACTCTGGATAATTCATCTGCTTTGCTGTTGACAGTTATCATTTGAACTCCTGAACAGGCAGAACTGTTGAAAGTGACGTGTGCAGAATCTTTACACAATAGTTAATTCGGACCAAGTAATCTGATTGGGCAAGAGGCATTCCATGAGTGGCGATATAGAGAACAACATCAATGGGACTTTTCACTCTGTATCACTCCGCCTGAATACTGTTAATTAACATTACAGCAGAGCGTGTTTGTCTGTGTCTCAATCCAGGGGCTGAAATTCGAAGGCCGTATTTGAAGGCAGATTGTGTCACTGTATGCGTCGAAGGCTGTCCCAATTCAAAGTCTCCTTCAGATGCAGCCGACAAATACGTCCTCCGTTTCCCCGGCCGCAAAGGATCCATCTGGTGCATCCTTCGCGGCCCTCCATATCCCGAGATGCATTGCGCAACAATTCAAACCAAATGGCGGACTTTTAAACGGCAGAGGAATACACTTTAAAATGTAAAAGATTTTGGTTTCAACTCAATCGAATAGCTAGCCATACACATGTTTAAGAAAGCGAAAGGGCCCTTGAAACAAATGATCGTTAAAACAATAGGTTAACTTACTTAACGCTAAGTTAGTTATGCTGGCTAGATAGCCCAATAGCTACCTGTTGCTAAGCGACAGGAGCGGCGTTTGATGACGCAAGGGTAAGGGCGGGAACAGCTGGTGACAGGAACAGGAAATGCTCCGTAGACCAGACTGTCTCATTTCAGTTCGTCTGCAGGCCCTGGATTGGGACACAGCTTTAGTCTACATTAATCAAGCTGGTACCTCTGAATCACACAGCTGACTCTTATCTCACTTCTTGATGATAAATCAAAACATACATGTACATAAAAAACAGCTGATCTGTGGTAATCTGTAGACACAGAGTGCAGGAGAATGTTTGGGTTGCTTGGCAACAACAGTCCAGTTTCAGTTAAGTGGTGTTTACGACTAGTGGCCGCTTGAAGAACTGTTGTATAAAAGCAATATCACCCTTGAGGTTGTGATGTTGCTGTAAGAGTTCTGTGATTATAAAAAACTCACCCTTTAAGTTTTTCTACTTTATAATGGCATGAATAGGCTGAGACATTAAACACACTCCTGTTCTCTGAGGACATTAAGCCAACACTTCAAATTCAATCATCCACATAATGTTTGGATTATCCTGCTTTGAAGTCTCATCCGTTGTAAAAAAAGAAAACTTTTTGCAGCTTGAGGCACGACAGACTTCAAGGTTGAACAAAGAAACATGCAATGATTTATTAATTTTGTTGCTGTGATCATGTCCACTTGATGCTGACGCCTCTGTGAACGTTGTTTGATGTGTAATCCTGTTAATCTTATCCTGTTGCATCATGCTTATTGTTCAGTGGTTACAAGTCTGTCAGGTCAGCCAGCCTTGTACGAGGTCATGAGATCACAAATAACTCCAGACTGCTGTGGCACAAACCTGATTGAACATCTAACAAGCCTTTCACACACGGCCGTCCACGAGGGCTGGCGAGACACTCAGAATAAATGCCGAGCAATTACTGGTGAACAGACGGAGCATCTTTGTTGTTGTTCCTCAGAGAGTTTCAGACACTGAGGTGACAGGACAGGACCCATTCTTTGCCATCTTATGAGGATTGAATTAGAGACTCGAAGCCTTTGTTACAAGCGATTGAAACTCATGTAGCATCCTGATGTTCAGAAGGTTAATCTCCTGCAACTTGGGAGTGTTTGTCCACACTGTTCAAACTGAAGCTCATCACAGCTAGCTTTTTGAAGTGAATCATCCATCAGTTCCCTGAAAGTCAAACACTGCAGTATAATGGAACTCTTTCCGGCTGTCTTGCAGAAAATGAATTTGAATAATTACAGCAGGAAGTAAAAAGTTTTGATGTAAAAGTGAGTTTAGTTTAGAGCCTCTAAAATTCAGACTTAATCCCATACAGCAGCGCCTCCAAAGATAAATCTAATAAGGCTAACTTACCTTTCACTTTTTATGAATAGCTCTGATGAAATATTCACTGCAATGTCATAAGATGAATAAGTGAAATGTTTGGGGAAACCGTCCCTGCCATAAGGTGTATAGGTGCATCTAAAAAAATATGAATATCGTGGAAAAGTTAATTCATTTCAGTAATTCAATTCAAAATGTGAAACTCTTATATTATTTAATATTGATGATTATGGCTTAGAGCTGATGAAAATCCAAAATTAGAATATGACTTAAGACCAATTAAAAAAATGATTTTTAATAAAGAAATGTCCGCCTTCTGAAAAGTATGTTCATTATGAACTCAATACTTGGTCGGGGCTCCTTTTGCATGAATTAATGCATCAATGCGGCGTGGCATGGAGGCGATCAGTCTGTGGCAATGCTGAGGTCTTATGGAAGCCCAGGTTGGGCTCCAGGGCCTTCAGCTCATCTACATCGTTGGGTCTGGTGTCTTTCATCTTCCTCTTGACAACATCCCATAGATTCTCTATGGGGTTCAGGTCAGGGGAGTTTGCTGGCTAATCAAGCACAGTGATACCATGGTCACTAAACCAGGTACTGGTACTTTTGGCAGTGTGGGCAGGTGCCAAGTCCTGCTGGAAAATGAAATCAACATCTCCATAAAGCTTGTCAGCAGAAGGAAGCATGAAGTGCTCTAAAATGTTCTGGTAGATGGCTGCATTGACTATGGTCTTAAATAAAACACAGTGGAGCAACACCGGCAGTTGACATGGCCCCTCAAATCATCACTGACTGTGGAAACTTCACACTGGACTTCAAGCAACTTGGATTCTGTGCCTCTCCACTCTTCCTCCAGACTCTGGGACCTACCAAAACTTACTTTCATCTGAAAAGAGGACTTTGGACCACTGACCAACAATCCAGTTCTCTTTCTCCTTAGCCCAGGTAAGTCGCTTCTGACGTTGTCTCTGGTTCAGGAGTGGCTTGACACGAGGAATGCGACGATTGTAGCCCATGTCCTGGATACGTCTGTGTGTGGTGGCTCTTGATGCACTGACTCCAGCCTCAGTCCACTCCTTGTGAAGCTCCCCCACATTCATGAATCTACCACACTTTTTCCTTCCACTTAACTTTCTATGAATATGCCTGGATACAGCAAACTGTGAACAGCCAGCTTCTTTAGCAATGACCTTTTGTGGCTTGAGGGTGTCAGTGACTGTCTTCTGGACAACTGTCAGGTCAGCAGTCTTCCCCATGATTGTGTAGCCTACTGAACCAGACTGAGAGAGTTTTCAAAGGCTCAGGAAACCTTTGCAGGTGTTTTGAGATAATTAGCTGATTAGAGTGTGACACCGTGAGTCTACAATATTGAACTTTTTCACAATATGCTAATTTTCTGAGATACTGAATTTGGGGTTTAAGCCATAATCATCAATATAAAAATAAATAAAGGCTTTTAATATTCCACTTTATGTGTCATGAATCTGTATAATAAATGAGTTTTACTTTTTGAATTGAATTACTGAAATTAATTAACTTTTCCACGATATTAAAATTTTTTGAGATGCATCTGTACATGTTGAACATGGAAGTCTCTTGTAAAGTAATTTCAACAGACTCCCTGGTTACATAAGGACAAAATCAATAAATTAATCCGTAATTAAAAATGTTTTTGAGGCTTTAATAACAATTTATTTTTAACCCACTCACCTCTGACCTGCAGGTACATGGCCATCATCCACCCCCTGAAGCCTCGTCTGTCGGCGAAAGCAACCACAGGAGTCATCGTGTGCATCTGGAGTCTGGCTGTGGTTCTGGCCTTCCCTCTCTGCTACTTCTCCACCATCCGGACTCTGCCCCGCAGGACCCTCTGCTACGTGGCCTGGCCCCGCATGGCTGACGACTCCTTCATGTAAGAAAGTTTAATATCTCACAAAGCAGCAGTTAAATTTTACTATAACGAATAACACCATTTGGTAATACCCAGGTGGTATACCTTATTTTGAAAAAGGAATTAAACAAACTGGCCACAGTACTCACAAGGGGCTGATGTACAGGAAAATATCTATTCAGTCAGACCATTAAAAGCAACAATATGATATATATATAATAAATGAAAGAAAGAAAGGGCTAGTGCTCTTAAAGCAGCAGTAAAAGCTGGCACAGGTTTTATGGGTTTCAGGAACGTCACTTCAGAAACTAGAAGAGCCAAAGCTAAACATTTTATTGATGTGATTAGTGGAGCTAAGGTCAATACAACAGCAGCCTAGAAACACCTTAAAAACTGATTGGGACACTTAAAGGTGGACCTTAAAGTCCATCATGAATAAACCTAAACGGACCCTTGGGTGAAGAAGCCCCCCGATTCAAAATAATATGTTATCCAGAATGTTCCTCCTGAGCTCGCAGCACAGCCTCAGATGTGTCTGGAATGGACACCGTGTTCCTAGAGAGGCTCAAAGAGTCATATTCTTATCCCATGCTTAATTAATGCACACCTATCCTTAAAGCAGGTGATTCAGCCTGCATGAATCATTCTACAGACCTGGAGTTTTTCTTCCTGTACTTTCAAAGGTAGCAGAAAAATGTGTAGTAGTGCAACTGAGGAGTCATGCAGAAAACCCATGAGGATCAGATTCTCTCTTTTACAGCCAAACTTGATAAGAGGGAGCGGTCTGTATCATTTTTCTTGGCTTTAAAAAAGCCATGTCGACACTGTTAATCCCAGCAATGGCAAAATTGATTTTTTTCTTCTTCAAATCCTACCTGAAAACAGAAAAAAGAGTGCAAGGTTCAAAGATATGGTGTGACATACGCTTTGTTGTATTGATGGAGTTCCCCAAGGCTTACTTTTAGGACCACTCCTCTTCACCTTATACATCACTGATTTGCATTCAGCCTGTATTTGAGCTAATGTCCAAATATTTGCAGCAACATCTATACACAAAAATAACTGCAGAAAGCTGCTTTTGATGTAAACAGGTAATGGAAAATTTCAAGTTGAGTTGAGTTAAGATGTTACAAATCAACGTTAAAAAATATATCTGTTTTATGATGTTACAGTTAAGCAAATAATGTGGTTGGGGTTGAAATCATCAAGGTAACCTTTCTTATTACGGTTCGATACCAAGCATGTGGTTATAGTTCGGGTTCAGTTGTGGTCAAAAAACACAATGACTGACTGGAGGAAACAGGAAATGAACAGCTGTCTCCTATGCTTACATTTGATGTTTTGATGACCCATTCATCCACCCTGACCTCCTCTCCACCCACACTCTGTTGTCCTGACACAACCTGTCACGGTCTTACTCTTCTGCATCCTGTCTTTACTAAAACTGCTGGGCAGCTTAAACATTTGTTGTTTTGGGGCACGTGTTGAAACCAACTCTGATTCCATTCTTCAGGGAGACAGCCTGCGTAGTTAACATGTAAAAGTCAGTGTTAAGAATTTAAATACATAAAGTACACAAGGCTCAACCTGGGTGTATTGTAGAATATAAAAACCTCTGTGTATGAAATAATAAATAAAGACACCCTCATTCCTTTTTCCCTTTTCTACCTAGGTATCATATCATAGTGACAGTCCTGGTCTACGTGCTGCCTCTAGTGGTGATGGGCATCACTTACACCATCGTGGGGGTGACTCTGTGGGGAGGGGAGATCCCGGGAGACTCATCAGATAACTATCATGGACAGCTCAGGGCTAAAAGGAAGGTAAGCATGCTTGAGGGGAAATAGTCCAACATTCATTCGATAGGACCCGGGGCATTGCAATTAGTATCTGTGAACATGATGAACTTTGAACTGGAAATCACAGAACCAGGAATCATTTGTAATTGTCTGCTGCTCAGCAGCCTGTGGCTCCGGGTAATTACTATATCACTGAGGTTTTATACTCTAAAGTGAACAGGAAAAGGAAGATTTGAGGCAGAATGCCAATTTGACACTTAATTGCCTCTAAAGTAGAGACAGATTTGGGAGAATTCCAATTTCCCTGGTCTTTGTGCCAGACTACAAGGCATTCATGAGCATTTGCAAAGGCAGTTATCCAGCTTTCTGTTACCTTTAAAATTGGATTAAAGCCTCTGTGTCGGTTGATTTAGTCACTGGGGCTAAAAGCATTTTTTGTTGTCTGATGTGGATAATCCCAGAACACCACAAAATATCTTTAATTATATCCTGCTGATAAAGAACCTGGTGAAAACTTCACATCCGTGGCGCTGATAGAGCATAAAAAGGTAACTATTGACAGCATCTCCCAATGAATGAGTTTGAATATGAAGCCTGTTATATTTAACATCTTGAACATGAATGAAAAACATGAACCAAAGGGACTCTTTATGTTGTTTTTTTTAATCCCTAGAATTTATATTTGCCATATTTGCCAAGACATGCAGCGGCAGCAGTACAACATCATAAACATTATTTCTCTTCGCTAAAGCAAGAAAAGTGAGCTCCTTAAAGAGGGGTATTATGCTGATTCACATTTTAAGACATATGTATAATATAACAATTCGGGATGTCAAAGTTAACACAATAATAACGAGTTAATGCAAATTCCACTATTTTTTTTGACGCGCAATTAGCACATGCACGTTCTGTGATTGTGACCCTTGGCTCGCCCTGTAGTTTGGGAAAGCAGGAAGAGATGCAGCGGTAATGTTGTGGATAGCAAGCACAAACAAACCTCCTTGAGCAGATACGGATAAAGAAAAGTTCAGCTTCAAAGGCCTGCTAGATGGTTCTCTCGACAAGACAAAAGTTATTTGCATTTACTGTCGATGTAAAATGAGTTACCACCGGAGTATGTCAAGTCTTTATACCACTTGCTGGCCAAGCACACAGCTGAGAGCAGATGCTGAGAGCCCCTCATACATTTGCATAAAACAAGCATATTTGTCCATTCCCATGTTTATAAGAGTATTAAAAACTTGAAAAATATCCCTTTAAGGTACATTTAGAACAGATAAAAAAATCTGTGATTAATTTGCGATTAATCGCGAGTTAACTATGGACAACCATGTGATTAATCACGATTAAATAGTTTAATCGATTGACAGCCCTAATTACAATGTTGGATGTCCATGCTAAAGGTTGGTGAAGTTTCACATCTGTAGGTAAAAGCATGTTGAGTAATCCCCTGCTTAAAAAGTCTGAGGCTGCTGTGAATGCTCGCTTTCAGACAGATGCTTCACTTTGTGATGTCACAAAGTAGAGGAACTCTATATTTGGGCGTCAGTCCGAGACTCAGCAGAACTTCCTGCCCCTGGCACATTTCAAGGACATGCCCACCCAGCAGCTCGTCTGCCTCAGAATTTTTTTTCACTCCACCACTGTGCTCAACAGCTCTGCTCATCAAGTTGGTTAAAGTGTTTCTTTGGCAGTGAAGGAATGACATCAGGGTTTCAAATCGAAAAAGTGAAGTTGACTCTTTGCCGACAACTTTGTAACACAGCCACAGGGTCGGAGGCGTGACTCAAACACTGAGTTCTGCCCTTCGACAGGCTTCGGAGAGCTGGCCAATCAGAAGAAAGCGAGATTGCAGGGGCGGGGTTTCTTAAAGAGACAGAGCAGGCTGAGTCATTTCAGGCAGAGGCTGTATGAGGGCCTGCACAGAGCACCAGCCTGAGAAAAATGAGGAGGGTTTTTTTCTGTGAATTATGCTTAGCTACTCCACAGGTATCACAGAGTGAAATATGAAGCTTGAAATTAGCACAATACCCCCCTTTTAGGAAATATAAGAGCAATATTATATTAAATTCACACAGTTTCATTTGAATAAGAAGAATAAAAAAGCTTCACAATCAATTAAGTTTTGTGACTTCTACCTTCTAGTTTAATGTTACACTTAGAAGTGAGAACATCAGCATAGTGCAGTGAACAGGAATAATGACTCCTGCCTTTCGTACGTGTGTGTGAAGCTGGTACACACTGCACTGTGCACATCTCTGAGAGGAAAGCCCTGATTCTACAGAACACAACCTTTGTGGATGTCACTTATCTTCAATCAGCAGTTAGTTCATGCACCCAGGCGGGCACAAGCTCTGAAAACCAACAATGCCTCTGAGCATTATGGGTTGTCTGTTCTTATACATGTACGTATATGTATCTGACGCCCAGGCCGTTATGTCTTAGGAGTCAAGAGAACATTTAAGAAATGCCACTGCGATAAGACTGTTTACTAGTAACGCATAGAATGCCTACATACCTGATACCTATCAAAATACCTGATGTCAGAAAGGCTTACAGAAACGTACACATTTCAAGCTCATTTTTAATACCTTTAGATGCTTACTATTATGTAGATGAGTAGATATGTAGTCTCCCACCAGGTGAGGGACACTGCCATGGTGCAGGTGAGCATGCGAGCGTAAAAGCAGGCTGGCTGCTGAGAGTTAATCCTGGAGCACAGGAGAGGAGAAAAAAAGGATTCATGAGGAAATCAGAAATATGAAAACAAGAGTACAAAGATGGCCCTGGAGCGTGAGACTACCCCAGTAGTGTCACAACAATTTTGACGATGAGTGAGTGGAAATGCAGCAGTGATAAGCTCAATGGACAGAAGGTGTGATTGATCTGCAGGAATTAGTGAGCCATGAACCAGCGCCAGACACACATTGCCAAACACATATACAGAGGGAAGAAGGGGGAGCACAAGAGACAAGGGTACACACCAGGGAAGAACTATAGAGGCACAACAGATGCTGCGATAGAAGTAAAATCAATACCGAAGAAAGTAACACTCGAGAGAGAATCACAATCAAGCCAGTTTCATCTAATTCTGTTCTACGCATACCTACCACATGTGATCGAATCAATACATTTTCACGTATTCAAGCAAGCAGCAAAGCACATATGATCCCAACGCTGTATCACAGCTTCCAATGTAAGATTTCTCACGACAAAAAAATCAGTACTTCAAAAGGTACGGTTGTTAATGAACAGGATGTGTTACTAGATGACACACTTGGGCTTGATACTTGTTGTGTGCTGACATGTATTCCTGGCTGCGACTCCCACTGTGATGCACATTAATGAGCTTTTAATCACTTTTCAGTTTTCTAACCCACACAAAACCGTGTTCGATGACACAAAGAAAGATTCAATTATAGAATTTAAGGTAGGTTTATCTCCTGGTTAAAACTATGCTTTGATGTCACATCTATGCTCGTTCGTTTCTTCATTGGAAAATATTGCTCTGCTTCTGATTTGGTCACCCCAGTCTTTGAGTTCCCTGTGGCTGCCTGAGCTCCTCATTACCACAGAAATAACAGGGTTAACATTTTCTGTTTACACCTCAACATGCTTCACCATTTCTAAAAACAGTATTGGCCTCACCTCAGTGCTTATTATTTCTGAGTCTTCCAACCGGAAGATGGGTCTTTGGGGAGTTCTCCCAGTGTAACTGTGAAGATCAATAAGTGAAAATGAATACTTTTACAGCAAGTGTGTGTGTGTGTGTGTGTGTGTGCTTTTTGTTTGTGATTGTACACAGGAGTGTTCAGTGTTTACTCATCTGTTTCACCCCTGATATTTCAGGGAGTTGGCATTTTGGTGTGCCAGTTTCAAAGCAATTCACATTTGTGTGTGTGTGTGTGTGAGCAAAGTCTAAATAAAACATGTTAGCATCATTTTGATGAAACAAGAGGCATGTTTATCTTTCAACCTCTCACGTCCGCATCACTGGTTTACATGGTCTTTTTCTAATGGAAATGGATGTCATGCAGGTTGAGGGTTTCATGCTCACAGGCTCTTATCAGAAAAGGTTACAGAAAGGAGAGAGCAGCTCCGGGGCAACACTGTCAGGTATCATAAAACTAGTGAGCTCAAAATGCTTGTGTTTGAAGCGTCATCCAAACTCCTGGCATGAGAATAGAAAAGGGATAACAAAGAATAATGAGTGTGGTTACATTGTAAAACAGATTAAATACTCTAAAGAGAAATGTCAGCATACGAAATAAGTAATGCATATTTAATGATTCATTTCTTTAAGTGGTGGCGCTACTTAAAGGAAGTAAATCGTCTGGAACACATAAATGGTTTCTCACCAAGTTTTGTTCCAATGTATTTGGATAGGATAAGTGAAAAATTACCTGCTAAAAAGTCAGGGTAGTATCAGTGTCAATATGATTCATCCTCTTACAGTCTCTTATGGAAATAACAGTTGTTAGATGTTTTTAGTCTATACCATTGGAGCACAGGCAAGCCAACACTGCTATGACTAGAGCTAGCATGGTAGCACCAATTACTTTTGTGTACTGTCCCTTTAAGGAGACTTTGATACTTAGAGAGAAGTGTTATGTTATGCGTATTTTATCTTATTACACTCAGTTATGGAGGCTGCCACATGCTCATCCCACGCTTCCCCTTTGTCTGACCATATATGGCCATTTAGTGACACATTGGTGAGGTCAAATGAACCTGCAGGGGCCTTATTAAAGCAACATGTACAAACTAAAGCTTGTCCCATGTCAAAGCTGCTGTGAGGAACTTTCAGTTTGTGTTGATTTTGGCGCCCCCTGTGGACAAAGCCGTACCTCTTATCTCTTTGCTGATTTTGTCCTGTACGTGCTTAAGTGGTGGTTTTTAACAAAAAATCTCATCCTGCTTTCTTTACCAGTCAAGTGTATCACTCACTTTAAATGTTTGCTCTGGAAAATGTCAACAAAGGCAGCGTGCAGTCAATCACTTTGTGTGACACCTATCCCCTGCCAGCAGTTTCAGGCATTAAAAATAACGATACAGAAATAATCAATCTTGTCACTGATGGTCTGGTTTGATTTTGTAGGTCAAATAGAGTAACCAGAGCTAATTTCTGAGTCTGTTTCATAACCAGTGAACTAGCTTTCAATTGTAGGGAAATCCTTTCTTCCTGTTTCAGAAGCCACTTCTATCTGAGACAAGGTATCCTAACCAGAACTGTAAATCGATTCTTCAGTCGGCGCTGGCTATCAATGGCTAGTTAGCTTGCTACAATAGGCAACAAAAGAGGTGTTTCTCTTTATGCTTCCTTGAATTGGAGTAAGTAATCCTGTTGATGGAGGAGAGGAAACTCAATCTTTAAGGGAAGTTTGTTCCAATTATTGGGGCTGGATTTGAAATTATGATATAGCATGAGAAGGCCTTTTATCATATCTTTGTGTTCATGTTTTTTCCCATCTTGGTGGTCATTTCCATGCAGACCTGATAACTAATATATGGGGAAGGGTCTGTGCCATCCTGACTTAGCATTCATAATTGGTATGGTTCTGTAATAACTCAAATCTATCCTGAGGTAAGATACACTGGACAGGACTGACACAATGTATTTTTCCCATGTATTTTTGTTGATGGTAGGATAGTGGTAAATGTCACTAAAATGAATTAAACATGAAAAATTGAAGAGTTTGATCATTTTTCAAGATTTCTCAAGATCAAGATCATTTCTCGAGTGTCTAGTTTTTC
Organism: Semicossyphus pulcher; assembly: GCF_022749685.1. NCBI lineage: Eukaryota > Metazoa > Chordata > Actinopteri > Labriformes > Labridae > Semicossyphus > Semicossyphus pulcher. Next base: position 6,714,523 of record NW_027211681.1, read on the forward strand.
ATCTGAATGACAAATTTCCTGTGCAGCCGTCTGAGGTCTTTGGGGTGATAGGAATCAATAAAGAGCCTCCATATTAACTTTGACTTCTCATCATCTTTATTGAAGGACTCCAGTCCATGGTTGTGAGTTGATCCAAGTGGCTGTAAGCTAAAAGCCACAGGTGTTCTATTTTAAGCTCATACGAAATATGTCAGTCTGAAGTGCAGCGCTAAGGACCGGCCATACGTCATCCGTTATACGACTATTATAAAAGCCTATGTTCGACTGGAGTTGTAACTATCGATCCTCCATCTTTCTTGCTGCCTGAAGACAAAGTTCTGCGTGTGTGGGGGGGGTCTCTTGTGTGTGTGTGTGATTTTTTTCAGTGAAAAGAACAACAGTGTAAAGTGAGTGTCATGCTAACCTCCAGCAATAATGGGACTGTAGTAATCTGGACTGGACAGGCGTCAGTAGAGCTGTCTGTCCTGCGAGAGACAAGAGTGATGAGAATCAGATGCAATTTTTCAAGGGCTGTTCACAAAGCCACACTATCATACAAAAGCATTTGGTTGCTTTCTTTTGAGAATGACCTCTGGCCTTAATAGCTGCGGGTACACTCGCATAACCTCCTGCTCTTTTCTTAAGTGTTGTCTTAAACAATAAGAGCAGGTCCTTTTCACGCCCTGACAAAGGCTCCTGCTGAAACACTTGTGTGTGCGCCATGCTTTTAGACAAGGTTCTTATTTTATTCAGACTTCTAACTGGTGGGAACTACAGGTGCAAAGAGCACCTTTGTTCAACATGCAACCCTGCCGCCTAAAAGCAGCAGAACTGCAGGCCTTGAACAGGCCTTAAAAGCTTTGAATTCAGTTTACTAATGACTCATCTTTAGAAAATAGCAGAAAGTCTTCAATTAAACTCACAAAAGACCTAAAATATTCGTAATTCTCTTTTTGTGGAGTTTCAGTGTGCACCATCAGACCTTGAGAAACACTCCGTCACTACTGCCGGCTATAGTAGCCATGTGCTCTTAACAGAAAAATGTTGACTTTAGCAGAAACTCACATCAACTAAATCCTAGATTCATCATTTTTTATTAGTTAATACATCCATCCACTTTATGTCACTTGTCTCTGATACTGATTTAATTAATTGTATCATAAGGAACTATTGTTATGTGCAGCCGTAGAAAACAGTGGAAAAAATGATGACTAATAAGAACAATATGGGATAAAACTGCATTGTATGCAGTTTAAAATATACCTTATCTTAAATTCAATAGTAAAGCCTGCAAAGAGTCTAAAAAATGATACATTATGTCGTATCAACCAAGTGCCCATTTAAGTACTGCAAAAAGAAGCAGGGTTGGTGGGATAGATGTTTGACATGTAAGATAAAAATGGCCGGCTTCCCTTTTAGTTTATATGTCAAGTTTAATTAATTAACTATTGATAATGTTTTTGATTAAATGTTTTTTGCAACATTTGCTGTCATGAAACCAGTAGATGTTACTCTCAAAACGTATTAAATTGTATATCATTTATATGAGTCAGGATTAGGTCATTGGAAAACATCTCCTTGTTAAAAAATCATAATGTGTTTTATTGAATCAGTTAAATTTAATTCTGTTCAATTACAAGGCTCCAATTGGCCTCAAAGTTTAAGGAACAATCTTCCCAAAGCATCAAAGTAGAGATTAATCAAATCAGTTTCTCTTTCTGCATCGCTCAGTGGCATTCAGGCACGCAGCTTTCTGACATTTGTCCACAATGTATCACATTGGAAATTGTTTGTGGGACTCGTTCTGGCTTCAAGCTAACTAATGGAGAGTCATTTACTGGATTAATGAAGAAACATAAATCTGGTGCTCTTGCCCCAAGACTGTTTTGGTCGGTTAGGATCTAACTCAAAATCCATTTAGTGTATTAAAAAGCTCATTAGCATGTGAGTTTCATTACTTTTTTCCAAAAGCAAATCAGCATCAAACTAATATGTTTCCCTCTTCTTCTTCCATTTGTTTCCCACTGTTCATTTTAATTTATGAGTGACACACTGCGCCGAAGGAGATTTTATCGCAAATTATAAACTTCAGCTTCTTTTAAGTTTGTTATTTTTTGTACCAGTCATTGGCCTTGTGTTGTATTTCTTTGTGTAGCACTATTCAGAATGATATAATAGTTTGAGCTCTCTCGTTGCACACATTTGAGACACATTTGCAAAACATTCACGAACAACATATTTATTTTCTTCTCTATAATAAGAGCGTTTAAAGGGATTTAAAGCACAAGACAGGATGTGTTTACTTTAGGGCTGTCGATCGATGAAAATAAATTAACTAATTAATCGCACAATTTGCTGTGATTAATCGCAATTATTCGCCCTTTTTTCTTCTTAAGACTGAAGCTTGTAATAATGGATATTTAAATGTAGAATCCTGAAATGAATGTAGAATCAACACAAAAGTTGAGTTAAGTTAAAATACTGTTGTTTAACAGCATCTTTTTCACTTTAAACACAGATTCTCTCCTGTGAACCACAGATTTCCAATAAAACCCTCAAGGCCATTGAAATTGACTGTCAGCTTGAAAGGCATATTTCTTTTATGTACTCAAAGAAATAATAACAAAACCCAGGCCTATAAGTGCCTGTTGAATTTCAAAACCATCATTGTCCTTATCCATCTTTAGCCAGGATGGTTCGGTGTGGCGGTTGTTACAGCACCGCTGTGCCGAGCGAGTCACCCGATTGGCCACTGAGCAGCATACATTGAAATGAATCAGAATATGATCAATTTCACTGGTCTGAAAAAGTCACAACATTTGTCACTTGTCGCTTTTAAGAAAAGAGTCGCCAAAAAGAGGGTCTGAAAAGTCGCTAAACTGGCAGCACTCACAGGAATTGCCACAGGAAGTGAGCACAGCTGTGTTAATTGTGTTATTTATTTTTTTGCGCGTTAAATATTTCAAATGAATCACGTTAATTTTGACCACACTAGTTTTCTTCATTAACACAATGCCTGCATAAGTCGCATGGCAAGATGTCATGTAAGCCTTTCTAAGATGTGTGCAGGTACAGTATTTAGGGTCGGTCATACACAGTTCCAGCAGCTCTCAGAGCCCAACACAATCACAGTAATTAGTTAAATTAAGAAAAACAACGATAGTTACTTCAGGTTACTGATTTGCTCTTATAGCAAAGCGGAAAAACGAGACATTACATGGTCTGTGTTCAAAGCTGTGCTGTAAAAGCTTCTCTGTAAAACATGAAAGAGTAAGAGAGTTAAGAGTAAACCCTAACTGAAATCTTATTTTAACAAATGAGACTTAGATACCTAAACGTAACTACAAGCAAACCTCCAGTCTCTAGAAACAGGTTTCTAGATTTGTACACCTCCCCATCCACCCAAACCCTGACTGAATATACACCAGGCAGCAGTTATGTTCCCTGTGAAACAATAAGAAAGATTTACAATTCTTCGAGAAGGCATTAAAAGGACAGGTAAAAATGAAAAATGTATGAGAGCTCAGACATATTGATTTACAGCATTGCATCTTGGGATACTGTATTTATTACCCCATTGAATTCTTACAGCATGCTCTTCAGGTGTTACATCCTGCTTGCAGGCAGATCTCCACTTGCGTCACTGATGTATTTTCTGCCTATCACACATTTGACCTCCCGCAAGCTTCCTGCCAACAATGTACCAAGAAAATCTCTTCAATCCAGTTGACTTTTTGTTACAATCCTTTCTCATTTTAGCCCCCCCCCCTTCTCCCATGTTGTAGAATTGATATGAAATAGCCTTTAGATTACACAGACATGTCTCTATGGGCCAGTTCGGTGGAGATTGCCCATCTGTATTTTAGAAGACAGAATGAACAGAAGCACTTGAAATTCTGCTCTCAAACCTGATGGAAGGTCTCTGACAATAGTAACCGCAGGGCTCAGCCAATTGCTTGCACTTGTCTGCCCAGGTTAACGTTGGTATATTCTAACAAGAAAAAACACCTGTGAACATTTGCCATGTCCAATTATTCTACCATAGTCACATTACAGGCATATCTGCTCTCCTGTTCTGTTGAAAGAAAATTGCTGTGGTCTAAAAAATGCATGCAGACCTACTGATTCACAAATAGCAGGCAGGCAGCAGATTAACTGCAACAGTTGGCTGTTGAAAGGCCCTTTTTTTCAATCATCAGGAGTGAGGGTTTTATTTACCACCGGCATGAATGCAGATGATTGCTGTAAGGAAGTATGCCAGCGCAAGAAGCAATATCCCCGCCATGTTTTACTGGAAATCCAGCAGGAAAATCCCCTTTCTCCGTACAAAGACAGGGCACCATGTCATGTAACATTAATGCTGTTAGATCAGGGTAAATCCCGGCTTGGTTACAGATGTGTTTGAATTATTCAGTGGTGTGATAACTTGAATCAAAATTAGTCTAACTGACTATGTTTTCCTCCCTTTCCTTTCTTTAAAGAGTTTCTGAATAAGAAGTGTCTCTTTATGTGCATGTGAACAAATTAGATCATCAACTTCCCCATCAAATATGCACTACTGCATGATTATCAGAAACATGACGCACTAAATAAGCTACTGGTTCAGGAAAATGAATCGTGTTTTGAAAATACACTTATTGAGTTTCTTGCCTAAAGTTAAATTATTTGATTGATACCCCTCTCATGACGATACTGTAAATATGATGCTACACCATTAGCTTGTTAGCTAAGCTTAGGTCAGATATTGGAAACAGGGGCAAAGAGCTAGATTTGCTTAGTCAAAAGCTAACTAAAGTACTAGCGCTTTGAAAGCTTTTTATCACTATGATAAGTCTTGTTTTTGTGTAATTTTCAAGTTTCACAGCGGGCAATAGGGTGGACTACCTTGGCTACAGTCACTTCCTGTCCCTGGATCAGCTAAAAATTACCTCTTATATAAACACATTGTGTCATTTTTTATCTTTGGTTTTTGTACTTCTTAAACCAAGAGAGATATAGCATGTTAATTTGTAAGTGTTGGATGTGCCAGTGGATTAATTCCGTAGCTAGAGACTAGCTGTTTTCAAGTCTTTCTGCTAAGCTAAGCTAACCAGCTGCTAATATTTAACAGAAAGATATGAGAGTGGTGCCAGTCTTCTCTTTTACCTTTGAAAGAGAAAGGGAATACGTGTATTTGTTTAGTGGCTATCTAAGTTTGGGGTTAGCTTGTTGGCCGGTTAGCTTTTTGGCTAGTTAGCTCTGAACAGCTTTCCCCCCTTGTTTTTCTTCTCCTGAGCGTTCCCCAGATCTGAGAACATGTTAAAGTGACAGTCTCTACAGGCCTCACAAAAACTACGAAAAAAGTGTTGATGGTTATAGAACATGCTCTGTTTCAGCCTGAATATCAGCACTATAGCACAAGTAATGGGAACACAACTCATGGGTATAGTCCAATTACGTATAATTGTATGACACTTTTCCCTTCGTGTTTTTTTTGTTCCACTGGGCTTTGTAGTACAGCAATCATAAAACATCAAAGCGGTTAAAGGAGATAAGACATTCTCCCTTTGAGGTCGACTCTACTGTATGGAAATTATATTTGATCTCTGTTCATCTCTTCTCTCTGCGGTCTGAGCATATTTTTCGAGTTTAATCCAAGTGGGGAACCATGAAAGGGACTCTGAATGTTAACACAGAAACTTGATAAAAAAATATGGAGTACAAACTGTTGGAACTACGGTACATATTAATTCAAAAATCCTCCATTTCAATTTGTCTCAGTCTTTAATCTTCCCCTAGCATTTCATCGATATCATCTGTTTGTCGGTTTGCAATCAATGCAATCCTGCCCTTCAGCAACCTGGGAGTTACCTAAGCCAAGATGAATGCATTGTAACCTGACCACACATATAGATTCATCAGCGGTGATGAAATAAAGAAACAGAAAGTAAACTTGACAAAGGCTTTTTGTTTTGCTCACTGTGGCTCTCTTTTAGTTGCTATTCCAGTCCCGCTCTTGCACACCTTTTCATACGCAGACGGATGTTAGTGTAGATGTACGTGAGGAGCAACACCTTTCTTCTCTTCCTTGCCCTCTGGAAATCGACCTTTGCTTCAGGAAGAGAGATAAAAAGTTTGAGACAAAGAGAGGATGACTTTTCTTGTGTAACAATCTCAGCTTAATCACAACACAAAACCAGTCAGTCTGTCCAGGAGGAAATTATAGAAGACCTCAGAGAAATGTTTGAAGTAAACTCTTTGTCATTCTTTTCCAGACTTGGAAGTGAACTCTTTTATGCTTTGCATCCACCATTCCTCCTCTGTGTGTTTAAAGCCCTTTAAGCCCTGCGGTTCCACCTCAATGCATAACGAAGCTCCGCCGTCATGCAGCCTTTGCCATTTTACATTGGACCAAGTAACGCCGGCGTAAAGCCGCCCCAGTGTCTGTTTTTACAAAGCGTTGTGGAAGCAAAACGTGCGCGAGGTGTAAACAAACAGTAAATATGCACACACGGCGCTGTTCCACCCTACCGGCTCCGCTGTTTACACAGACGTCGTTTGGCCTCTGCTTCTATATCTGATGCCGGCTCAGAGGCGTAACGACTTTGCCCCACCGATTTATGCCTCGTAACAGAGGCGTAATAATCCCGCCTTTAACTGGCAGTGTAAAAGGTACCTAGAAGCTGGCCACCATTACCCATTTTCAGATCAGTCACTGTTTGTCATACCTACTGATATTCAACAGGAAGTTCAGTTAAAGCCACTTGACTACTGCTCCAAAAATGATTATCTGTTCCCACAAAAACAAAAACCTATCAACCTTACACTAAGTTAACCACTGTGAAACACAGATGGAGTCGTATTTGGTTCTTGCAATGAAGAAGATTGTACTCTCTGCCCTTTTGTTTTAGAAATACACGTTGCTATGATAACAGCTGATTGCAGCAAATTGTTTATCAGTATATAAAAGTGTAAAAATTAAAATGTGTGAGCCAAAAAAAATCACTAAATATTTGAGCAGGTGTGTGTGACTGAAAAGCCCTTCATTGTTAATCAGGTGGATAACATACCCATAGAAAGGTTTGACGTTCGGCTTGGAAATAGGAAATTGAAGGAGGATATTTCAGATCCTATGGCAGGTGGTTTCAGTTCATGGGAGCGGAAAACAAAGAGCTGCACTACAGTTTGGGAGTCGACTCGTGATATTTCTGAAAGGCCAGTTTCAGGTGACCTGAGCAATCTGGGAAATCACATCTGACGGCTATGTCAGAAATGTGGTGTAATGTGCCGGAATATTCAGAGCTTTTTTGACAGTCATCATCATTAAAATGCTGCTCATTAGACAACATTACCAGGCTTTAAAATCCATTCAACACCATGCTGAATTAAACCCATATTATCTTATTAAAATAAATTAATCTGATTCCAAGCACCACTTAGCTAAACCTCAGCTGATAAAAAACACACTCCATTCTTTAGCTTTAGGCTTTAGGCTCATTTAAATGCAGTGTTATTCAGTGGTATTCTCTGCCCAAACAGCTGAGATCACACTCAGGACCACGTGAGCATAACGACCCATCAGGACCAGAGGGTACTAACGCCACTCGTTGCCATTAGGTCAACAACCCAGATTAAAGACTCTCCCTTGATTACACAACGATTAGCAAACTAATGACCTACAGAGGCTTATTTGTAGCTCTGTCCACCAGTCGGTTTAGAACTGAAGAAGCCTTTCAGATGAGAGGTGAATCCTCTTCAAGAACTCCAATCAAGTCCAGTTGCCTTTTGGATTAAGTTTAGAACTACCATGCCCTGGATGACTGAAGGGGGCTTTCACATTAGGGACCCGGGCCTCGTTTGATTAGTGTGAAGACTGTGTACCGTACCCGGGAATGGATCGGTCCACTTGTTCTGGTCTTGAGTACGGTTCATGTGTACTCGGGTATGTTACGCAGCTAACCGTACCAAAACACAGAAGTGGACTGCATTTTAAAATGTCTTCTCAGCCGATCTCATCCTCTGAACTGCACGGCCATGGCTGATACCGTAGGAATGTAGGTGAGAGGGTCATTCTTGAGATTTTATTCAAAATATGAATAATAGTCGGCATAGTGCGAAGGTCAGCTCCATTGTATGGGCTCAGGATCATGTGATTCACACGCTTTTCGACACTGGAACGACAACATAAACAATGTTTCATAGTTGATGATAGTCTTCTTCTCCTCCTTGTTTTTGGGGTGCATTATTGCCACCATCTGCTTCGGAGTCCTCTCGGGTATGGAACGAAATTATAAATGTGAAAGCTGACAGGGCCCTGTGATCGCCTGGTGACCAGCCCAGGGTGTACCCCGCCTTTCGCCCAATGACAGCTAGGCTCCAGCCTCCCCCGCGACCCTGAACAGGATAAGCGGTATATAAACTGGATGGATGGATGGATGGAAAGCTGACAGGCGGGGGAGAGGGGGGGCAACCGTACTCCGAAACGCACCGAAACGCAATACAGCCACAATGGATGCAACATAATCCCTTGGGTCTGCCAGAGAGGGTAGGCGGAGCTAAGCCGCTGCTTTTCCGGTCTCTGCAAGTGTTGCGAGTAAACAGTAATCTACTATGGCTGAACAAACAAAGAAACGATCGATAACTACTGATACAACTTCAAAAATAGGTGAAAATCCAAAGAAAAAGAAACAAATTTGATGCTTAGATGAAGGCAAACAGTCTAAAAAGGAAAGCGACCGTCTGCAAGGAATCAAGAGTTACAACCGGAGCCAACCGTCCGTTTCCTGACTTGGTAGACCAAAATATTATTTGATCTTTCCTTTTTTACTCTTAAAATATTTCTTAACTGTATGTCATACAGTACAAACATTACATGAACAAGAAAAACAACCCTTTTGTCTTCCTAGCGCTCTCATTATGCAACATTTTGATGCGACTGTCAAACTGAATTCTTCAACACTTTGAATCCACACAGCAGAGGTCGTGTAGAATAATTGAAAAGAAAAATACATTATATTTCCAATTGTGGAAAATAATTGTACCAATAACTTTGGGGTCCACACATACTCATGGAGCAGCCATGCCACTGCCATAACAACAATATAATATCTGAAAATAAGACATCAATTGAAATACAAGCTCTGACTTTCTCATTATCCCCCATAATGAAACATGGGTGGCAGGCGGTGAGAACCTTTCTACATCTTAGTGGGTTTTATGTGTGTGCACTCACAGACCTGAAAACAGTCCCCTAATGTTAACTAAACCTCTTCTGTGATACAGGATTCACTGTCATACACTCTCATATATATATATATATATATATAGATTAAAAATGTTTTTATTTTCTACCTTTTCTTTAGTCGTTTGAGTACTTCATATATTTGGTTCAAGGTCTCTTATATGTTTCATGTTAGTGAAAAGGGGGAAATATGACTTCACTTAGTCTCTTCAAGAAAATGTATTCTTTTTTTAAATGATTGGTCCTTGTGTCCTTGTCCACATGCATCACGTTTTTTAAAAGCTTAGGGGACACCCAAACTCAGCAGAAGATCCCACACATTTCACCTGTAAGGATTATGAATAATGATTACTTTTTTATTGTATAGTTCTTAAAGCACGTGTCAAAATATAGCTCTCCTGTCGAGACTGTGGTAAAGCAGACAGAATATTTAAGAAGCCAGCCATGTAAACTATATGGACTGTATTAAGTTCAGTCCAAATATGGAGCGTTTAAACAAGACCCAAGAGCACCTAGCGCACATCTTTCTACAACTCAAGTTTATTTATGTAGCCTAATGAGAAACTAGACATCCTTCATAATGATGGGAAAGTGTATTAACATGAAAGCAAACAGCACAACGAGATGTCCAACACTTTGTTCTGTCTGTCACTTAAATTGATGCCACTAACATTAACAGAGCACAGAGCGTGTGCGTGATAGCTTCTCCCTGTGTGCCAGAGACCTTCAATGTTGCTCAGAAAACCTGGGCCTGAACTTTATTTTGTGTTAATCCCATGAACAATGTCCTGCTGTGTATAAATGCGCTGAAAATAGTCCCCAACCAATGCACAAGTTTTTTTCCTTTTGCTTACCTGAAGAACTTATGGAGCCCTTTACAAACGTAACAATGTATTTGTAAGCAATTTTCTAAAGACTTCGAAGTGGGATAAGTAGAGTACAGCTACACTTTCGACAGCATGAGAGCCAAACACCCTCTCATTTGAAAAAAATACAGCTGAAGTCAAGAAATGTAACAGCCACCTCACTCGTGGTTAAACTATAAACCAGCACAAAAATGACAATTACCAACATGTGCAGAACATATGTTCTAAACAGACACGTTAAAAATACTAACAAAATATTTTTTTTGCATTTTGGAAGATAAATAGCAAACATAACAACCTAATCTACTCAGTCAGCACTAGGCAGCAGGCATGATGGGAAATTAGGACGTCCCTATCGCTGCCAGAGTGCGCGTCACAGCTGAGCAGAGCAGCAGAGACAGGAAGGGAAGCATTATCTTTCCCATACAGAACGAAACATTGTGAACAACAAACTCGTGTTAAAATCACAGTAATCAGCCAAAGAAAGCTTGCTTTCAGAGCTGTTTCTACCCTCTGCGCATCTAAACTGCGCTGACGAGATCCCGTGTGTACAGTCTGGCTCTCAGTTAGTTTTAAGTTCGATAATAACGAAGGTACAGGAGCTTTAAGCTTTATTGTCTGCTAGTTTCACAGCGGTTACGCTCTCAACAACAAGCTTACACGTCTACACCTCTGTACAACCCCGCAGGAAGATACAGGGTTTTGTTTTAATAAGCCATCATCGCGCTGCTGCCAGGTGTGTGCGTCTATCTACTCCACCCTCAGCACACCTGCAGCTCCTTACAGCAGTGAGACACACATGCGCGCGGACTGTTCTCATTCACAGAACGGCAAATGAAGACGTCTTGTGAAGTCCCTTTCGCGTCACATAAAGATGTTAAAGTTACGATGTTGCGGTGTTACAGACAGACAGAGAGCAGAGCAGAGAGACAGCCATGTCACCGTGATGCTACGTGTTGATTGAGTCCCGACCTGCGGACTGTTGGCTGAGCTCCAGACCTCTGCCCCGCGATAGACAGTCCATAGATCGTCCAAAATGCCCCAAACAGAGCAGAGTAATAAGAATAGAAACACAGAGGAAGGGCAGATCCTCTGCAGATACAGACACCAGCTCACACTTCTCCTGGATTATGATGTTGATTCATAGGGAATATCCTGCGCAGCATCAGTCTGTCAAATGAGCTGGTCTGTGTGGTCTGGTCTTTAGTGACTTTTATCTTCAGCAGCACTGTGTGAAGGTGGGAAAAACAAGAAAATCATTGGAATCTGTCATGAGTCATTCTAGTTTAGTTATGTTTTTGTCTTGTATTTCGGTGTTCAGTTATTATTTCTTGATTTACCTTGTCACTTTGTCCCTTGTCATGAGTTTTCATCGTTTAGTTTTGTATTTAGTTTATTCTGTGTTCTTGTCAGTGTTTAGTCTTGTTTAGTTAAGTATTTCACTTGTGTCTCTTTGGTTAGATCATTTCCTGTTTTACTTTGTCACCTTGTCTCTCATGTTGGTCCACTTCCTGCCTTTGTGTGTTTTCCCGCCTGTTTGATTCTGTGCCCTGCCCTGATTGTTTTCACCTGCCCCTTGATTGTCTCACCTGTGTCTGATTAGCCTCACCTCCTAAGTTTATTTAGTCTTTGTGCTCCCCTGTCTTGTGGCCTGTTCATTGTCATCCATCATACGTGAGTCTATGTCTTCCATCGTGTGTTAGTCTATGTCCATGACCTTACTCTGGATTGTCTTCGTGCCGTGATTTCCTCGTGTCTCTTGGATTACCTGTTCCTGGTTTTGTTTGTGAGTTTATTGCTGTGCCTTTTGATTTTCCTTTTTTGCCTTCTGTTGGAGTTTAGATTTGGTTTTTGCATTTTTGCCTTTTGTTTATTAAATCCATTATTTCAGTCTGCATCTGGGTCATCACCTTTTTGTTTAAATCAAAACCCTGACAGAAGGCAAAAAGGAAAATCAAAAGGCACAGCAATAAACTCACAAACAAAACCAGGAACAGGTAATCCAAGAGACACGAGGAAATCACGGCACGAAGACAATCCAGAGTAAGGTCATGGACATAGACTAACACACGATGGAAGACAGACTCACGTATGATGGATGACAATGAACAGGCCACAAGACAGGGGAGCACAAAGACTAGATAAACTTAGGAGGTGAGGCTAATCAGACACAGGTGAGACAATCAAGGGGCAGGTGAAAACAATCAGGGCAGGGCACAGAATCAAACAGGCGGGAAAACACACAAAGGCAGGAAGTGGACCAACACGAGAGACAAGGTGACAAAGTAAAACAGGAAATGATCTAACCAAAGAGACACAAGTGAAATACTTAACTAAACAAGACTAAACACTGACAAGAACACAGAATAAACTAAATACAAAACTAAACGATGAAAACTCATGACAAGGGACAAAGTGACAAGGTAAATCAAGAAATAATAACTGAACACCGAAATACAAGACAAAAACATAACTAAACTAGAATGACTCATGACATATTTTGACAGAATGAACAGGCCAAACATGGCAGAATCAGCATCAGCCACAAAAATCGAATATCACTCTGGCTCTAATAATACAGACATAGATTAATGTAGCATAGTAATAATCAAACAACATTCTATGCTTTAATGAGGGGATGGAGCGGGACAGAAGCTCCCTGTTATGGTGAATAGTTTATTGAACTTGGAAGGGTGGTCTCATATGAGCAACTTTTCTATAGACAGACTGACTGGGAGGATTACATAGTATGCACAGAGTCTATATATAATGCAACCCCTTAATGCCATTGCTGAGTGTATGAGATTATTTTTTACCACATTTTAAATTATTTATTTATTTTTTAATTTTCTTTCTTTTTGATAATATGTCATTATTATGCATTTATCATTATTAACAAACGCTATCTGTCTCAATGATTTATTTACCTCAATAAAAAGATATCTGCATGCAAGTGCAGCTAACAATCAGCTCCTGATCTAATTTTAAATTGAGATTTAGATTTCCCGACTTCCTTGAATGCATCATTATTGAGCCGAAGTCCGTTCAACAAACGAGCACTTTAAAAGTTGTTTTCTTCTCCTCTTGAGGACAGACCTGACGAAGCTTCATTTTTAATTTTTTACTAATCTGCATCATGATGTTGTTATTTCGGCAAACTTACGACCCGTTAATTGCAAGTAAATCAAAAGAAAAGCTAAGGTTCATACCGCTGTAGTTAGCCAGAGGGAAGTCTCTGTGTAACTTACTATTTACAATGAAACTGAGACTCAGCAGAAACAGATAAAAGGGCGCTCCTCCAGATGATTTAATGAACCAAATAACTGTGGCGTCTATTTTGCAGACATATCTGGAGGGGGGGCAATTAAATTTCGCTTGTGATCTGAACACAAGGTCGCTTCTCAAGTTGTTAAATGGACTGTAAACATTGCTAACCGCTAGCTACACCGGAAATACAGAGAAGTTCGACTGGTCCAGTTGCCTTTTGAATTAAGCCTAGAATTACCATGACCTGGATGACTGAGAACCTTCACAGACATCAAAAGACTAAATTATCATACATGTATTCTCTGCCATCCTTTCAACCGTTGCTATGAACATAGCAGCTGAGTGTTAGTTACACGTTAACAGAACAGTATTTGACTGATAGAGTGTGTATATTTTAAAATAAACACCACACTGGACTCTTCTTGGTCCCCTCTTGTCCCCCTCAATGCTGTAATACACAGTTTGAAGAGTCTTTGGCAGCAGCGCACGTTACATTCAAAGGAAACATTTACACAGCACCCAGAAACTGCTGTGGTGTTTACATCTCTGACATCAAATGTGACTTCTGTCTCCTTGATAGAATTAGAGACTTACTGTAAGAAGTAAAAAATAAGTAAAACACTGACTGACTGCTTCATCATTGTAGCCACCTACCACAGTTTACAGCATTGCTTCTGTTGTGCCTAATAGCTTGTTTGAAACTCTCAAAACAAGGAATGCCAGGACCTGTGTTTGGATTTCACGAAGGACTCACTGACTGTCTGCTTTGTGTCTGCCTGTCCGCTCTGCCTCTGAGAACTTAGTGTTATGGATTGTGTTTCCAGTCATCACCCGGAGGAAATCGCCAGCTGCTCCTTCTGCTCACTACCAAACAGAAAGAGAGATTTAAAGATTAATTGAGAGATAAATGTATCGACAGAATTTGCAGAAAAATATATAATGCTTGTGCCTTAAAAACGTTTGCTTCAACCAGGTGTTTGGATCAATTTAATGAAACACAATTTGCTGCCAATGTAGTAGGATTGTATATAACATTAACTCCCTCCAGAAAGTCCACTAAATGACACATTTGGATTGACTCGGAGCTTAACATTTAATTCAACCATGAGGCAAAGTACCCGGAAAATTAATTTAGGCTTCTCCTTCTCAGTGTCGCACACAATAACCTCTGCAGAGAAGTCCTTTTTTAAGGCCCAATCAGACAATGATTGCTCCCTCTTAATACAAAATGTCAGTTATTAGAATTATTAGTAGACAACTATCTTTGAAATGTCTTTCCTCGAGACACTCACAAAGATGCTCAGATCCGCTCCACTTTAAAGTCCCTTTCATTACTATTATTATGCTTTTATGTTTTGGGCTCCGGCTTTTTAAAGCAATTTACCTTTCTATATCCTTTCTCTGTCTTCTTTTGGCTTAATTAAATCTGTTCTTTTCTCCTATATTTCAACAAAGTGCATATTTCAGTAATTCTATCTGGCTTTTACTCTGAAGTTTGATCTTTTGGCAGTGTCTGTCCAACTTTCTTGTTGCTACCGAGGAGACTCTTATTTTTTTCTTTTGTATTGTTGTTTTTGTCTGCTGTTCTTTGTTGTCTCCTTGTTCTTTGTAAGCATTTGTTCCAGGAGTACCTTGGAAACAAGATGATATTCAAAGGGTTTGTCCTGATACAATACATTCGATCTGACTTTAAACCTCTATTGTAGTAGCGCCTCTGTTCTTCGAAGCTTTCAGGCATTCATGTCCACGTGACAAAGCCCTCAAACAAACTTGTGATGAGATCTGAGATCAGAGGAATCAGGTAGTTGCTGTCTTGCTGCAGTGCATCACCTGCCTGTTGCCTGCAGAACCAGGTGTTACGAAAATACTGTAATTCAGAAAAGCACTGATATTAAATTCACCACATTCCTCCCCTTATATATTCACCAATTCCACACCCTCACACCCTCATGTCCTTCACGCCATCCCTCTCCTAAGCACAGCTGACAGTAACAGCTCATAAAGGTTTCTCATCACAGTTCATTTTCTCTCGCTGCTGCAGGTGGTGAAGATGATGATCATCGTCGTGGTGACCTTTGCCCTCTGCTGGCTGCCTTACCACGTCTACTTCATCGTGACGGGTCTCAACAAGCGTCTGAGCAGGTGGAAGTACATCCAGCAGGTTTACCTGTCAGTGCTGTGGCTGGCGATGAGCTCCACCATGTACAACCCCATCATCTACTGCTGCCTCAACAGCAGGTGGGTGACACCAGGGTGCTGTTGATTATCTAGAAATCAAATTGCTGCAAATGAGCATCAACACTGCTATCAAATGAGGCAACAAAAATGGAGGTGATTGTGTACATTACATCACTGAAGATTAGAACCATATAGAAAATAATAAGGCATGAAAAATGATTGGCTCAAGACAAAGAACACTGAAACTTTTATCATTATCTCCTAATGTTAGGAGAGATAAAGAGATGGGAACAAACAGAGATAAACCATTAAGAATCCAATCACTTACAACAAGAATATATCTGCTTTCAAAAGGTGAAATACCTCTGTAAATATCTGTCGATATATGCCCAGAAACTTGGATTTGAGGCAGCTGTTTCGTGTGCCAGTGAATGCAGCCTTTGTGCATTCAGAAAACGATTTGCAGACAGGAGTTCAAGTACCGTCAGCTCACTAATGACTACTCTGATTTGATATTGAAAATATCCAGAAATATTGCACTTCAGCACCAATTGACCTCGGCTCCATCACTGTGAAAACATTCAGTTGTGCGTCACATTCAAGGACACCTAAACGCACCCTTCTCAGCTGAAGAGCCAACCTTTGAAACAACACTGCACACGATGTGTGCTGCTTTGTGGAAAAGAAAATGTGCAGCATGTAACAGAAAATATATGTTTTTTAAAGGACTACAGGATTTAAGGCAGATTTTCTTGTATAATTGAATCTCTCCCCTGCCTTCTCTTTGCCTCTCTTCCCCTCTCCATCTTGATCTGGCGACAGGTTTCGTGCTGGCTTCAAACGAGCATTTCGTTGGTGCCCGTTCATCAAGGTGTCCAGCTATGACGAGCTGGAACTACGCTCCACGCGGCTGCACCCGACGCGTCAGAGCAGCATGTACACGCTGTCGCGCATGGATACAACGGTTGTGGTGGTTTACGACCCCGTTGAGGGCAATGGCGCTGCTGGTGGCGGTGGCTCTGGCAGGAAGAACTCCCTACCCTCCAGGAAGAGAAGCTACATCACGTCTCGCCACGCTGAGATCACTGGGTGCAACGGTGGCAGCGTGAAAACGGAAAACGGAGAGGCTCCGAGCGCTCAAGCGGAGGAGTTCTCCTGAAGGGTGATCCCATAGACTTACACACAGACATGTGCATGTAGGAAATGTATTCACATGCATAATTCTCTGTACATACAAACAGTGCATGTCATGTTTGCTTAATTTAGATGTAGAAGCATTGTTTCAAGGTGAGAGTAATCGCTTTAACATACAGAGGATTAGGACATGGACACAGTCCTGGGGGGATTATGGAGCTAGTTTACTGGGCAGAGGCTTCGAAGACCAAGGAGGCATTTTGAAGCGAATGTCACAGACAACTCTCATTTAAAAGTCACAGATGTTTGTTGGTTAATATATATGGAGTCCAGATTGAGATCCAAACTAATTTTTAATCATGTATATACAAGTTTTTCCAACAGAATTCAGCTGAATAATTTGAAGTGTGGCGGTGTTAACATGCAGATCCAAAGAGGCAGCAGCATCAGGAGGAATACTGCATGCAAATTCCACTTAAATTTATAAATCCTTCAAGGCTCTTCCATCCTGACGCAGGGGTGTTTGATTTTAGCATAAAAACCTCTAAACAACAGGAGAAGAAATCATCTGGTGGTTGTGAATTGCAGCTTGGGTGTTGCGACTGCTTTAGCCAAAACCTTTGGGAAAGATTTAAACTCGTAACACCAGAACTTGCAACTTGCAATATAGAACAGGGAAGTCGGTTCCCTATTAAAGGGCCCATTGCCTCATAATCTGATGCAGGCTTAACAAAATACAATCTGAATCATGCTAATCATGTTAAGTGTGATAATATAAATTTAATTTTGGCGTTGGTTTTGCCCTTATCCAATCAGAGTCCCTGTGCATTAATGAAATGCTGTAACAGCCAAACATGCAGCTAAGATTAGCAGATTTCAAATTGCTGATTGCGAATGTATCAGTTAATCAGTTTTTAAATATATACACTATATGATAGTGAGACCATCCCACAGCGGAGATAATATGAAAACACGTCATGGTGATTGTAATCATGTAAGTATGTCATAGTTTTAAATCATAAGTATGAACTAGAGAGGATGCACTCTGCATATATCCCCCTGAAGCCTGATGGAGAACCACCAATGGAAAATGTGTCGACTGATCTTGCAAGTTTGAGTTTGGCTTTCTGTTATGTAACTGTTGTAAGTAACATGTCTCCTGGTGACTGGCAACAAGCCAGAGGCCAAATCCAGCAAACATTAGCAGCAGGTTAATAAACAGGCGGTGGGAGAATGAGCAGCTAAACAGTGAAGTGCAGTCAAGCTTTGTTTTTTAACGTTCTCTTAAATGCCGTTGCAGAATGTGTCATCATGAAGCAGGACGGTTTCTTCGCTTTCTTGCTGCTGTTGGTGTTTTGGTAGTTTCTTCCAGCTTGCAGTTATCTTGTGTTGCATCTTAATTAAACTCCCTGCTAGTGTGCGTGTCAAGTGTCAGAGCTGCACCGAGCTACGCGCTGGGATTTGCCATGTTGGGTTTTGCAGTATGATAAGTGGAGAAATACAGGGACAAGTAGGATTATATTGACCGTAGATGAAAGCAGTCTCCTCTGACTCAATATACAGCAACACACAAACATGAACACTAATAAGGGGGGAAAAAACCTTTACTGCATGTGCTCGAGTGTTGGCATAATGCTACATTTCTTACCATCAGTGTCTTGTTGTTTTTCCACCAATGAGATCTTCTTTAAAGCTCTGAAAATGTAAAAAAAAAAAATATTATTTTGTATTACATAAAATAATGACATCATCATGTATGGAAAATTACTACAGCTTAAATCTGCCACACTAAGTAGAGCAGCAGCTGCAACAGAAACAAGTCTTTAAGTATTCTTACCAACATTTCTGAATGTTCAGACTTCATGAAAGTATTTACTCAAGAATGTGAAAAATATGTTGTGCATTTCAGTGTATTTTCAAGCTGCTATATATAATCATTATGTTGATGGTTAAATATTTGTGTGGTATTCTAGTTTTTTCACGTTTAGCTGTATAAATATGTGTTTTGTATGAATGTACAGTACAATGTGTGCCTCTCTCTTTGAAGTTGTGACCAGATTATTTGTTGTGTCTTAAAAGGATGATAAGTTAATTTCTACTGTATTATCATTTAAACAAATAACTGTTATTGTTGTTTGCAAATGACTATTTTTGAATTCTAAGATGAGGAATTAGCAGGAACCCATTGTTATTGACGAGTGACTTTCAATTCTATACCGTATTTCTTATAATAAGACCTCCGATGGGGTTGTCATTGCTCTGCAGTGGTCAGTACTGATGTATTTGCGTAATGTAGCTTTACTGCAACAGTCTCATGAGTGTTCACGACATGCTTATGAAATGTAGATGTGACTTGTTGCAAATGCAGAAAAAAAAAACATCAACTGAGCAATAGTGTTTTGTTTCATGTGTGTAATAATTCGCAACCTAACCTAACTCACTATACTGCATTTAACAGACTAAAAATACACTTAAATGTTTAATATCTATAAATTTGAGGCTCATTTCTGACCATTTAAATGCAGTTCAGTGTCGTCTCTTCACTAATCTCAGAACCCGTCAGTTATCGTCTGATGATGGTATAGCCTCTTAGCGCTATGGACAATTTAGGGCCCGATCAGACGCCTGCAAAACGCGAGGCGCACCGCACTGCCTTTTTGTGAAAGTAAACACCCGATCAGACAGAGCGCGTTTTAGCAGCTGGGGGCGGCTTTTTTCTACCTACTGTTGTTTAAGGCAACCACCGAATCATTAGCTGTCATTAACCTAACCGTTACATTGTAAACTGACAGAAGGCTCGCCTCTCCTTTCATCCGATTGGACAATGAGAAAAAACGCCCATGACGTCGGGCGCTTTTCTGCTTTGGGTGGAAGTTTTTTCAACTCGAGGCGCACAGAGCAAAGCAAAAGCAGCGCGCAAAAAGCGTTCCTCTCATTTAAAACAATGACAAAAAAGCCGCCCCCAGATACAAGAATTGAGTTGGAGTGGACAATGTCTACAACTGGATAGTTCAAAGAGGGGGTATTATGCTGTTTTAAGACATATATATAATGTTACAATGTTGGATGCCCATACTAAACGTGGGTGAAGTTTCACAAAAGTATGCTGCCCAAAAAGTCTGCTGTAAATGCTCACTTTCAGACGGACTTCTCCGGATGCTTCACTTTGTGATGTCACAAATTCACTTCCCAAAGGACAAGAAAAGCAATAACAATAATAACAATAACTTTATTGATCCCCAAAGGAAAATTCACTTGACATTTTGACAGACATTCATTTCAAATCAAAAAAGTGAAGTTCACTATTTGCCGACAATTCTGTAACACGGCCACAAGGTATGCCAATCAGAAGACAGCAGGCTTGTAGGGGCGGAGTTTCTTAAAGGGACAGAGCTGAATGAGTTGTTTCAGGCAGAGGCTGTATGAGGGCCTGCATAGAGCACCAGTGTGAGTTTAACTGTAAAGTATGCTAAGGTACCCCACAGGTATCACAGAGTAAAATATGAAGCTTTAAATTAGCATAATACCCCCCCTTTAAGATTAGATACTTACATGCAGATGTCTGTTTATAGAAATTAATTAAATACCAAATCATCGTCAGACGATGCTAGTGGATTCTGGGGATGCATTATTGCCAAATATGTTCCTCCTTGTTTGAAGTCAACACTGACATTTTTTTGCATACAACTAAACGTTAGTGGACAGTGATAAATGTTGCGAATTATAACATTACTTTGAGGTTTATTAAAGTGTCAATATGTGTTGTTGTCTCTGTCTTGGTGTACAAAATTTGTTAATAAATCATTCATACTGTAACATCATTGGAGTCAAAGGATTACAGCAGCAGATGCTAGCAGGTTCATGCAGTTCAAAAGCAGCCAATATGGCCCTGTGTCAAACTTCCATCACACACACACACATACCCCTGAGTCCACCAGTGTTTTCTTTTGGATTTGATTTCTGTATCATCACAGTGTATAATCTGTCAAGGGACCCACCTGATCCATGTTACTTTTTTATCCTCTCCAGCTGTTGCAGATGATGAATGATGAACCCCGATGGGAGCCATTTTTCAAAATATGTCAGAAGTGCAGACACACTTCAAAATCTCATTGTTGTTAAATCACACAAGTGAGTACATTGGGGTTCGGTGTGTGTGGACGCTGGGCTTAAAGGTCAGAGGAGTATCACAAAAGGGAGAGATGATATAAAACACAATGGCAGGCAGATTTACCTGAATCAAAGTACAAAAAGTCATGTTGAATTACTGAGTGAAGATGCTGCTAGTCCTCCGAATAATAAACAAACACAGAGCGTGTAACCAGGCAACAGTCAAAAGACGACAGCCTTTGATATTTCATCATTAGTTCTTCCATTTTTTTCTTAACAATTTTGCTGTGATTACTATAGTTAAGAGGCGACCAGCAGCAGTGGTCTCACAAGCATTCATCAAGATTAGTTTCCAGAAAAAGATCACTTATGGAACCTCAGAAATCAAGCAATGACGCAGAATCCAGTTGGTAGCTGATGACGCGTTGTTTCTCTAAGTAGACACCTGTTGTCCAGGAGATCACGGTTTCATTTCTGAATGAGAGAAGCTGAAGCAGTAAGAAAGGTCGAAGGCAGAGAGATAGGAGTGTATGACAAATGTTTCTTAAAATGTATTATATATTCGCACAACACATTCAATTTGTTTAGCAAAAGTAAAGTAATAGAATAAGGGGATATTCTGATTGTCCCCCTCTGAGATTCTACCTGAGAAACTAATGGCAGATTTCAGCATAGAGAGCCGGAAGATAAATTTCTCAAGCACATATAACCTCCTCAGGTTGTTCAATTATTCATCATGGTTGTATTTAACTCCACAGAGAGCTCTGTTCAGTAAGGCAATAGGTATGCAGCAGCATGCCTCTGCTGCTCATTGTTTTATAGCACAATCTGCTGCTCTGTGACAATGCATGAAAGTGCATAAAGAACAACATTCATTATATTCAAGATGAGCAAGCATTCAAATCACATACATCTTCCACTGTTTGTCATTAAAGAACTGACATATTTATGAAGGATACAGTCATATGGGGGCTTTCATATCGATTGATTCCTTGTGGTGAGGCTCGGTAAATAATACATTTGGAACCTCTGCACAAGTATCCGACACAGAGTGTAAAGAAGAAGAGCTATTTCAGCCTGCGAGGAAGCACGGATCTGCACCACTAAATAAGGCAATTGTTACAAAGCAATCTGCGCCTGCAGCGTAGGGCTCAGAGGGAGTGCTGCTCTGCTGGTCTGTGTCACACCACTTGGCAGGTCAGTCGCTTTTAGAGCTGCCTCTCACCCTCCACGCGGAGAGGCCGGGTCGCATAAAGCTGTCCTGTACTTAACTACCAAAATACACACGTCATGTCAGGCGTTTTAAAGTATTTACTGCATCTTCTTTTCTCCAAGGAAAACACATTTTATGGTTGTTGCCGGTAATGTTCATGTGTGCAGTATTGTGGGTGGAGGTGTTTCAGTAATTGAACCTAACCCCGGAAAGTGTGTACTGGCAGCACTGAATACTTAAAACTTCCTCTGCTCCCGTTTCCTTGTTTAGTCTACATTAAAACCTGTAACAGTGGATATGTGAAAACTACAATCCTACTTCCATTCTGCTCACAGCCGCTTGTTCAATTTACATATTTGGATATTTTGTTCTGTAAATTAATTTATTACTGCACAGATTAAAGAACAATGGGCCTCATTCACAGACACAAATCTGTGCTTTAACCGTGCGTACGAACGTTTGATGCACAAATCTGGGATTCATCAATATGTTCTCACTTGTGTTTGTTGGTACCAATGACTGTATATACAGATGGACAACGCGCCTCCATCTGCTCCCATTGTACGTAATTGATGCCAAAATAGCCCCTGCGATAGGCGCTGCCATCTTGCGTTGGTGACGTCATACGGAGCCAGAGTCTGCGCAGTAGAGATTGACGAGTGAAGCGGCCGTAGCCACTTCCGCTAACCCAAACACACACTTAACTTACCGAAAAAACAGCAAGGATCCCGCACACCGGCGTGTTTAACAGCAGAACAGCTTCTTGTGTTGGTCTGAGGTTAGCGTTCACAGGTATGGAAACTTCAATGACTGTAGTGATTGTTTTAGTTACGTTTCTACTCGCGGATCGTCCTCCGCTCTGCTCACCTGGAACTGATTGGCTACAAGAGCCGTATTTGTCAAGAGAGCTGTCAATCATCATTTTGACAGCATCAAATAACTAATTAAAAATAAACTTGTCAGAAAAATGAACACTTGGAAGTAAATCAGCATGATAATAACGAACTATAATGACAGAAACCATGTTTGAGAAAAATTTATCGGGCGTGTATTTTGATTTTATAGTTTGACTCATGTCCCATCTGTTAACATGGAGGAGGAGGGCTTTATGACCTATACTGCAGCCAGTCAGCAGGGGGCGTCCGAAATGTTTTGGCTTCACTATTAGGGAGCTGTCATGTCGTCCATCTTTTTATACAGTCTATGGTTCGTACTCTGCGAACAGTGTAAGAACTTCCTCAGACCATACGTAAGCACAAAGGATGAAGGTCCGGCTTTCTCAGAAAATGTAAACACACACCCATATAACTTAATGCACTGCATATTTAAACTATAAATCTAAAAAAAAACTTTAATAGACAACAATTAAAACGAGGATTTACTAATGCATTGACCAAATGTATTAAATAACCATGAATTGATGCCCTTCTGTTCTTATCAGTAATAATTAAAATCTTAGTTTACAATCAAGAATATCAAAATGTACATATTAGAATGTAAAAGTTTTGACTTACTTTAAATCGTCCTCCACTCCCACCAACAGTGCCATGAAATTGCGCATCTGTTGCCAAAGCCAGCGGATTAACTGGTAGCCTAAAGGGCATGCAGGGTATAAATGACTTTGATTTACGTTCAAGAAAGGGTAAAGATGGCAGATCTAGCCTTGCTGGAAGAAATTGCAGTCCGTGCTCTCAGAAGAGAATGCATCTTCAGAGATTTTTTAGTGCTCACCTTGATGTCAAACCACTTTTTTTTTTTTTTTTTTTCACCTCAGGAGACCTCAGGAGACACAGCATTTACAGCCTCTATTATTGAAGTCCAAGCTTAATTTTTTTTTCCGACATCATGACTCCTGAGGGCATGCTTTGGAAAAGTTTGTGTTGGAGCTATTAACATTGTTTGTATAATTTTATTATTTTACATTTAGTCATTTATTTATTTCTTGTTATTTCATTTAGGAAGTTATAATAAGCTTGAGACCATTTGTTTTTTGATATATTTAAGGATTTATTTAGGCTTTTATTTTGAAATGGTAGTTTGCACCGGGTGACGTGTATATATATGGGCAGGTAGGATAGGATGGGCGGGCACTGGGAAGGTGAATGGTTTTTTACCAGGAAACGCCAGATTGTTGATTATGAGTAAAAGTTGTTAAATAAATATAAAGAAAACATATTTTTTGCCTGGACCGAGAATTTTGTGTCTTTTGATCCTGCGTACGATCCACTCTCCCCGTGCCACAGTGGCTGGTTTGATTTTGAGTTTTGTTTTTTTTTTGTTTATTGACAAGGCCAAATCACCACTAACAGCGGATGTCCTTATCTAGAGAAATGGGGGGCGTGATAGTATGCCGATTGCAGATTGCAGGCACGCGCTTGTCAATTTAGAATGATTCTGATTCACTAACATACGCACTGTGGTGAGAACAAAATTCATGAATCCAACGTTGATTTTGCGTATGCACTTCTTTTGTGCGCAGAGTAAGAACATTTCTACGCATCCCAACATCTACATGGATCAGTGTGGTGCTTAAAATCACTTTGACAGCAACACGAAGGGGTCTCTCCAAGCCTCGGAATCTAAGGAGGTGAAATGTGCTGCGAATGTGTAAATGGGTCCTGGTAAGGCATAAGATTTTGGTCCATCCAAAACCTGAATTGAAAGTCTCCTTGAATGAGAAAAGGGTCTTAATCTTAAGCTTGCTTAATCAACATTGTAATATTACTTTGATCTCCATATTTGTTTAAAAATGAGTATTTCTGTAATCTTTTAAAATGTGCATATCTTGAAAGAAAAGGAATGACGTAAGCGTGTGAAAGATGTGCTCAGGAAGTGATTTTATGGAAATTTGAATTTGAAGGTGGATTTTCATTTGACCGGTACAAACACAGGTGTGTAAAAGACCTTCTTAATGCTTTTTGTGATTTGATAAAACAGTATGACTGAGCTTCATCTAAAATAACTACTTGTCATGAAGAAAAAGTGAGGAGTTAATTGGATGCTGGCGAGCTTGTGTGGCAGCATAACCAACCTGCCAGCTGGTGTACAGCAACGAGGAGAATATCTACTGAATTAAACCACTTTGATAAGCTGTTTCGCCTGAAATCTGTCACATATTTGATTTATGAAAATAACATGTCACCATAACATCCATCATGTGAGTTTTCTCACTGACAGGTAGGCGGTTTGTTTTTTGGATTCGATTTGTTTCTGTGAATCCAGCCCTGCCACTCCTAGCTCTGCTGTCTCACCCGAGCATTAATCCTCACAGAGACAACCAGCACCAGAGGCCATGAAGCTCTCCCCCCCCCCCCCAAGTTTTGTTAATCAACAGCCAGGGTTCACTCTGAATGAACATAGAGTGCAAATTATATCACACATGCAGGAATGATTCACCTCTTCATATGTCAGTGTGAAAACCCTGTGCTCTTGTGATGTTCATATTGAATAGAAGAAATTATGAATGCAGCATTAAGCCCTGCAATGCAGCAGATCTGTTACCAAACGATAGCAAACAAGTGACAAGTTAGTAGCTACTTATGAGTAAAAAACTTATGGCTGTAAAGCTGATCTTCATCTGTAGACTCCAGCAGCACATTATCAGCAACATCATGGAGCAATGCGTCATGTGGCTTTAACGACGTCTGCTGCAGTGTACAGAAAGTTGTGAAAGCACAGGAGCCAGAATGTGCTGATCGCAGTGGGAATGTGATAAAAACTTTAATCTTGCTGACGTACTGTACATCGTCAATGCAGTGATGAATCCTGAAGAACTGATGTGCATGGAGAAGCATCTGTTACACAGAGGTACATAAAGAAAACAGCCATGCCATTCCAGTTGTCATTTACACCGTCTATGCTTAACAACAATTACAAACCTAATAGCCTTTTCATAAAGAGAACAACTTAAACCGTGTTATGATCACATTATAATGTAATCAGCCTATAGTGGAAGTATGACAATCAAGAAATACCAAACCCACTTACAAAACTATACATACCGGGAAATCGTTAAATACACTTTCAATAAGGCCTTGGTTAAATAAATGTTATATACATGAAAGAGATTCATCAAATTGTGAAACTGAGAGTTCAGACACCTAAAAGAAAATGTCAATGTTATTTAAGGTAAAATATTTCAAAAAGGTAAACTGAGTCAGCATCCGTTGAAAGACCAGGTGGTGTCTAATCAAGGCCCCCTTAATTACCTTGATTTGAAACACCTGGGGGTAAGGCCATGCACACTGAGGGTTGCCTTATAGGACTTTTTTTTTACTGAAGATACTTCACACAAAGTATGAAAAGCATGAGTGTGAAAAGTTCAATTTATGGTGGCTGAATTCCATTAAGCTTCTTTATGTTCAGGGTCTTTATGCTTTACCAGGACCCATTTACACATTTATTTATGTTCAAAATGTATTCAGTGACACAATTCTACCCCCAAGAAAACTCATAGTTCACTCCTGCATCTTAAAAGGTGTCCAGCAGACCACTTGTTTACATTTCTCATTACTGCATGTTACTTCCTGCTAAAGGAACCCATTGACTATATTCACCTGATGACAATATAGCCTCTGGGAGTGCCTAGAAACTTTTCAGGGCTTCCTGTGTAGTCAGCGATAAGACTTGCATTATTCACAGTCCGATTAGGAACCTGAGAAGCGAGAATGGAGTTGAGAGACAACGTAGTAGAACAGATCTTTAGCTGCACTTATCTGTTTATAGAGATAAATTAAAGCTTAATCGTCGCCAGTTTGTCATCGATGGGATACAGGATCGCATTACGGCAAATTTCGTTCCGCCTCTTTTGCCCTTCACATAGACTTTATTTTTGGGTACAGCCAAATGCCGCTAAAATGCTTGTGGATCATAGGGGCCCACGCTTCAGACACCAAAAATCGTGTCACTTGTCAACTAATTCTGCCTTCATATGTAAAATCTGTTGATAGAGATTATGTCAGTCAGTAACCAGAGAAGGGCCAGTTTTTTTGCACAGGCAAGCTAAGCAAGCTTCATAGTGAATACAAGCTGTTCCAACTGTTCAAACAACATTCACATTTACAAAAGATGTGTTCAAATGCATCCCAGACCACAAAGACTAGTGGTTTAGTGACTGGATCACATTGGTTCAGGTCAGACGATTTGTTACACTTTGCTTTTCCAAAAATGTCATTTTACATAAAGGCCTTTTGGGACAGAAGGAGAACCACACAATTCATTTGCAGACCCTTAATCGCACAGAAAGCCTGAGGTGGTCTCTTGAAGCCTGCAAGGATGCACAAGACAAAGACTAGGAAGTATGCCAGTGAGCAAATCTCAAATACAGAGTCATGGCCTAAGACCTCGACCTCCAACTTAGACAATAAATTACAATCGAGACCAAAGACTGCCAGGCCTGAGATATAGTATTTACAAGTCTAGTTACAAGCAGGTAGGTCTGGCACTGTTTGCCTGTAACTCAGTGAAAAGGTTAACTTGATAAATCTCTGTGTGTTCTCCATTGGTTTGGCCAGAGAAACCTTTCCAAATACAACCAAACTGCGGATAAGGCATCGTAGAAAAAGAATGTTGGGTGTTGTTTCCCGAAAGCAGACATTTTGGCTTGTCAAACACACGTGTAATTGATAACATAAATAATGGCTCCAGTCCATTTGGGTATTCCAGCTCCAGGGCCATAGTTATGCGCCAAATGTGAACACAGCAATAATTAATGGTAGGCTATAAATAACAACAGCTTTTTTCTACTAAACAAGATACAATGTCAGTGCAGCAAATACGCTATAAATGGGGGGATTTTGTGTATTCAGGTTTGATAAGAAGCAAGTTAAACTGTGTCTGATACCCTGTTTACTAAGGCATGTGTTTGTGAGTAAAAGCATGTATTTGAGTGACAGAATTCAAAATGAAGACTTCAATGCTAGTTAAATCTTCAGTGACATAGTAGAAGCCTCAAACTGTAGTGATCTAAAAATGTCTTGGGTAATGTCTCGGAAAATACAGTACTTTTTAGTGAGGAAGACATATCATCAACCAAGAAATAGAATGGGGAGATAAACTCACTGAGAAGATTTATGGTTATCTTGTTTAACACTGTTAAAATGATTAATCTACCTTATTGCCTTACCATGCAGGACAAGCTATCATGTATCGGACAACACTGATTATCGACCGTGAAGGGAAAGCAACAACAGATACATTCCTCTGTGTGTCCAACATGCAGTGTATAATTTAATCTTCAGTTTATTCTAGCATACATATGAGCAAGGGCTTGACACTAATGCTTTAAAAACAATATTTATAAAAATCATGAATGATTGGAGACCTATTAAGACTTCACACATACAAACACTGCAATACAGCACCCTGGACATGTCACTAGTCAAACAGAGTTTAACAGTAAGACAGGATGACAGAATGTGGAGCTGTTGATTTGAGGGTTTGGTTGTTGGATGTTTAAAAGTGCCAAGACCTGTCAAAAATGATTAAACACAGTTAAAAGAAAATGGGGGAAAGATAACTAAAAAAAAAAAAGACAGATGACAAACGAAAGGGAAAAACATAACTGAGTAAGGAGGTTGGTCCCCATGTGCTTCCAGCATCGCTTCAATGTACCTTGACAATGATTCTCTGCAACTGTTGGAGGAGGGAAGAACACCGTTATTTCAAAAGATATTCCCTATTTGCTGTTTAGATTATGGTGCCAGACAGGGCTGTTTAACAACGTTAAGCTGTTTAGTTGAATGCTAATGACTGCAAAGGCCAAAGCTTCTGATTTTTTAAGAAACATAACATTCCTTTTCATTGTTTTGCTGATGATGTACAAATATACTTGCCTATAAAAACACTAAGTAAAGATTCTGTGCAGCCTTTGCTAAACTGCTTGAACAACATAAAGACTTGGATGGATTTAAACTTCCTCAATCTAAATGAAAATAAGACTGAGGTCATTATGTTTGGACAACCAGACCTATTGGACGACTCTGATGCTATTCTTGGCCCCTTAGCTTCTTACAACCATCCTTGTTAAGAATCTGGGTGTGATTTTTGACAGCTCTTTCAAACTTGATAAACAAATTAGTTCTGTTGTCAAAACTAGCTTTTTCCAGCAAAGACTCTTAGCCAAGGTAAAGGCCTATCTCTCTCCCAAAGATGTCGAGAGAGTTATTCATGCTGTTATTACATCTCAGCCCGACTGCAATTCTCTGTATGCTGGCCTAGACCAGCCGTCCCTCTGCCATCTGTAGTTAGTGCAAAAAAATAACACCAGTACAAGCCTCCCTCCATTGGCTTCCTGTCCCTTCTAGAATTGATTTTAAGATTTTATTGCTTGTTTTTAAGGTTTTAAACGAGCTTGCGCCACCTTATCTAGCAGAACTGCATCTGCATACTCCAGTTAGAGCACTAAGGTCGACCAACCAGATGCTCCTGGATGTTCTTAGATCTAGACTAAAAAACTGTGGCGACCGAGGATTTGCGGTGGCTGCCCCTATTCTCTGGAACAGCTTACCTGTTCATGTAATTACTGCTCAGACCCTTGGAACCTTAAGTCACTGCTGAAGACACCCCTCTTCTCGTTGGCTTTCGACTCGAGTTGAGTCTGACACCTTGTTTTATTGTTGTTTGTACTTTGTATTCTTTTAACCTGTTTGTATTCTTTGTGCCTGTTCAGCACTTTGGCCAAATGCGGTTGCTTTTAAATGTGCTATACAAAAAAGTTTGACTTGACTTGACTGGACATAAATCTCACGCTCATCAAACTACTCAGCGACCCCTTGTGCCCTTTTTAAGGGAAAACAGTCATCTATCGTTTTACAGATATTTCATCATAAGAAAGGGAAGATCCCTCGAAACCACTTTGACTTGATTTAAAGTGACATTAACTTCCATGGGGACAAACCAGAACCAAGCAAGATTCCCCTTAAATCGTAACAGAACCACCAAATCCAATCACTCTATAGGTAAGCATTCAGGCCTATACCATCATCTTAGTGGATTGTCCAATATGCGGAAAAAATAAGGGTGACTAATCCGACCATCCAATATATTTCACTTTGTGCATTTATCTTTGTATTGAGTGGTGCTGCTCTAACATCCCTCTCTATGACTATTCTGCTGATACAGTCTGATCATGTCCTGCATTGACATTCTCAATTACCCGAGGAAGAATTGCTTCGGTTTGACGAATCCATCGCTCTAATTCACAAACATTACTGTCACCCAAAGTGCGCTGTTGACCACAATTTGTGAAACCATTTACTTTTTTCTTTCCCTTAGGTCTAATTGCAGATGTCACTTTAACATTTTTTCCAATTGAAATAGAAGCAAGATGAGAAATCTTTGACTAACGCTCCAGGCCCCCATGCCCAAACAATGCAACCTCTCCATAGTGAATAAGATCTTTTCCTTTTAGCATTTCTACACATGCCACAGAGCATGATTGTTAGTTAACTGCTTGATTGTACAATGCAGCACTCCTGTATGAGATCTTCTACAGTCTTTATGTTCCTACACTCAAGATGAATAAGCTTTATTATTGGACCACATCTGGGTGGGTTGCTGATCTAGGAAATGGCCTGTTCCTTCAAAAGAATTAAAATTCTGCGCTCTTTCTGATGGCAGCCCCTGCAAGTCTGCTCCGTCTGTATAGAAGCTCATAGCAGGAGCACCTGCCCACACTAAGCAAAAAGGTCGTCGTCTGTTACAGAGTGTAAGTGGGGTTTTTGACCAGTGGGAAAACGGCTTAATAGACTCTCCCATAAGGCTCAAAGATTCCTAATTAAACTTTCCTAGATACATTATCCAGATCTATCCATGCAATATGAGACCACTGACCACTCCAACACCCTCATCTGTTTAGCATGACCTGCATGGCTTTCTGAAGCAAGCATCACCAGCGCATTCAGTTCACTGGAAAGAAGCCAATAATTCTTGTGATAAGCATTGGGCTTGCTACTCTAAGACAAGCTTTGTCTGAACTTTGCATCCCTCTCTCCGAAAAGAACATTTCAGGGCCCAGCACCTCTTTTGAGTTCTTAGGCATGACCTTGGAGTCAATTCTTTACAGGCCTCACTGCCCTCAAATAAAATAAACACTGTCTAAATGTCTCCTGGCACAAAGGTGCAGCAAACATCAACGACTAGACCTTTGTGGCCGCCTCTATATTCTCATATGCAAATCCCTCCGATCCAACCTTTTGAATAAAGCTACAGCTGTTACCTCTCTTCACGACAGATTTGTTCTGAATGACGCCATTAAAATAGAAATGTGGGGACATTTCCTGTCTTGTTGGAATGGCATTTCCTTTTTCTACGATGATCGCTCAACCAGAAGACACTCAGCTTTCCACAGACACAGGGCCTTTTATAGGAGCAGTGGCTACGACAGGGGGAGATTGTTCACTTGTGGTTGGTCCTGTGGTTGGAGTTCAAATGTCTTGTTTCGAAGTCCTACTCTCCCAAGACCAACTTCACAAGCTATAGCCTATTAGCTTCCACTCTTCAAGGGCACTATTGCACCATTGCATGCGTTCCATGGCTTCCATGCTGTTCCTGGGCAGACATATCCCGGCTCAATTTAAAACATCCTTACAGCAGCCGACATTCCTGGTTACCACAGCATGGCTTATTCATCATTTGGTTTATATTTTCAGATATTCAGGCCCCAGGATTCAATCTCTATCCCATGCCAGACCCACCATTTTCAGCCAAAACGTACAAGTACGCCACAGCTGAGAAAACTCTCTAAAGTTTCACGAAGAGCCATCTCAACAGCCTTGCCCCACACACTCTCTCAGCCTAGGTAATAGACTGGATTTAATTCAAGGTAAATTACACCACAAAGCAACTATAATTTCCCTTCCTAGATGTCTCGTCTATCTGCACTTTCATCAACTATGCTCATTCCCGCCAGAAAATTTGGTTCACCACCATTAAGACCTACTTCGCACGGATCAATTTCTCATCAAACCATTCTTTAGTATCCTTTGACTTTCTACTTCAAATTGCCACTTACACAAACTAATTTCAACCTTTCTTCCATTTATAATCTTTTCCATACCAAGCCAAGTCACAATCTACCTTTTTTTCTCTCTCACATTTTCGCTCCAAAGGAAAAAACAAACCACCTCTGGCATCTAGATTTTCTGTCTTGACTCCAAAGTCAGCCCATATGAGTCATCAGTAACCAAATCGATGAGTAACAGGTATACCGCTAAGACACTACTCCAGCACGTACAGAAGCAATTACAGAAATTCCTCCATATTTCTGCATATTCTCAGGTCAATATTCCAGCCTGTCCCTCTGTAGCAGCATCCACAGCAACCAGGCCTGCTGTTACAGACTGTTCAATCCAGGTCTTTAGCTTTCAGTCATCTTGGGCAAAAGTGTAGCTCCACCTGAGCTAGCTGTAATCAGGTCTGCTATAATAATGTTGTGGAGCAGGGCCATGCCTCAAGCACACCTATAATCTCCTGAGAAACCTACTTATACCCACTCAACCCATTTCGCTCTGGTTGTCTCAAGCCAACAACAAAACAATGTCTGTACATTTTCAAGACTTCAGTGCATGTGTGAAAGCCAATGTCCAAATTATTTAAAATTATTATATTATTATTTAAAAAGAGCATGTAATTGTCCACACCAGAAACAGGGGTTGAGTGCTGATTAGGTTGTTCAAGTTGCAAGGAGTTTCACTACTTGATACCACTCCTGATACGTCCTTATACATGTTGTACTGATACCAACATGAAAACAGTCAACAGTCACACAATGTCCAGAAATGATTGTCCGGGGATTGTTTTCGGAGTTCTTTTAATTAATTCCTCCCATGTTCACTCTTGTTATAGCCTTGGTCCCAGTTGGCTACGTTGGAATCACCCCTAAGATGGAACCACCACTCTCCCCGTCTCCAGTACATCCTCTAAGACCAACCTCACAGATGACATCCTTCGTCCCCAATGCCCCTCCCCTATATCCATAAATCAATACCAATACCTTTTAACCTTTAAGTGGCATATTGTTTTGGGTTAGTTCTTGTTAGGTAGCACTTCATCAAAGTTGAATATAATGCTTGCATCCTGTTTCTGGAACAGCGATGGTAAGTAGTACATTTCTCTGAATCTGTTAGTCTAAATGTCAAAGCAATCAATGGCATATAATTCATGGTCATTAAGCTCTCAGTGCACCTGTTTGAGGAAATAAGCAAATTTTCTGTTCCAGTGATTAGATTTTTTTTACAGGTTCACAAGCCCACCACTACTTTCCTTCTCTCTGCTGATGGAGTCATTCTGTGCAATGGGGAATAAGGAGAGTGATTACTGAGGTTGAGAACTTTAAATACTGTCGTGGATGTTTGATGCTCACTTAGAAATCCTTGCAAATAAAGATAAAATGAAGATAAAGATAAAAAAAGATTGCACACACTTGAAGCAAAGCTGTAGCACCGCTAAACTAAATCCTGTTGACCTCCTCTTTATTTTTGAGGCAACAGAAATCTGACATACAAAGCCAAGACTTTGATGATGCTATTAGACGAAACTTCAGTTCCATTCAAGTTCATGTAGTATACTTATTTAATTTAAATCAACTGGTAATTGCTGCTTATGAAGACAGTTGAATGAATAAAATAGTTAAATATTTGTGGACATTTTTCCTTTTTTAATTTTGTGGCGCACTTATTTCAAGAGGAAACTTACTTGTCAATCAAACACTGGGGGTTCGATAAGTAATATTGATTAGCTGCTCTGTCACTCCACAGAGACTGAGAAAAAAAGTTGGTCTTGTCAGTCACAACGAAGAAAGAAGAAAAGAAAGCAGTCTTACACAGAATTGCCCGCATTACCACTGCAGATCTATGTGAGAAATCACTAGAGAAACAGCAAGTGCTAGAACTAGCGCTGGCATCAGCATGAGTACTATTGCTAAAAGTTATTCTTTTTTTAATTTATGTTGTATAAATTCTGTATGGTGAACAGATATTATGCTGTTAGATTTTTACCTAGCATATAAGAGTGTCTGAAATTTACGAATAGAATTGTTATGGAATGAATTAAAGTAATATACATGCCAGTTTGTTTGACTTTTTGAGTAAGAAAAATCGTCTCTTGAGCCTTTTATCGTGATAGACATTTGTGTGAAATTCGGTCACAACAATATTCATTCCTGAGTTAAGGCCAAAAATGTTTACAGAGATTACAGTGACAGTAACCTTTGACCACCAACATCAAATCAGTTCATCACTGAGTCCAAGTTGATGTCTGTGCCAAATTTGAAACTATACCTCCAGGTGTTCTTCAGATATCTCGTTTGCAAGGACAGGATGGAGGCACGATGGACCAATCAACAGATGAGTATGTTTTTTAGGTTTGCATATAGGGAAAATGTGTAACCATATAACTGCAACATGTACAAAATGTTGAAATCACAGTAGCCTACGGCTGATTGCAACTACTAGATTCTTTATTTAAGACACAAACAACTGAAATTAAGCACCTTTCTTGAGAAACAAGCCAGGAGAAAATGAGACAGCAAATTTTGTCGAGGCAGCATGAGGGTTTGCCGCAGGATATATAGGGGGATAAACAGGCTGGGTATGCTAGCGACAGTGAAGCAGAACCACACCAGCAGTGACCTCAGCCTGAACCATTCACAGACACTTCTTGCAGCAAGGGAAGATTGGAGCCAAAAGAGCACATTGTGGACCATGGCCTGGTGGCTTGCTGGATGGTGGACAGAAGCTCAAAGGCTTTGTGTTTGACTATGGGTCGTTTGACTTTTCCAAGATGAAGGACATGACTTTCGATTGTGTTTAGTGGCTAATGCACTGGCTGTAAAGATAACTGCAGCTGGCATGAAACATATGCGCGGACTGTGTGTGCTGATTGTGTCAGCTCAGACTGCTGTCAAAACCATACCATAAACTCTAGTTTTGTCGTGCTCAATTTGAAGCATTTTCAACTCATCAGGAGGTTTTTTTCTTATACCCTGCAGAAAATCAACATGTTCACACCTGCAACTTTCCACTATCTTTTTATGAAATATTAATCTCTCTGGGTGATTAATGCTGATACTGATAGAGCAGCCTGTGTGCGTGTGATGTGCTTGTGAATATGCAATATTGAAAACACACATGGACATGATAGGAACTCAAGAAGAGAAGTGTATGAATAAGTAGTGGGTGGGCCATATACCGGTTTCACACCATCACCAGTGTCACGTTCTGCCACAACATGGATTTTGCAATACCATCAATACCGGGATAAACACAAACGTTTGTGTTTTCATACACCATAACATCTACAGGAAAAGTCTGATATCACATAGTGCATCCCTTCCGCAGAGCACACAGAGACCTGATGCTCTGCATGCATAGTGTGTGTCACTTGCCTTCAAACATGCACGCGACGCTGCAGCCATCATATATAGTGCTGGCAGGGTGATTGAGTCAGACTTGAGTTACGCGAGTCTGCTTTTCAATGAACTTTGTGTCTCTCTCTTTCTTGTGTGTGTGCGTGTGTCTATGTCTGTGTATCTGAGTGTCTGTGTGTATCTTCATCTCTCTCGTGCTCTGTTTAGATACTGACAAATATATAAAAGCACACAAATATAACATCGCATTTGTCAATCGCTGTGTTTTATTTTGAAAATTGTCTTAATTTTGAAAATTGACCGAATTCTCTCATTGTTTCATGTGTGACTTCCTGCCAGGATTGACGCGATCGATCGCTGCAGGGCGCGAGCCGGCCGCGTACCTCCGCGGCGTGTCTGGTGTGAACGCAAACAATTGTTTAACATGGGCGCCGAAAGGAAACTGGCTCCGCTTCGCAGCTATTCGCGGCGCTTCCGCGTCCGGTGTGTTCCCGGCGTTATATGTCTGAAAAGTCTGTCAGCTGCAGCAAAAATCTGTTTTTTTTAGCACAGATTGAACTTTATTGTTATTGTTCTGAAAACGTTATTGCACATTTTATTATATTTCTATTTGAAAAAGTCTGATGGAGCAATTGAAATACTTGGGGTTTTTTGCACAGCAAATTACTCAGAGAAAAGTGAAAAGAATGGTCACGATCTTCTTTCAATGAAAGCTAAACTTGACCCATTTGTGACAATTCTTGTTGGGGTGGGGGGGGGGGCTGGAAATGTTTCTTTCTCCAAAGGGGGAAAGGCAGAAAAAGGTTGAGAACCACTGCCTTTCATTGACAATAGAGCAAAAAGAGTTATGTTTTGAGTAGAGTACCTTTTCATTTTGTAATACCGCAATGTAATACCGCCAAAAGGGAAAAGAAAGATTAATAGATATAACTTTTTAGGTCATACCACCAAGCCCTGCTAAACCTATATAAAAGACCCAGACATGAAAATGATATACCGTGAAACTGCCAGAATATTAAAAAACATACTGTGATACAGATTTTTAGTCATACCGCCCAACACTATGAATAAGACATAAGGAATCCCTGCATGTTCCATACAGTCTGACCATAAAAATCTACATCAACAATTAGCCTATTTCAGACATACACCTCATTATGTTAATGTGATGGCAATTTACCATAACAGTCTAGTTTTTGATAAAGCCACCAGCTCACGTCTACTCAAAAGCTAAGATAGCAGACATTAGACATTCTCATAGCACAGAGTCTGAGTCTGAATTGAATGTCATCAGATTAAGAAAACAGAAGGTCACACATGCATTCAACAAAACCCTTGTACACCCACAGAAGTCATCATCTATCCCCCTCTTTAAATCTTCTCTTTCATTCGTGCTAACTGCATGAAATAACAGAAAGCTAGGAATATCCAACAATGCTAGCTTAAAGTGCTCCTGTGTATGAGTGTTCATTCCACAGGAAACCTCAGTGGGAAAGTGCTTATCTTTACACAGCACACACAGCTGTGTACAAGTGCAATTGTGGGACTCGAGAGACACTCTTTGTCCCTTGAAAATTGTGATTGTATGTGTGTCAGGAGGATAATGGCTCCAAGCACTGACATAAAAAACGACAGCAGGGTAACAGCAGTCTGCAGCTCGACACAGTCCTGTTTCTGTACCACTCTCTGTTAGATAACTAACTTTCTCTCAGACCACTTACATTTATTACTTATATTGTTTGTAAGGCTTTAATTGATTGATTGACCTCTTCAGGGTTTTACTGTTGTCAGCTAGGTGTTTGGGTCTGTTTTCTGATGATTTTGCTGGGAACTGGGGGTTTTGAAGTGGGCCTGTTATTGTTATCTAAATTGCAGTTGAAAGACATCTTCAAGGTCTTCTGGAAAGTCTGAT
Source organism: Semicossyphus pulcher (assembly GCF_022749685.1). NCBI lineage: Eukaryota > Metazoa > Chordata > Actinopteri > Labriformes > Labridae > Semicossyphus > Semicossyphus pulcher. The sequence goes on from NW_027211681.1 coordinate 6,751,768, forward strand.
AAAAGCAAACTGTTTGCAGCGTGGCTGATGCCTTGCATTAAATAAAATGCAGCCAGATTTTAGATGTCGCACAATTTCCTCCAAGGTCCCAGTTAATGGGATCAAAGTGTGACATGTTTGATAGATTAATTTAATCTAGGACGCAGGTTTTTTTCCCTGATATAGAGATACTGATAGATTGACAAACTTTCTGAAATTTGTGACAAAAAAGGAGCCAAAACGGGCGCATTAGTTATTTCAGCAAGTGCCCCAAAACATCCATCCATCCATTATCTATACAGCTTATTTTTTAGTCTGGAGGCTGGTGAGAGGTGGAGTCAGAGCCTTCAAGAAGATGGCCTGGAGGCTGGGCAGAGGCAGAGCAAGAACCCTACACAGGATGAGTAGGAGGTCGACCAGACAGCTGAGCCTCTTCGGAAGGCGACAAGGACCTCCATCAGGCGGGCCGAACCTTTCAGGAGTGCAACCGGGGGGGTGACCAGGCGGGGGAAGCCTCTCAGGAGGACGGGCAGGACCTCGACCAGACGGACAGAGCCTCTCAGAAGGACGGGCAGGATGTCTACCAGAAGAAGGAGTCGGTCGTGACGACTTTGGAAGAACAGGAGCTGACGTCGGCCGGGATGACGAGGGAGGACATGGGGCTAGTGTCAGCCAGGACGACACCAGGACAACACCAGCCCCTGGTCCTCCATCAGTATCCCGGAGAAGTTGGGTTGATGATTGGGAAGAGCAGGTCGAGACCGTACCCTTTATGTTATTTAAAGAGAGGCCGGACATGAATCACCATGAGTAGCACTTAGCAACATTCGGCACATTAGGCAAAACTTCCTTTTAACAGGCAGAAACCTCGAGCAGAACCAGACTCATGTTGAACAGCCATCTGCCACGACTGGATGGGCCGAAATGTGGGACGGACAGAAATACTTCAGTTTTATCCCCATTTTATGACAATTTAATCAAGCTGGACATTAGCTTTATCAAGAGATAGCGTTAAATTAGCTTTACCAGTGGCGTTAGCTTATTAACAGCTTTGTCCATGTAAATGAACACACTAATCTACCGGAGGCGGACACATCATCAGCACTGGATACTCCGAAGTATAATTAATGTTTATCCCAAAGAAGACGAGATGTTTTAACGTCCTGTAATTCATCACGTGAGCTACAAAAGCCGCGGCATTGGCTGGCTGCCCCCAGTGACGTTTTCACAGCGCTGGCCGTGCATCATAACATAGACCCAACTAATCGATGATGACGTTCGTTACTATATAAATCATCGATTTAGTTGTTACAGCCCTAATGAACTATGCTCTTGCCTTGAGCAAAAATCTAAAAATAAATTCTGTAAAAATATTCACTGTTGTCCTCAATGAATAAACTATAAGAGGTTAAAATAGAAACTGGAATTATATGAGAGCATATAGAATCACTTCATAGAGACATAAAGCACTTAGATAACACTTGCAATGGCTGCGCCGTGCAGTGCAATATGCTGTACCAGGATCTGAAAGCAGGAGAGTGTTTTAACACTACTGTCCTTGGGGTTTATCAGTATGAGCAGTCGACCACAATGATTGTACATTCAAAATCAATTAAAATGATAGGTCTGCAATGCCATAACAAAAGTCAGTTATTTTTAATTAAAAAAGAAGCAAGACTTGCTCCTACACCTCTTTTCTTATTCCCTCAAAGACCTTATACGCAACATCAGAGTCTTAACTCATTTATAAAAGTCAAGGAATTGCTTCTGTATTGTTTTGCTTTAGAGTTAGAGAGCAAGTTTATCTGTAACTTTGTGTTTACTTTGTTCCTCAGTGGAAACTTTTTGTGAACTTTTTGACCTTATCGGTTTAGTCTGCCCAGGAAAAATAAAGCCGTTTTCTCTTTCTGTTATCTTAATTAGCAGGGCCTGGTATATGCTGAGTTTACAGACAACGTTTCGAGCTGACTGAGGCCATTACAGTAGGATGGTGGTATATATATTGGCAGCTAATTTATCAGTCCTGCAAATCCGCGTGGAACACTGATCCATGAGCTAGTTATTAAAAAGCTTTCTGTTCCTGTTGCTGCTGAGAGTACAGTGTTGGCTCTTGGACTTGAGGTGGATGGCTGTTGCCAAACCCGTCTCCTAAAAATGTATGTTGCATTCCACTAAATAATGAGATTACATTTTGGATGAAACGTACTGCATATTGCTGTGTGGATTTTCTGCAGAGGAATGATTTTTCCATTCCGCAAAATGTTCTTGTACCACAGAGTGATCGTAGGGAGGTATTTGGGGTGAGTGGGGGGCTATAAGAGTAAGAGGCATATTACACCAAACAAAGTAGGTTCAAATTGTGTGTCGCATCTTGCTTGCTTGCTAGGTTTGTGTTTCACTGTTAACCAAGACCACATATTCCAACCACAAGTTGTTTGAGTTGCATAGCAAGTAATGAAAATCATGCTTTAGTTGGCATAGGCAAAAAGGTTAATCAAGTAATATACTTGCCTGTTCTTACTCCTCACATCTTAAAGACAGTACCTCAGTCAGTGGCCTGATTCTGCAAACTATGGCGCAGTAACTAATTTAACGGGAGACTCAATGAGTATACAGTTTAGTATGCACGTACGCTTGCAACTGACTGCTGGAATTGCGGAATTAATTCATGTTCAACACCCCTTTGTGCACTAAACATTAGGCGTACAGGGTTTGTATTAAGGCTCTTGATGATACATATCTGTGTTTTGGGCATGACATAATACAAACCAATCAGGGTGCAATCTCCCATTCCCTTTAAAATCTCTGTTCCTGCTATTGTGCCCGTGTATAGATCAAACACAGGCCAGTTAAAGAAATATTGTGATGTACAGATGCTCCACTGCATTGGTCCCATAGCAGCAGAAACGATAAGTGCGTTTCCACATTAAGAGAGACTCTGAGTGCAATTACCCATGAGGCAAAGAGTGTGCATGAGGGAGAGCTCTTTGTCAGTCTCAAGCTGGAGTTTTTGGCCCATGCACGGCTCGAGCGGGAATCTCCCTGAGGTGAAGGCTTTTCCTTATGTCTCCCAGTCCTCTGTCCCATCAACAACTCCATATGACTGTTTCTTAGAAATACGTCTGTGTATGCAACAAGCAGTGTTTACAACCTTCAAAAGTAGGCCCATCTTACTATCTGAATAATGCCTCGTTTAAATAGTAGGGAAAATATTGCACTATAAACTTTAGACCCAGTTTTTGTTGGTCAATGGTAAAACCACTCTTTGCTGTCTCAACATAGCAATGCATCTCCAACATGCCTTGAAAGACCCAAACGCACACAAATGAGCATTGCTAGTAGCTCAACGTGGGCCCTGGGCATGAAAATGACAACTTCACTAGAAGTCCAGCGCATTATTAAAACCTGGAAGGATAGTGGTGAACCATCATCATCAAGGAAGAAATGTGGTCGGAAAAAAAATCTTGAATGATTGTGATCAGGGGCTGCACGGTGGTAAAGTGGTTAGCGCTGTTGCCTCACAGCTAGAAGGTCACCGGTTCAAACCCCGGTTTGGGCAAGATGGGCCTTGCGCGGAGTTTGCATGTTCTCCTTGTGCATGCGTGGGTTCCCTCCGGGGCTTCAGGCTTCCTCCCACAGTCGAAAGACATGCTTGTAAGGTTAATTGGTGACTCTAAATTGCCCATAGGTGTGAGTGCGAAAGTCTCTATGTGTCGGCCCTGTGATTGACTGGCGACACCATATGTGTGAGTGCGAAAGGTTGTCTGTCTCTATGTGTCGGCCCTGTGATTGACAGTCCAGGGTATACCCCGCCCTTCGCCCAATGGCAGCTGGGATAGGCTCCAGCCCCCCGCGACCCTGAACAGGATAAGCGTATAGATAATGGATGGATGGATTGATTGTGATCAGAGATCACTTAACTCTTTGGTGAAATCAAATGGTAAAAAAAATCAACAGTAGAACTCACGGCTTTGTTTCATAGTGGAAGTAAGAGCATTTCCACACGCACAATGCGAGGGGAACTCAAGTGACTAAGGGACTAAACAGCTGTGTAGCCTCTGAAAACCACTCATCAGTGAGGCTAATTGTGAAAAAAAAATTGGACTCTGGAGCAATGGGAAAAGGTCATGTGTTCTGATGAGTCCAGATTTACCCTGTTCCAGAGTGACGCACGCATGAGGGTAAGAAGGGAGGTGGATGAAGTGACGCATCCATCATGCCTAATGCCTACCAAAAAATGGGCACATAATTGTGAAAGAGTGGTTCAGGGAGCATGAGACATCATTTTCACACATGGATTGGCCACCACAGAGTCCAGACCTGAACCCCAATGAGCATCTTTGGGATGCGCTGGAGAAGAAATTAATGCAACTCTGGACGGAAATAAATGTTGTGACATAAGTTTATCAAAACGAAACCATGGTGAATGCGTGCCGTAACCAAAGCTAATGGCGGTCCAAATAAATATTAGTGTGTGTGACTTTTTATTCGACCAGGCAGTGTATATTCTGATTGTCTAATTGGATGTTTATGAGATGAGACTTTCAGAAGTATTCCACATTGATCGATGCTAATTTGTGTTCTTGTGCCATGACTCACAAGGTATTACTTTGAAATGATCAATAATCCCTTGAATAATCATTCTTGCAGAAGTCCACCTCGTTCCGGGTCTTTACTGCTGCCACCGCTTGGTATGATAGACCACACACACATTGTAAAGCTCAGTTGAATCAATAGTTATCTGGATATAACAAGGAACCGTGTTTGGCAAGGGTACATGGAGCAGGATGGAAAGCCAACTGTAACCAGTGCTGTCATAAGTCTCATAAATCAGTGAAACCAATTGGATCAGCTGAAATGTGATTGAAGCTGTATCTGTTTATCTGACTAACAAACCAAAGTAAATCTGTTAGTCAAAGGGTGAGAATCTGTGCAGAACAGACACATGGCTGAAATGTGTGATCTGTGCCACAAGAACAGAATTAATTTCTGGGATAATTACTTTTTAGCATATTTCTAACAACTCAGCACTGATATGGTGCTTTGAGAAAATAATTACATTAACTGTACGTTTTCAATTTTAGCGAACTTGCTTTAACACTAAAGGCATGAAATTGAAAAAAATATCTCAGTGAGTTGCTAGTGCACATCTTCAATATCAGCACTCAGCCTTTCATTCCCTCGACGTTATTTGGCAGAGGGATGACATATGCTGTGCCTGGTCTTAAACACAGGGGCACTGAGAGATCTTACATAAAGCATGTTTAAATATTAATAATACTTCATGTTTTACTTCATAGACAACAACACTGCCTTAAAAATAATTTAAAGGATGTAGTCGCCACAATGTTGCCTCCTCCCGCTGAAATGTTGTAAAGCAGAATTCTCTGGGACCACCTTAGATACATGACAGTCGGTGTAATATTCTTCTGAGGGGCTTTAACTCTTACTTGCAATGTCTTTAAAGTTGAAGATTCATTGTTCACGTTTCAAAGGTTTTCATTTGCAACCCCCAAGGATCTTCTGCTCCTGGCACACATCAGGTAAATGCAGTTTGAATGACAATCCCGCCAAGTGCCATAAAGCCTCTCAAAGTCTATTGCAAACTTCTCCCGTGCCTGTTCCAAGAGATTACCATCAGGGGGCTTATTCTCTTTGAAAAGGATGAAATTGCAAAAACAAAGCGATCAAATGTGTGCCCACACTTCGTCTTTGGTGCACCATTTAGAGAAAATGTCCACTCTCTGCTTTCCAATATCTAGCCTACATCCATTACTTGATCTCAACAGTACGTCTCACTGGTAGCAGCTCTTTGCCTGTCTTTTCTTTTTCATGGCTTCGACAACTCTCTTTGCCAGGGTTTAAACAATCAAATGACAAACACAAGCTCATGTGTGCTTCCAAGGCAATCGATATGTTGGTACTCAAGAGCAAATTAGTACTGTCAAACATAAGGGAACGCTGTAGTGTGGTAAGGGGGCTTTGACGTATATTAAAGGTTGCTAAGCTGTTTCTATAGCTTGTTTGTGTGTTCTGCCTCCGTGCACAGTTGTGGTTCATAGGATTTGCAGGAGTAATTGCTACTGTTACAGAAGCCGCCTCGCTTTGAACTGCCCGGCGCTTCAGAGCATCGAGTGGGTGAGTTGGATGGTTATTACCGCAAGCACTCCAGTTACATGTTCTGTATTACTTCCATCGGTGCATTTTATGCATCGTCTTTTACTGTTAAGAGTGCATCCACAAAGGCATTCAAAGTGACACTGCTTTATGGGACACAAGCAGTGCGTGTGCAGTGCTTTGGGGATTTGTTCGATTACCTATAACTCACAGTTCCATATCAAAGCCTCCTTCAAACAAGTCAAGATTTGAAAACTGCCAAAGTGTGAGTAACACAGAAATGTCTAGCACTTCAAATGACAATATATTCAGCTTCAGCTGTATGTGTTCCCAGGGCTATTTGTGCCTTTTTCTTTTCTATCCTTTCTTACTCTCCCCAGGTTCAGATTTTTCAGTGAGGTGCAGGGGAACAAAGTGCCTCAAAACTCCAGTGTTTGCCTCAGGAGAGAGAGGCGCTGGTGTGGGGAATGCTGGTCTCTCAACTTCAGACTTCGTGTAGCTCTTGTCCCTTTCTTTTTTGTCTTCAGATAGTCTTGGTTATTTGTATGCCTTTCCTAATAAATCTACTGGATTTGACTGTTAAAAGATGTTTTCTGTGGTTCGGGTCAGTGGTGGAGTATGGTCCGCCCCACAGGGCTGTCTAACAGGGGGGTGGAACCATTCTGATTGTATCTGACTTTCAGGAATAGGTTCTGAATAAGAAAAAAAGTTGCACATTTGAAGTCCAAATGCATGATGTTGCAAACAGAGTAATAATAACTTTATTTTATTTCAAACAGAGTAGCTTTGGTGGAGAACATAAAGTCCATTTTGCTGTCCCAGACCACCTAGCAGGCAGATTGGCTGAGCATGTTTCGGCCAATTTTATTCATATTATTTTAAGAGTCGTTGAAGCCTGAAAAAACATGGATCTTTGTGTCTTCTGGATATATTCAGTAGACACCCTCTCTACTTGGAGAGTAGGCTCTGAACTTTCCTTTTAGATAAAGTTTACAGACAGGGCTGGCCTCAGGCTTGCCTTGGATGTCTGTCTATGCCATTTTCTGTCTCTGTCAATCAACGTTTTCATGCCAGCTTGTTTCTATGCCCTGTAGTGGTCAATAAATCAATTGATGCAGGTTTAACAAACTGTTAAATACTTAACCAGAGTGTTAAATACGGGGAGAATAATAATTACCAAGAGGAAATTAGTCTTAGAGGTCTACCGATTGTTCGTTTTGGCCGGTTAATCGGCCCCGATAGGACTTATTAAAAACTATAATCATCTGCGGATCTGTGCTCCGATAGTGCAGCCTCAGGCGGGGACGTGTATCGCGTGCATTCGCCTTTTTAATGGAGTCTCCATACGTGGGATAATGAATTAAAGTTAACTTTATAACACAGCTTTATTCACAAATTATGATCACGATAAGGTTGTTGTTTATAGTACTGCATTATTAATGAATTAGTCTATTGTTAACTTTCACTGCTTTTCTGCCGAGCTCATGCTGCTGTCTCTCTTTAGCTAGCAAGCTCGCTACAATTTGGCTAGCAGTGAGTGCAAGCCTAGCACAACTAATGGGATCATATCTGATCATTTGAGGGGCACTTTTGCTGAAAATATAAGTTTGCGGGTGCAACTCCCGAGGAACTGTTACTTAGATTACGTACCAATTTGGCATTCTCTCTTCTAAATAATCCAACCACGTAACGTCAACTGTCCATTCATGACATGAAATCCCACTTTTTATGATCCTCCTCACTCCGATAATGTGCACAAACACTAATAGTTTGTAAGACGAGTATTTAAAAATGTAACGGGACGCGCAGCATCTGGCCTGATATACGCCACGGAAGAGCGCATCGCCATGTAAACAAATCCAACATATTTCCAATGATGTAATCCAGCAGATCACACTTGAGGATACTGTAATGTAACAAAATGATGGTATAGCTTTAACTTCAACACACATCATAGTTATCATCCTCTGATGCTTCCAATACTGCAAATTCTGACAATTTTGAGGGGTAGCAGAATAAAGTTTTAATTTCCCATTAAGGAGGAGTAACCCTGCTGGGCCTAAAATGAAACAGAATTCTGATAACTATTTTTAACATGGACAAATGCCAAGGTCAACTGTTTTTGCCACATAATAATAAACTAGAATTTGATTGTTTTTCAGTAGGAAATAGGAATATAAATGATGAACACCCTTGAATACTGAGCCATGAATTTTTCATGAGACTGCTGCTAGTTCTGTTGGTGGCCTTGCAATCGGTTCAAAAAAGCATCAGTGTTCCAGCATGCTGGTTTGTTTCTGTTTTCTGTGCTGGGACCTGGCGGGGATGGTTTGTCTGCCAGCTCTGTGTTACTATGCTCAACGGTTTCCAAAAAATGCCCCTCCCTGGGTGCTGCCTTTAGAGTGTAATTGAAATAATGCAGCCTTCAGTAACTCAGTTTGTTCAGAGACTACAAGTATGGAGAGGGAATCATTTCATTCCTCATAGGAGAGGCTCGCTGTAGGTAGTGACCGGAATATTTAATGGAGACATTGAAATTGTTGAATAACATCAAAGAAGGTTATTCATAAGCAATGCACATTTCAGCAAGGACCTCAGAGGTTAATGGACTTTGGAAATAAGGTAGGACGTAGTTTGGAAATGTTACATCATTCAGAAATGTAAAATAAGTGATATTTTCTGATGGATTTAAAGACAGCTGCAAATATTTTAAGGATAATAATAACCACAGTGTTAGACATCATGAATCCTTTTGCCACTAAAGCTGTTTAATCTCCTCCTACCTGAGATTCAACAAGACCAAAACCTAGTATGTGGCTGACCGCATCAGGTCAATGTGCACTTTTGTAGGCAATGTGTTACAAGGACTGTCCTTATGAGACCGATGACAACGTTCTTTGAAAGCAGGTGCGCGATGCGGACGTACTGTAGGTGAGGACAGAGGAGGAGCAGCCCCGCCTACCCCCCGAACAAAGTATCCAGAGCCGTATAGACAGAGTGTCGCGTCAGGTGGAGGTCCAATATGCTCCATGAGCCGCCATTGCAATGTCGCAACTCTCTCTCTGTACGTCTCTGAAAATACCGTCACTCACTCAGTCAGTCAGTCAGTCACATACGTGTGTGGGGCTGGCCTCATCGGTCAGCCAAAAATAGAAAAAAACACAGCTCACCCAGTATCAGACATGATTGAGGTGCTGGAACTTTAAGTAGTTAAATGACTGAAAAAAGGTAACAAGTGAATGCAGCAGTGTATAAGGTTAAGAGAACATCACTTGATTAGCCTTAATGCAGAACACTTGTGTCAATCAGTTGAGCTTGTGTGGCTAAGCTTCAGGGGGATTGTAGTCCGAAACACTATGCATATCGAATATGTAAAGGAACAACAAGATTGAATATGCAACATTAGAGATATGTACACATCAGGCTACAGCCATCATAAGACATAGAACATATAAAAGCTATTGCAGTTTATTCATAACAAAACACTCATGTCAAAATCCTCATTGATATCCAGTGGTTGCAGTGTTCCTGTGAATCCAAAAGAGCTCTCTCTGGCATCACCTCCTGTCAACATCACCTCCCCCAGCCTAAAAAATACAAACACACACACATTCCAAATGTGTGCAGATAAGCTAGTCATTTATAAAACATAAAACTGCTTTTGGAAATAGAGAAATTATACTTCAGTGCCTGAAACAAAGTGTTTAATTCAAAGCAAACAAGGTCACATCAGACCTCCAGTCTTATGTGTTGATGCAATGACAGCTTAAGGAGGGCAATACCACATTTTATAAAGAGGAAATAAGTATCTAATGACTTAGTGAGAAAGTAGGTTTTTTTCCACATAACTGCAGGATCATTTGTGTTTATTCACATTAGTTAATCAGGACCAAAGAATACTCTCCCTTCCAGATATGTCAGTAAACCAAACAAAACACTGTCGCGTCTGGGTTCATCACCCAAAGTCATGCATAGTTGGTTAATTTAAACGCCTTCTCCAGGCCCTGTCTGGATTAACTTTACTTCTGCTTCCAGCAACTTGAGGCTGACAAGTGGCCAGTTTGATGACCCTTTATCTGGGTCAGGCTTGACTCGACTCCATAACAAAATTGCTCCAATCAAAACCAACCACAGGCACGCCATTTCAGCTGCTGAGTGCCTATAACTAGCAGGTCACACTGTGGCTGCTATTAGGCTTATAGAGCTTCATGGACCTCAAGTACACAGATTTCACAGCCATTTAATTGTAATATTTGGTTCAAAGGGTTGCAGAAATTACTACTTTATAATGCCGATTTATAAAAAAGTGAAAAAACATGCTTTGCAGGTCTGCCTTCCAGAGGACAAGCAAACAGCTTTTAAAATGCTCGTTTTTTAAATGGACTTCTGATTGACAATTTCCGATGCAATCTCAGGATGTCACAGACCTCAGAATGCGAATAGGCTTTAGTGACACAGCGTAACCTGAATTTCTTGCTTTGGTTGATTCTTTTTCAATTCATTAAGTGCATGAACCAAATTTGCATTCTTCGTGTTGCCGGTGCAAACAAGCCTTGGATCACACCGCAACAAAAACTTTGCATACATTTCCGTCATGGAGACCCTTTGTTGACATGTGTTTGTTTATCCATAATTTAAGAAAGGATGTTTAAACTTACAGAGTACATTGGGCACATTTTAAAATAAAAACCAACACCGTGGACCTCTATTATTAGTTAGCTGTAAAATTCATTGTTTTTTCTTTTTCTATCACAGTACTACTGAAAGAGCAATTATAATCAACACTACTATGTTTGACCCAGTGCAGTACTCGCTATTCTCTAATTATGTTCAGGCAGTTTTTACTTTATAGCCCCACGCCAAAAAACATTATTGTAGCTTGGTTTCTCCCATGTGCATGCTCCTGTCTAAAGTGAGCTTTCCATCCTTTTATCTTTAACCTCTGCTGGAATGAAAACATCTAAACAACTGCCTGCTTTACCTTGTAAAATGCTTACAGTTAAAAGCTCCCAAAACAGGAGAATTTAATAAGTACATCGACTTCATTATGAAGTTTGATTTACAATTTTCTTTTACAGACGTATACTGTTGAGTAGGGTATGCTACAGGCTGCTATTGTATTCTATTGTCTTATGAACAATGTCAGTGAGATTATAAGTGAGGTCTCTCTTTCCTGAACTGGAACACTCAAGTTTCACTTCAACTCTTTCAGCAACACCCTGTCCTTTTGGCTTCTGTTTGTCTGCAATCTGTACATTATTTCCAGCTGACCACACAGCCCCATCTCTGTTCTCTAATAATAACCCTTTATATGCAGAGATTTTGCAACAGCACCTTAACAAAGCTTGCCAAAAGTGAAGCGAAAGATTTTATTAATTAAGATCAATCACTAAGATTTTCCTGACGTCATCAAGAACAAGAGATAGAGGACAAACTTGGTGTCACTCTCGTCGGAGTTTGACAGTTTGAGACACAACAAAAAGGTTTGATGTGAGCAAAACCATCTTACTACATAGTAAATTCTGAATAAATAAAATTCAAGGGCAAAAATTCGCTTTGCATTTTGTCTTAAGACACCATTACAGTTTGCTTGAAGAAGGAAATTTAATGGACAATACAATGCTTAGCTGCTGAAGTCTTTAAGCCTTCAACATGGAAATTAAATTTTCTGTTTGTCAGTTATCCCCAGAAGAAACCATTTGAACTGTTTGAATATTCTGAAGGCTTTCATGTTGGAATCCGTCCAGCTGCACATTTGCTTTCACAACCTCATTTTTTTCTCTCATTTAGGAATTTAAAAGGGGTATTTTTTTCTGTCTTTTTTCTGAGTTTTTGGCTGTCCGCCAGGGTGCCCACAAAAGCGCATATTGACATGATTCAGTCAGCCACATACTAGGTTTTGACCTCGTCTTGATTGTGATGTGGCGCCATGGTGAAACGTGTGCGCCAAAAATTAATTACAGAAAATGTGGATTCATAATCATTTTAAAGTAGCCTACAGGTGGCATAACATCTTTGCAGTTCATCCTAATATCTGTTTAACCTTTTGTCTGAAGTTTTTGAAAGCACAAACATTATTTTCGCATAAAGATAAACACAGTTGTGAATGACAAAAATGACAAATAAAGCAACAGATCACTTACTGATGTGTCACATTTGGAGGTGCATCTGGCATGACAGCAACGTCAATCACAACAGGTAAGTGATAACATTCAGAATGATGAATAGACGTCTGAGTACGGCACATTAGGTTTTCACAGAGGTCCTCACAGACAGATGAAGAGTTGTGCAAATGTTGGTTTGTCAGCTCCAGGTGGAAGATGAACAGAGGGGAGAAAAATCATCTCTGCTGCTTTGGAATTTCTCCATTCCTTGGGCTGTTTTCTGGGGGCGCGCTTTCATTTAACATTCAAGAAAGGCAAAAAACTACTTAGAATCCTAATTTGTCAAGCTTGAATGATTTTAATGTTAATGTTAGTGTTAAAGGAACACTCAAGTCAGCACGTGTCAATCACTCTCCCCTGCCGTGCACGAATGTTTGGCACTGCTACAGCTTTTTTGGCCTCTTCCCCAAAGCCCTGCAGGAAACAATCTGGATAGAGATCAAGATGGCTAACAAGCTCAAAAAGGAGATTTAACTTCAGTTTACACTTTGAAGAAACTTTGTTCATTTACATATAAAGTGTCAAGTCTGCTTCATCTATGAAGTTTTCTCTATTGAATCTGACTGTACTTGAACATTACCCGATACATTGCTCCTTAAAGCTTTCACTAATACACTTAGACTGGTCAAAGCAGGACTAGATTATGCCAAAGAGGCAGTAAATTCTGTAAACACAGCTTCAGATCATAGACTGTATGAAAACCATAGATTGTAAATAATGGACGTAGTCTCAGTGACGTCACCCACTGGCTTCTGAGGAAGCGTTTCGAAGCCTGAATTGCACCGGCACTAGCAATCGCCATTTTAGAAATGCCAGGCAGGCAAAGAGGCGGAGCACGAACGAGCTGAAGCCTATGGCTGAGGACTATGGGCAGGTCGCATGAATCAGTCAGCTACAGTAGCTATGAAGCTAGGCTATATGCTTCTCAGGGTAGCTAACGGTTATTAGCCATAGACTGTATAAATCTGCTATAATGTTATTTCTTGTTTACTGGACCCAGCCTCAAGTGGCCACTCGAGGAACTACAGTTTTTTGCACTTCCACATTGGCTTCATTTTTTAACACTGGAGGTTGCTGTTTGATAAAAACATGGACAACAGGAGAGCTCAGCAAAAAGTGAATCCAAAACATTTTAGCGCCCCCTGCCGATTGGCTGCAGTATATGTCACAAAGCCCGCCTCCTCCATGTTAACAGATGGGACATGAGTCAAACTGTAAAATCAAAATACACTTCAAGTGTTTCTCATTCGTGGTTTCTGTCATTACAGTTAGTTATTATCATGCTGATTTACGTTACGTTTTTATTAATTGAGTATGAATTAGTTATTTGATGTTTTGAAGGGATGGTACATTATGATCGACAGTTCTGGGGTGCTGTTTTAGCTCAGTTGGTAGAGCAGGCGCCCAATATACAAAGGCCACAGTCCTCAATGCACTGATCGCAAGTCCGACTCTGGTCTGCCGATCATTTGGTGCATGACAACCCCCACTCACTAGAAGATTGACAGCTCTGCTGACAAAAACGGCCCCTGCAGCCGATCTGTTCCTGGGTAGCAGGGTAGATGAGGAACAGCGAGAGGAAACGTAACTAAAACAATTTGTATTTCGGCTTTTTTTTGCACAAAGAGCAGAAAGGGGGAAAAGCATCTTATATTTCCATATTTTTGCACTCAAAGCTTGTTGTTAAAAGCAGACAGGTGTGATGTTTTTAAAGCTCAGGATTCATATCCTAGCCTGCTAATATTCCTATTCATGTTACAAGCCTGCTGCACTGACTTCTGGCCTGCATCAGCCCCACAATCCTCCTCCCTCAGTTTTCACACTAGGCTACTGGAGCAAATGGAAAAAAGAAATCAGAGCTGGATACAGCTGGAGTTTTCTCAAGGCTATCTTTTCTAAAGGCAGTATGAGAGAAATAGCAAAGACATTAAGGTAAGACCTGGGAATAACTAAAGCGTGTGATTCATCTCTGTTTCGGCAAAGGACACTTCAAACCTGGAATCTAAATCAACATTTCTCACGTTCAAAAGGCCAGGCTGTGCTTGAAATGAGCCCAGTGTAAACAGGAGCTGTGTGACATTTGGATGGCAGTTTTACTTTAAAAGAAGAAAAACAAACAGCCACTCTTTGCTCAGTGTTGTCATATTCCTGAGATGATAGAATCCAACCCGGGCAGATTGGAAATTGTTGATGGGATTTTCCAGAGAATCTCTGGCAATCAACATCTGTCCAAAGCTGCTGCTGCTGCTGCTGCTACTGCGGGGCCCCGTGATGACACACTGAGCCATCAACTGTGTTGCCTCTTACATAACATGTTCTCTCTGAGACCCTTTAACGGCATCTGGAATGGAAAATCATGTCTATATAGGCGATTTAAAAGAAATAATATAATAATAATATAAAATAATAATGAGGTTATGTATTGCAGAGTGTATGATATAGAAATATAGTTAGCTAGTTTGCATACGTCACATGAGAAACAGCATTTGTGCATATTATCCAGAACACTGCCACCTTTTGACACGGTAAATATATATACATTTAGCATTGGGTAATTTTTGCATAAATGATCTTGATAGTCTTTATTCTCAGGGTATTTAAAATAGCCAATCGAACCGTGCTGGTGGCAGCTTGTGTTCACATGAGGCGTTGCAAGAGCAGCATGTTGGCAGAGCAGATGGACTGGTTAAAATAGGAGCGTATCTGTTCTGTCAAATGCACATGAGACACACATCAAAAAAAGCAGATAGATTCCAGATTAGAGCTGTTGTAATCAGTATTTTTTATATCAAAAAATTGGTCTGAAGCAGATATTAATGGCTATGTAAATTTCAGTGACCGTAGTGATTGTTTTGGTTACGTTTCCTCTCGCCGTTCCTCCTCTACTCTGCTAATCTGGAACAGATCGGCTGCAGGAGCTGTCAACAGAGCTGTCACTCATGCCATTAGATCCTTTTTATAGGAACTAATTAAAAATAAACTTGGCAGGAAAATGAACACTTGGAAATTAATCAGCATGTTAAGAACGAACTATAATGACAGACACCATGTTTGTGCATGTCACCATGTATTTTGATTTTACAGTTTGATTCAAGTCACATCTGATAACATGGAGGGGGCGGGCTTTATGACCTATACTGCAGGCAGTCAGCAGGGGGCAACAGAGATGTTTTGGCTTCACTTTTAGGGAGCTGCTGTGTTGTCCATCTTTTTATATAGTCTATGAGCAAACTGTAGTTCCCTTTAGCTGTGTGAAGCATTTTACTGTTCTTCCTCCTATTGTTTTGGTTTGTCCGCCAACAGCTAATCTGTTCTACTTCCTTCTCACTGCTCTATTGTAATTTTAAGAGGGATAAAAACGCATTACAAGTAAGACAAGCTGATGAACAAAGTAGAGCATTAAGCTGCTGAACTCTCTTAAGAGTTGTTGGAACCAGAAAGTGGCAAAAAGCGGAGCGATCATTCAACATAATTTATCCTGTGGCCACAAAATGACAGCTATAATCACTCTGCTCGAGTGTTAAGCAGAGAACTATTTGCTCACACAGACCTATACATACTACTGTAGGAGGAGGCCGGCCTGTTGTTGTATCTGAAATCTGAACTTGGGCAGTCATGTAATGTCCTATAGCGACCTTTTCATTTTCCTGTCTGTTTCTGATAAAAGAACACATGCATCAGAGGTTCCTCTGTGTTTAAGGTCAGTGTGGATGCAGAAAGTTAACTAAATATTCTACTTTATTATGTGGATTGGAGCCCAAGCTTCAGCCCTGCTTATAAAACTTGTTTCTTTCTGGGAGTCTAATATAAGATTATTTCTGACTTTGTTTTCTTGTCTGCCTTTGTTTTTGAAGAGGCTTTATTAAAATATAAAGCTATAATTATCAAATTAATTGACATTGCTGAATGTCATATTGCCAAGAGTTTCATTTGACTAAAGCAAGAAGCTCAGATGTCCTCAGTTGGAATTTGCAATCATTGTGTCTTTTTGAATAGTAATTGTATTGTGTTTTTCTGGGAGGAAAATTGCCTGTCTTCTTCTAAAAAAAAAATCCTGGGTTGTGCTGGAAGCTATTTATGTAATTCACATCAGTGCCAGTAATAGCCTCCTCCTGTGTGATAAAATCTTAATGTGTTCAATTCTACGGCAGCCTGACCTGAGCAGACATAATGTAGCAGGGGTCAAACCAACCATGCTATTGAAATAATGTTCAATTGGCTTAATGCAGTGGTGTGGTGCTGATACAGTACATATTCTGACCGTAAAACTATACAATCATATACGAGACAGCTCTCTTGCTCTTCCTACTATTATCCTTTAAAATAAAGTCAAACACATCCTCCTCAGTGTCTGAAACCACAAGAAGCACATTTTCTAATTTGTTAAATCAGGGAAGTATCCTGCCAAAGACAATTATTAATTCATTAGCTCATAAAAAAGTACTTTTTATTAGTCGGACAAAGCCCTTCTTTCAGGAATTTAAGTCCATACAGAGAGACAATGAGGTCTTTTATCAAGATGTGAACAGGCTCGCAGAGAAAAATTAATTGCTAGGCTATTTCACGGCTTGAGAGAAAGTAGGAGAGGCAGGGGGCCGAAACAATTCTGCAAAGTGAGTTAATTTTATATTGAATTCATGTTGCTCTATAAAACCTTAAAGACTGACACTACAAAAGCTTTGATTAGCCAAGCTTTTATGCTAATTAAAAATGTATTTGCCCTCTTTCTTGTTACAGAAGATGCACTGACCCTTTTGTGCGTCTGTACCTTTCAGACAAAAGCAGCAGTTTACACATGGCAGGCACCAGTCCCCTGGTCAGACTTGGGTTCTGAATCTGTCAATCGGTAAATTGATGAAGGATACATATGATATACCCTTACATAATGCTTTTTATTATTAATTGTACAAATAGGTTACATCTGTAATAACTTGCATATTATCTCTATTCCACTCCAAGATATCTAGATGTAAAATTATTAAAAATTCCCCACAAGAAAGAACTGTTTGGGCAGACTTGTTCTAGTCAGGCAGCTTATGGCACCACCTACTGGAGACGAAAGTAATAGCAGGTCAGAACTTTGGATGTAGTCTATGACGTAGACGTGTCACCTTTGTCAAACCACTACTCGATCTACAGTTTGGATCCATACAGATCTCTCTCTTGAGACAGAAGCTGTAGTTTAAACATGGTTCAGTACTGTAATGGCTCTACATATTGACATGCACTGGTTTAAACATATTGACAGTTTGTTTAGGATGAAATGGATGTCATTTCAGCTTGTGTTCACATGAGGCGTTGCAAGAGCAGCATGTTGGCAGAGCAGATGGCCTGGTTAAAATGGGAGCATATCTGTTCTGTCATATGCACATGAGACACACATCAAAGCATACAGATTCCCCATAGAAGCTGTTATAATCAATATTTTTAATATCAAAAATAGGTTAGGTAATGATGTGATGTCAAAGAGTGAACCAAAGACTGTATATAAAGATGGACAGCCAAATTACAAAAGCCAAAATACTTCTGGAAGCCGGCGCTGTCGTCTTGAGCATTTGGAGTCAAAGGCTGCGCAGTAGAGATCGGCTGGTGGAGCCGCTGTATTGACGCCCCGCCCCTTCTGCTAACCAAAACACACACCGAAAACGTACAGAAAAGATCCCTCACATCGGCTCAGTCTGCAGCAGAGCAGCTTCTTGTGTTGGTCTGAAGCAGATATTAATGGTTATGTCAATTTCAATGACTGTAGTGATTCTTTTGGTTACGTTTCCTCTCGCCGTTCCTCCTCTTCTCTGCTAATCTGGAACAGTTCGGCTGCAGGAGCTGTCAACAGAGCTGTCACTCATGTCGTTAGATCCTTTTTATAGTAAGTAATTAAACATAAACTTGGACATGAATCAGCATGATAAGAAAGAACTATAATGACAGACACCATGTTTGCTAAGTGGTGCTAAGTGCTACTCATGGTGGATTCATGTCGGGCCTCTCTTTAAATAACTTAACAAAGAGTCGGTCTCGACCTGCTCTTTCTGTAAAGTGTCTCGAGATAACTCTGGTTATGATTTGGCGCTATACAAATAAAATTTGATTGATTGATTGATTGATGTTTGAGAAAAATGTATTGGACGTGTATTCTGATTTTATAGTTGGACTCATGTCACATCTGATAACATGGAGGGGGCGGGCTTTATGACCTATACTGCAGCCAGTCAGCAGGGGGCGACAGAGATGTTTTGGCTTCAGTTTTAGGGAGCTGTCATGTCTTCCATCTTTTTACACAGTCTATGAGCAAACTGTAGCTCCCTTTAGCTCCGTGAAGCATTTTACAGTTCTTCCTCCTGAGGTTCTGCTTCCATCTCACTGCTCTTACTATTGTAATTTTAAGAGGAAAAAAACGCATTACAAGTAAGACAAGCTGATGGACAAAATAGAGCATACAAGAAGTAGCCTAATGAACAGCAATCATACACAATCACAGTCCAAATCATAGTCACCACAAAAGCATCTCAGGATTACAAAATACTGAACACTTCTGGTAAAGCAGAATCATCTTACATCACTATGGAAACGGCTACGGGCTACTGCTCCTAGCTAGCAGCTACCTGCTGCCAGCTGTAGCTAAGGTTAGCCCGAGTTACAAAGCATGACAAAAGTAAATTACTTAATGCTCACAATGCTAACTTACTGTTTTACTGCAGCTCGTCTAGAAAGCCATCTTTTTCACCGGCCTCCGCGTGTGGCTTCACATGTCTCCACGAAGTTAGCATTTGGCATCCTCACTGCTTGAATAAGCAGTCTGTGATCGCAGACGCCGATATCGTCCAGTTTCCCTCGTTTCTTATCAGCGGTCCATAATAAGCTGATTAGCTTTAAAACGCCATAACGTTCAAACCGACACTAGTAGTAACGCCTACCAAGGAAACTTGTAGAGCACTGTATGTTTATGTTGTCCCACACATTCAATTAGACTTGTATAGATAGTAGTAGTAAAACCCAGTAAATTGGCTAACAAGCAGAAAGTGTCAGCTGTCAACAACACTCGCGTTACTGTGACGTCATGACGTAAATAACAAATATAGCCTAATTATTAGCATTTTATTTGTAAATAAATATAAGCCAGTTTGATGTCTCTATAATACAGTATTTATTTCAGAAATATGTTTATCACAAAATTGCTGGGCATAAAGAGGGATTGGCCTTTTTCAGGGGAGGGGTTTAAGACCCTGCTAGAGTTTTAAGTATATTTTTGTTAGACCATAGCAGCCATCCATGCCTGGGAAATGCCATTGCCCTTTCAATATATAAGCCTGTAGTTTGTAGAAAAGGGTTTCTGCTATCTGTAGAGTTCCCAAACTGACATAACCTTCATGATATTGCACCTGAATGATTTAAACTTTCCCAAAACAACAATTTGGCAATCACACTTTCTTTACACAAGCAAGTGTGAGGTGAAAAAGTGAAGACATTGAACTTTAAACAGTAGATAAAGAAAAAATAATAATGAAACACCCGGAATGCCTTAGAGTCCAAAGATGTGATTTTTCTTAAGTGTGGGCCGTTATCTGTTTCCAATTATCTCATCCCTCTCTACCCTACAATCAGCAGGCTCATTGTTGCTATCTGAAATATTTATTTACACTTAATCTAACTTTGCTATCTGAACTAACAATACAAATCTAACTTTGTGCATACTAGTTCTTTTTAAGCATACTAAAGCCCTTATTCTGACATCGATAAAGATCCTCCAGAGCAAAACAAGACCACATACAACTGTTTTCACAAGCTAAGTATTAATAACCATTAGGCCTGCTTGTAAGCTAACTTTGTGTGTAATGCCAGCTAAGCTCCAAAAAATTATATAGTGCTATATAGTGTTAAGGATATTAAGGAAATTGTTTTCATTATAGCTTCAGGTTTTCTGATTGTCTTGATAAGGTCAAAAAATATGCATTCATCACAAAAATAATAAATAAACACAATTTTTTCATTAGAAATCAGCAGCTCAATAGACAGACAACACGCCCCCTTTAAAGGTCATTAAATGTTAACAATTGTCACAGGCAGCATAGGTGTGGGATAGGGCCCTTCTCCACCTCCTGCTAGGCTCAGTTTCCATTACTATGAAAGTGGTAATTTGAGCCTGTCTAGGTAATTTTCTTTGAAGAAATGCATGAGATTTTCAAAGACTAGGGAGACATTGTGGGATGACTCCTGTATAAAGCAGGGATCGAAACACCAAAGAAAAAGAGACTCTGAAGTCTTTGGAATGGGAAAACTGTAAAGGCTGGCTCTCCTAAAGGCTAAAAGTCAAATGGAAGGAGGGACAAAGGACAGCAAAAACTTTATTTAAAATATGGCTTTATTTAATTACTTATAAGCAGGCACACTTTAAAAAGTTGAAAGGGTAGGGACTACTGGATGAGAGAATCCTACATTCCTTCAAGGCTATGATACAGTATATTACTCTGATAAAATATATCCAGGAACAAGCAACTGTATTGTATTATGCAATTGCATGTTGGCTTGTAAGTCTCTGTTTAAAGCGTATCCCTTGGATGTGTTACTGATCGGCTACAAGTCCTCTTATCTGTAGTGATGAAGAAAATGACGGTGTCCTGGCTCCCCTCTTGGCCTCATTCAAAAACAGCTGGTTGCCTGGTTGAGCCCTTTGGTGGCTTACACTACTCATACATATATTATCATTAGAATGGCTCATTAAGCTTTTCAACAGGTCACAGTTTGTCGACGGTATATCATTATGGTGCACAGTCAGACATTTTTGAGGTCGACCACGGTGTAATTTCTCTGAATAGCAAAATGAAAAGTTAATTCTTGAAGGAAAGCAGTGGCAAGTAATTGGTGGAGAGATGGAAAAACAGCAGAAAACTTTGAAAAATAAGGTAGTCAATTTGTGCTTAGAATACAAAATAGAGGAAGAAATTGAGTTTCAAAAAAAGGTCAGCTGTCTGAGCAGTCACATGTTAAGTTCCATTCATCCTGAGATATGATCAAAAGCTGCAGGACAACTAAATATTGAATTTTAACATCAAAAAGGAACTTCATGCTCATATTTTAAATGTGCACAAGAGTTTCTTTTTTCTTGCCCTGTACAATAGGCTAATCAATCAACAATTTGGGATAGTTGACCGTTTACACCAGCAGTCAATTCTTAACCTAAAGGTTATATATTCATTTAACAAACCATTAACCCATAGGGATAATAAAAATTGAGCCCACAAAGAACTTTGTACAGATCTCAAAGGTCAATTCCTAGTCTTTCCTGAGGACAGTAAGTTATAATCAAGAGAGATCACACAAGCATGTTTTAAGAGATGTTCCTGCGGGAAAACACAAATTCATAGAGGTCGCTTAAAACATAACATACACAATATATGACGAAATGCATGTATTCCCTACAAGACGTGCCCCTGCTGGACAAAGAAGTGCACTCACTTGCTCTCATTTTCATCTCCTATTACAAACTGCTGTCCCTTACACACTTCCGGGTCTGGAACCAATAGCGATGCAGGCAGAAGGTCACATGAGGTGCTTCTCTGCTCTTTGACGTTCAGTGTGCAGGACCTGAGTAGCCGGGGTAAGTTTTGGAAAATCTGTTTTTCTGGGCTTCTGCTTTAGCTTACATGAATAGTTCATGTCTGCTACACATGCACACAGTGAAGGTCGTTACACTTTGTTGGGGTGTAATGAAGACAACATACAGCGTGCATTATTCTGTGCTGTAGTTATGAAGTGTAGAGTTGGTGAATCAAAGACGCATTGACGTTACGTAATGAGAGGCATGCGGGGGACATTTCATTCAGCATAGTAAGGAAGCATGCAGGCCTGTACAGTAGCAAGTGTTCAACGCTATGCTGTTCAAGAATATTACTCAGTCAAATCAACTTTAAGTCACGTGTAGGCTACGCCACTTCGCACCAGTCCATATAAAAAAGTCCCCCGCGCAACAGTAACAGATGTACAGGACATTAAGATTTCAAAATAAAGTTTACAAAGTATTTTACTTCTGGTAATAGTTGCTTTTGGATCACATTAAAGTCTGATGCACTCAAGAGCCACGGAAGCATCGCTGTTTTATTACACTGCAGATAAGAACAGCTGTAATTCACATTTGCATCCTAAAAGTCTTAGTCCTGACAGCTTTATATGACAGATACATATTTAATAGCTTCTTGTGGATATTAAAAGGAAAAAACTAAAAGGCCTTAACACTATAAGTATATTTTTATGTCTTAAATTGTCAAAAGCTGGCAGCTGTGTTTCCTGCACAGAAAACTACACACTAAGCCAACCAGTGTCACACCGCTGATATGCATGTGTTTCCACCTGCATACAATAACTATAATATAATTTGTACATTAAATCAAAGTACATTGCAGAGGAGTCTCTTTTGGTAAATGACAGAAGTCATTGACAGCCATCAGTCTTTCTCTAACTTCCTCTAAATTAAATTCAACCTGCTGAAATTGTGATATAGCTGATACTGTAGGGGCTGAGAAGAGGAAACTATACCAGGAAATCTTCAATAAGGACGGGAAACTACTTGCAACCCACAGCCCAATGATGCCCGACAGCCCACTGCTGTAAACGTGTATCATTATGGCACTAATGGAAATCTAATCTAATGGAAAGGTAGCAGACCTATTTAAGAAGAACTTAGTTGCTCTGTTCTTTATTAAATGATAGATTACCAGAATAATAATGAGATAAGCCTGCCCTTGAAGATCAGAAGGTCTTTTCCTGTAGGCTGAGTGTCAGTTTGAGAAAGAGTCATAAAATTGACAGGCATATTTATAGCCGAGGACATTGCAAGTACTATATGGTGGACATTAAAGGATTAATTATGGAATGCTGCCCATTGTGTTCATATTCACAAGATCTGATACTTCACCATTTAATGCCTGTTGTAGGTTGCACTTTTTTTTTTGTATTTTTATGAGTAGTAATTGTTCTCTGAAGCAAATTTAGGGTGTTTCTGCTCAAAAATCTTGACAAACAGACAGTCAATCAATACTTCTTAGCCTGAGTGAAATTGTTTTGACATAATTTCTATTGAGTTTGTGTAATTACATAACACTTTTCTGCACACTCAAAGCTGGAATAATCCTCCATAAACACATTTGCAAGAGTTTAAGAAAGACAACCTTTATCATCAAAATCAACCGCTTATTACTGTTCAATGCTCTATTTCTCTGTGTTTGTTTTCATCACAGCAGCAGTGAAAGGTGCGCTATGGGCCGTCTGGATGGGAAAGTGATTGTGTTGTCAGCAGCCGCGCAGGGGATCGGACGTGCTGCAGCAATAGTAATGAGCTTTAATATTAACTTCTCACTGATATATCTTCTACCAACTCACAGAGGAAAATTGTTTATTGAATAGTTCATTTTGTGCAAACTCATTTCCACTTCATTACATATTTTTATCAGCTTTTGTTTAATGCAAACATCAGATTTCAGTGTTGCTGACACCCCATGATGTGCTATATCTCATGTAACAGCCAGTTGGATGCGAAAAAGGGGGTAGCACTGCGACATAATTGTTCTATAGAAACATACACTATGTAAACACAGATATTAATGCTTGAGGGGGGAAAATGCTGGAATCCATTAAGAAAGATACAAGCTGTTATTATAAAAAACACCACCATAACCTTTTGCAGGAGCACACTAGACTTTCTGCTATGCATGCTTACAATATGCTTTCACTCCATATGCATGTGCCGTAAATAACTGTACTTCAACAGTGATTTTTGACATGATGCAAACACAATCTTCATACACAATCCTTCGGTGATATGCGTGTCGAGGGGGGATCTCACACACACCCTTGTAAACACCATCATCATCACATCCAATCCCATCAAGTGATGTCTTCCTGCGTGTAAAAACGGGCATCTGTGTTTGCTATAGTGTGAAGGAATTCACATACAGAGAGGTCTATTTGTGTCTCAGATCATTAGGTTGAAATAGTATTAACAGTGTGATGGGTCTATTGAGCATTTTCCATCTAGACTTTGAAGGGCGTATTTCTGTTGATGCTTGCTATGTGGTTAATGGTGCAGTGACCCCATCAGCTCTCAACTGACCAGAAGTGGAATGGATCTAAAGCAAACATTATGGTGTCAACACTATTGCCTGAAATCAAGGGGATTGAATATATGCATATATGTTGCAATTTATGTTTAATTTTAACCAGCAGTTATCTTTGTTAACAACCAGGCAATAATCAATTTTAGAATTAGTTAAAAATATTCCCTTTCTGCAAGGAAACACTGGGCTATAATCTTTATACCATGATGACTTGTGCAGATTGCGTGGAAGTGCCTGGAACTAACCCAACTTTTCTAACTGTAGGCCTTTGCAAAGGAGGGAGCTATAGTCACAGCGACGGACATCAATGGAGAGAAGCTGAAGGAGCTGGACGGCATACAAGGCAAGTTTCATCTCTGTTTGTGTGAGGCTGACATCTGCTGGGTGACCAGTGTGATGCATTCATGATCCTCTGCTACTTGGTCACCTTTTTTTTTTTTTTTTACAAAATACATATGATGCATTTCTAGAAATTATCCTTTCAAAGCACCTGCTAGTAATTGAAATGATTATTTTCATTTTCAGTAAATCCATCTTTTTCAATTCAGAGATAAATCATGTTTTCTATAAGCTGAAGGAATTGTGGAAAATGCCCGTCACAGATTCATAAGATGTCTAAGATGACATCTTCAGATGTCTTGTTCGTCCAGCCCAAACCCTAAAAGACATTCCATTTCTATTATGATTTACTACAATAATCAGCAAATATTCTCAGAATCAGATTTAGTGGCCAGGTATGTTTACACATCCTAAGAATTTGACTTCTATGTTTGGTTGCTCTTGATGTGCATTCACAGAACAAGAACATGAACATTAAACTAGTATGTACAGGGGGAAAAAAAATATACGTATATATAAATGCATACAGTATGTAGAAAGTAAGGCAAAATGAATAGGATGTGGAAAGAAATCCGACTTTTCTTCAGATAGTGTTACATAAATGAAATGTAAAGAATAATGTACAGTGAGCGGGCTGTTACAGTGAAATAGAACCTGCTCACTGTACATTATTCTGCTTATTGTATGTCTTCTAACTGACGACATCAATAATTTGACAGAACAATTTGACATTAAAATTATGTCATTGAATATTTTATCTATAGTCCCTTAGACTCTATCGTTGGAACTGCTTCCTGTGAACACTACAGCCACCTTAAAATCTGTCTAGTAAACAAGGTGAAGAGGACCGCACAAACCACTGCGGCACCTGATGGAAGTTTTCTGCCTCGTTCGGGTCGAAGTCTCTTTTCCATTCACCACTTTTTAAACAGTCGTGTCCCATACTGTGTTCTGTTTGGTGATTACTTCATGTGCCTGCTTTAATTTAGTTGATTCCTCTTTTAACTTTGACTTCATCTCCACTGTTTTCCCAAAGAGTAAACAGATCATCGTCAAATTTACCAGACTTCTTTCTTGATATGAGTTAATCCTCCACAGTCTGTGATCAGTACGCTGTAATTTTAACTAGTTATTAATAGGGAACTTGCTTACTACAGGAAATTTCCCCTGCTGGACCCGTGAATACATAGGAGGTGATTAACACTTCTCCCTCTGTCAGCAACCCCTTTCACGTAGCTCACAAGCAAATGACTTAACCTCCAGCTGCTTTCTGTAGCGCAGCAGGTGTAAAAAATGTTTATGATGTTGTAGCATGGTATTCCCAGAAAATACAGTAGCTAACTAGCTTTGTTAATTTAAATAGAGTAACTGCCCCATCTTACACTTGTATCCCCTGCAGTACAATGTTAACTAATAACATAATTTGTTTTTTATTTCTATATAAAGTAATGAAGGTGTCTTTAAAACTGTTTGTTTTTCTCTTCACTAACAGGGATCAAGACCAAGGTCGTGGATGTAACTAAGAAGGACCAAGTTGAAGCTCTGGCTAAAGAACATGACCGTGTAGACGTGCTGTTCAATGTTGCCGGGTACTTCTTCCTTCTTTCCTGCATAATCTGATGACATTGTTATTGTCTCCTTAGAAAATCAGTTTGAACAGGGTGACATGTTCCTTCATTATCCATTATAATGAGCAGTGTAGTTTATTTTGAGTTAATCCTACATACACCATTTTGGTGCCGTAAATATTCATAAGAACACCCAATTCACAGCAGAAAATAGACCAAATATTAACTTTTACTCCTATTTTAAGATGATGGTGCCTAACCTTTTTTAAAACAAACAATGTTAGATTTGTTACAAGTTTTAAGATCTACTTTTTCACTAACACCGGGAGATAGATGGAAGAAGGCACTCATTTTGAGAGACAGACTAACATTGTTGGCAATAGATAAATAGAATATTGCCTGCCTTATCTGTTGACATACAATTAATTCACAGCAGTTTAACTTGTATTGCCAACCTGCTGTCTCCACATAAAGCTAATTTATCCATCGTCTGCTTAGCTACATTTCCAAAATCCCTATACGTTAAGGTTTAACCTTTACTTGACCTTTTGCCAAGCTCCTTAACAAAGGTCTCTGAACTGACACCTTTTAAGACTCAGTAAAATGTTGGGGGGTGTTTGACACAACACATCATCCAACATATATTTTTATTTTAATAATTTATATCCCACATTGATCTCTGTTTTTGATCTCATTGACATATTAGGTATCGACCTCTTTGATAAAGCCATATTTTAAGATGATTACACATACTACAGTGGGACTAATTATTAATTAAGTTCACACATGGTCTTCTGTCTACAGGTTTGTGCACCACGGCTCCATCTTGGACTGCGAAGAGGCCGACTGGGACTTCACTATGAACACGAACGTCCGGAGCATGTACCTAATGAGCAAAGCTTTCCTGCCTAAGGTGACCTTTGGCTAACTTACCAAATGCCCAACACAGTTTATCCTGTTGCTGAGAGTCAAATAGGTGCTGTTGTAAACTTAGTGACATATGCTTTGATTTTGTTCTCGTCCTTTGTCCTCTGGGATTAGCTGTATTACTCTGAGCCTGTGCCATGATGGGCGGTGACTGCCCAATCACTAATCCAGCTTTAGCCCGCAAACTCACCAAACCATCTCAAAGACAGAATTTTAGCTTTGATAATAGCACATTTGTCATTTAATTGTTACATAAAAACCAACACCTAAGACTATTGCATACTTTTACTCTTCATTTACATCCTTTTGTTATTAATATTGTCTTTCTAGATGCTGGAAAAGAAGTCAGGAAACATTATTAACATGGCATCTGTCGCTTCAAGCATAAAAGGTAAACAATCAACTACAGACCTTTTCACTGCAGTCAAGTGTAGAACAAATATTATGCTCAATAAAAGGAATATTAAGCCATTAAAGTATGACCACAAACATTGTAATCCTCTTATCTCAGATCATTGTTATGTGTGAATGACTGTGTGTTTCCTCCACACAGGTGTTGTGAACCGGTGTGTCTACAGCACCTCCAAGGCTGCAGTGATCGGGCTCACCAAATCCATAGCGGCTGATTTCATTGAGAAAGGCATTCGCTGTAATTGTGTCTGTCCTGGTCAGTTTAGAATGCCCTCCAAAATAAAAGCATTGCAGTGTGTCCTTTTATTGTTCCTCAAGTATTCATCAAGGTTACAAGCAATTGAATAGATATACTGCAGACATCCTTGAAAACAAATTAAACTGATGATTTTCATGTTTTAGGACAGCGTGTCCATCAGAGATATACAAGCCTTGTGTTTGTCCCTTCAAAGCCAGCCTAAACAACGGCTGTGCAAACTCTACTTGCATTTATTTTAGCCTGAATTGAACCCAACAATACATATCAATGAATCAAAATCATCCACTTAGTCGAAGCAAGAAAGTCATGGTTGTTATTTTATATTTCCGCAGGCACAGTTGATACTCCATCACTTAGAGGAAGGATCCAGGCCCAACCTGACCCAGAAGAGGTATGGTAGACTGTTTACAGTGTCATTTTCTGACATAATTTTACAGGTACATCATAGTGTGTTTTCCACTGTTGGGCATTGAAATTAATGAACTCAACAACTGTAACCCCTCAGGCTTATAAGGCTTTCATGGCACGACAGAAAACTGGCAGGATGTGCACAGCTGAAGAAGTGGCGTACCTGTGCGTGTACCTGGCCTCAGATGAGGTGAGTGTTTGCAAAGGATAAAAGATCCATGTCATACATTTACTGTATATTGGGAAGTTTCCTGACAGTCAGGCTGTAGTTACCAGAGAGAACATGCAGATCTAGGTAGGCTACTTTGTATTTTCTCTAGAAATTTTAGGGGCTTTGCAACCAAGTGGGATTAAAAAAAACTAAATCTAAATTCATTTCTCAATTCTAGATATTTTAGATACTTGTTGAGTTGTTGTCAGTAGTCAAGTTATTCCACCGTGTCCTGATCTTTTTTGGCTCCTTCACAGTCGGCTTATGTGACTGGGACAGAGCACATCATCGATGGAGGATGGAGACTGTGAGAAAACTGTAGAAAGCTCATCCTGACAGCAGTGGGAGGCTGTTGCTTCTTTTCATAGTGCACAAAAACATTTTTGACTTTAAATTTTCTGTTTACTGATTATGTGAATTACATTTCTAATTCTCAAAAGTTAAATATATGCTGCAAATGTGTGCAATGTAAAAACACTTATCTGTTGACTGATGTAATAAATTTACTAAATCTCAACAGTGTACTGGTGTTATCACGTGATTATAAATGAATCCCTTTTTGCAAAGTGTTTTACAAAGCAGTTTGAATGTGATTTAAAAAATTAAATATGTATTAACATTAGACCAATAAAAAGTCTAAACCAAACCCCTTGAGTGACTTTTCGATTTAACCTAACTTCCCCCTCAACCAAGCAGCAGCGTTCCTGTGCGCGGTACATACTTGCTTTGCCATCACTAATCCGCCTGATTCCCATTCCCCAGCTGGTCTATCTGCCACAGGACTGGTGCCAGAAACGCTGCCGCTGACGGGAGATGACAATGTTTAAGTTATGAGGTGAGCTTCTTTTTCTTTAACAGGGTTATATATTCCGGGAGTCCCGTCACAGGGGTCAGGCGGTCTCTCTGTAGCAAGCTACTGTGTTGAGTTCACTGACAGTTGTTGCGAGGACGCAGCCACCGGCGATGAACCCATTTTCGGACAAGAATTTCCTTTCCGCGAAATTTGACTTATGTCCAAGATATAAGACAAATTGAGCTCAGCCTCACTAACCAGAGTCAGGCAATTTCGACTGTCGGTCCAATTAACCGATAAAATAGTCCAACGTCTGTCCGCAGCGGGTACGTTAGTTTAACGTCGACGTTGGCTTCGTTCAACGTATGCATCTTCAGATACACCGACTCTCCAACCTAACGGTTTCATTGTACAGCGGCTTCCAGTTATCGGTTAATGACAGGCTAAGTCGTTTGAGATCGTATTGTATTTAGCGGTAGTTAGCTGTCGCTACTGAGCGAACACGTTGTTGTCCGATAATGGGTCCACTTGCATGGTTTATCGTGAGGCGTGGGTTTGCCTCTTCACTGGGGAGCTATGGTTGCTGTGTTCCTCTAACGTTTTAGTCCAACATGTAAACATTTTTTTGCTTAGCTGACAAGATAGCCAGCGATGCCAGTTGGGCAGGTTTGTTGTTGGCAGTCGCTAGTTAACCATAACCTACTTGTCCTGGCATTCGCAGAAACGTACTTGAGCTAAAGCTAGCTAAATGTGCCATATGGTCGAGCTGTAAGCATTGATTAGTGTGGTCTGCTCACAATTGGATTAACCAACGTCTGTTGTTGCCATGAGCAACTGTCAAAACATTGTAGTAGCGTTTGCCTAATGTAAAAGACCTGTAAACGTTTGAGTATAGAACAAATTGAACTAAAGCTTTACGTAGTAAGTCAGAGTACAGTATTTGTCAGTTGAATTAAGTTTAGGCACAATTACTGTCTCAATTGCATTTGCACCCAGGATCACCCAGCATTACATTGGCCAAAATAGGAGCATATTTATGCTCTCAGAGTTCTGTTTCCCAGCTCAATACCCTCATTTTATGACACAGTTAGGAGACATTTCTGTGTTCTTAGCCATGTTTTTCGGTAAAACGTCCATTGTAAATTATGTAAATTATGTTTCCCTGGGGAAGTAGACCCCAATTACAGCTCAAACTGCAGCTACTTTTGTTGTACTCCTTTAAGCGTGTCCTCAAATTCGCTGGCAAGACATTTTTTTGACCCTTAGACCTTGATATCTCCACAATGGCATGTGTTTTTCTTTACCACTTAAACTGCATCTGACACACCCACCCAAATAAACAGTCATTTGTTTTACCTTCGATAAAACTGTGTTATGAACAGGACCCTGTGGCCAGAGCTGGATATACAAAAGCATACAGAAGTGAAGGAACTGCCCATCAATGGCCAATCCCACCCCTCAGCTTGATGTACTGTGATAGAAAAGAGAGTGGACCAGAAATACTGTAGACGACTGCCATGGAGGACACTCAGCCCAAACCTGCAACCCCGGAGCCGAGCCCTGTGCACACTCCTGCACCCAGTCCAGCACCCAGTCCAGTGCCCAGCCCGCTGCTGGACAGGATTGCATTGCCGTCACCAAACCATGTGGAGGTGAAGTTTTTTTTATCTCTCAAACTTATGATGCTAGTGTAACGTTCATTTACTGCTTTAAAAGAGTTTAGAGGTTCTCATAAGACAAATTCTGTGTGCAGTTTTATGCTCATTAAAAAGTAAATTATAGGCTACATAATTATGATGTGGTCGCTCAATCTTGTACTCCTTAGATAACAGTTTCATCATTAATTCTAATAAGATCATATAAAAAAATGCCAGAGGCAAAGGTAAAACTTTGACCCAGTTTACTCACTTTAGAAATATGACAAAGAAGGTGTTATGTGAGTTGCAGTACACACTGTCCTTGCCAAGTTCATATCTTTACTCTCTAATATTTGCCAAGAAACTTCAGCCATTAATCTGCTGGTATGACGTACCTCCTGGTAAACAATAGTGATAGGGCACTATGGTTCAGCAATAAAACAGGGAACAGGTACTTTGATTCCTTATCAAATTGTCCATGAGGAATGCATTCATATTTGTTATAGATAAACAACTGAAAATATCAGTTTGACCAATGTTATTCTGATCAGAAGCATGAATTGTGAAGCAAAAATACTGTCATCACTGATCTGCTCTCTTACATGTTCTGATCCTCCTTTTCCAGCACCTAAGTGTGAATCAGATCCAGGTGGTGGTGCGTCGCTGCTCCAGTCCAAATGTCACAGAGGAGACCACCTATTTTATTCCTCGAAACCCTGTTGTGGATGCGGGCACCAACACAGACCCGCCGGTGGTCTGCTGCCCCTTGCTCCACAGATTTTGCCCATGTCCACCAAGAGGCCTTCTGGCCTCTCTCATTACTAAAGGTAAATCAAGCGTGCACTCTAGATGTCGTAGTGAGTTCTTTACCACTATGAAAAGATGTTTAACTTGATCTTATGACTTATGGTAGATAAATAATATACACTATGTACACTGTACACATTCACAAAGATAGACTGTCAAACAACAATGCGCTCTTGTTGGGTAAATGTATTAATTCAGTTATGTTTGAAGGACCCTGAGAGACAGTTCTAAAACTACAAAAACATGCATAATAAACTGGTCATCACACCATTCATTTATAATACATAATACAATCAATCATGAGCCTGTTCTCTGATGTATGTCCTCTGTGTCTCTTCCAGTCCTTTTGGCAGCTGTGCTCTTTGGAGTGGTGTGGTCCATCACAGAGGATGAATGTCTTCCAGGGGGCAACCTGTTTGGCATAACAATCCTCTTCATCTGCGCGCTCATTGGTGGAAAATTGGTGGCTCTCATCCGTCTGCCAAAGCTTCCCCCGTTCCCACCGCTTCTGGGTGAGGCTAAAAATTAAGTGATTATACTCTATGGGCTGGTGTGCTTAATGTAACCACATATCAGTGTTCAAACTGCTTATTTGACAAGGCATATGCCTGCCATATATATTTTTGCTGGGAACAATTACATGACGTAATGGCTGGCTTTTTAGCTCTATATCCCTTCAGATCCGTCACGCATTTCAGCCTGAATCAGGGAGTATTTGTGGCCAAAATTACTGGTTGCGATGGCGATGGGAACACTGTTTTTATGGCATTACTCAGTTATCCAAACCTCTCACTTTTTTAGTCTTTTGCCCAAACATGCTCCAAAGAGGCTGACATCAGCTAAAATGCCAATTCAATTGTCTCCAGCATGCCCCAGTTGCCTTAAAGTTGTATGCCCACCTAGTTGGTTGCATCTTTTGTAAAGCAAAGTACAAGCACATCTGCACTGCAGATACACATGGTTAACAGCCCTACATTAAGCGTGCTGTGTGTACACACTGTGATTACTCTAGCTGATTTATTTTTTATTGCATCCACTTTGTTGCATAAAACTTTCAAAACTTCTAGATTTATTACTCATGACTGATATGTCTTTGAGAAGCTTTTTCATCTTGTGTGTTTCTAACCTACATGCTAATGGCCCTGTTAGCTATTAGTTAATGATTGTGCTATTTATCAAGTTTTATTGGGAGTGGGGTGGGGGCGGATGCTCAAAATTCTGGATGCCTTCTACTGTGCAATTGAACATTTGTAATGCTGCCCTTGATTAAATCCCAGCATTGATTAGAAGATGTGCATAAGCCCTTTTTTTTTTAAGCAAGTAATATGAAATTCCTGGTGTTCTGAATCTGGAAGTGGAGATCATAAGCCACCAGCTGCAACCCTTACAAGATAAAAATCAAGGAAGCTGGGGCCACTCCTCAGTCACAAACAACATCAGAAGTTGGATTGAATTTGGAGTTGAAGATTCTGTTGTTTTCCTCAAGAGAGTATTTTCGTTTACCAGTTCAGCGTCTGTTCCTGTATTTTCAGTTTGTTGAAACTAAGTGCAATAAGACAGGGATCACAGTCCCCAGTGTCTCAGGTGTCCTACAAGAACACTATGAGTTCAAATAGCAACAGGTGATCGTCGTTCTTGTTCTGTGTGAGAGTTTGTGCTGAAGCATCATCTTTCCTCTCTCATGCTGTGCTGCAGGTATGCTGCTGATGGGTTTCCTGCTGAGAAACATCCCAGTAATAACAGATGGGGTGTATATCGACTTCAAATGGTCTGCGTCACTGAGGAACATCGCCCTGGCTGTCATACTGGCCAGAGCAGGTCTGGGGTTGGATCCCACGGTATGCCACATACTCGACAGGCTTGCCTCTTCTAGGGCAATTTTTTTCACTGTTTAATTATCAACTCTACAAATTCTCTAAAGTAAAATACATCTAAGGTATAGCTCATCAGAGTCTAAAGTGATGTCTTCAAATTGCTTAGCTTATCAGAAAGCATAGACTGTATAAAATATGGTTCAAAAACTGAAGTCAGTGCATTAAAGCTGCATTCTTTTTAATGGCCAGCAGGGGGAGACTGCACTGGTTGCAAACAGAAGTTGGCCTGTATACAACCAGATGAGAAAATGTCTCTGCTGTCTCTTTTCAGTTGATTTACTACCTTAGTTAACATTTTTCTAATTAATTTATGGTCTCAATCATCAGTTTTAAGTCCTGCATGAGGTTCATTTTGTAAATGATGGTCCTGTTTAGAGTAAAATTGACAGCAAAGTGTGGTGTGCTTTAGGGTGTGGCTACTTGTGAATGACAAGTTGGTACCACAGTGTCCCGTCAACCAGGATAGAGACAACACAACGGACACCCACTCTGTTTTTCAAATATAGTTTCTTCTGGCTTCAATAAGAACTATGTCTCTGGCCAAAATGCCAAACATTTCCCAACAAGCAAATCTGAGCCACGAAGCATTTAGTATTTTTGCCCCCTAAAAAGTGTTGGAAAGCGTGTTATTAGGTTATAAATGATGTTTGTGTCTGTGTTGGCAGGCTCTGAAGAAACTTAAATCAGTGTGTGCACGTGTGGCAGCCGGGCCTTGCATCCTAGAGGCATGCACCACAGCGCTGGTCTCTCACTTCCTCATGGGCTTGCCCTGGGTGTGGGGCTTCATCCTCGGGTAATTACCGCACTACTTTCTCCCTCCACTCTTCTTTTTTACACTTCACAAGGTCTGTTTTACGTACAGAATGTCGAGGACAGAAAGGGAGCCAGCGTTTGTTTGAGGAAGCCTTTTCCATTGTTTCACAAACCATTTATATTTCACCATTAAATTATGACAACTTCTTTCTTAGTTTGACAGTAAGGATAAAGAGAGGAAACGGTGAGAGTGAGACAAAAGTGAGACACGTGAAAAAGCCTTTATTTAATCAGGCATACTGATTTCAGACTGAATTCAGACTCAGAAGGGTCTATTTTTTTTTTTAAGTTTCTTACATTTTCCTAACAAGGAGAAAATCTGTATTTTCTTATTCATAACATACTTACATTATGTGCTGTGTGAGTGGACCGCTAAAGCTCTACAGCAGAATGTAGAGAGATTAGAAAACACACTGCTCCCTGACAGTCACTAGATCACAATACAACCTCGTAAGCCTTTATTTCTGGCCTGTCAGCGTTTGTGTGCCTTATCTTCAGTGGTTGAAATAGAACTTGTAATACTGGGCTTTTACACTGACAGTTGGCCCCCCTTCTGTATGCGTTGCTTCTCAGTGCCTCAAGGGTTTATAGGGGCCAACTTAAATATTTCAATACTGGCCAACTGAAATGTTGTCAAAAGAAAAGTCTAGCAGAATTTTTACAGCTTGAAATGTCACAATAGAACTAAATTGAGTCCGTGTTTGCTGATCAAACATGTCCGTCTTCAAAGTGTATCTAAAGGCAGATGTTTTTCAGAGTTTTCCAAAGTCAAGTCTTTATTTCTGATGTCTTGTGTCTGCATTAATAAACAATCCATACCCTCCACATGGTAGCTTTGTGCTGGGCGCTGTGTCTCCAGCAGTGGTGGTTCCCTCCATGCTGCTGCTGCAGAAGGAAGGTTACGGCGTGGAGCAGGGCATTCCCACCCTGCTGATGGCGGCGGGCAGCTTTGATGACATTCTCGCCATCACGGGGTTCACTACATGCTTGGGCATGGCCTTTGCCACAGGTAATTCTGTTGATGTGTGCATCCGTCTGTGCAGAGGGCTGAATTCGATATTCTTTTCTTGAAGCGCAACGCCGCCTTATCTCCAGGGGAGTGGCAGGATGTTCAGTGACCTGCAGTGAAGGTTAACACAAGAAATGAGTAATCTCGATCTGTCTGTAGTTTGTTAGGGGCTCAGCAGAGGGTGTGAGAGTGCTGTTTACTCCTG
Source organism: Semicossyphus pulcher (assembly GCF_022749685.1). NCBI lineage: Eukaryota > Metazoa > Chordata > Actinopteri > Labriformes > Labridae > Semicossyphus > Semicossyphus pulcher. The sequence goes on from NW_027211681.1 coordinate 6,787,396, forward strand.
TAAAAACAGTAAGAGGGTTTTTTTGTGCCAGTGTATTTAGAGTTTGTGTATACCTCAACGTAGTGCCTCTGTAAGGTTATACTTAACTGCTGAATAATTATACCAACAGTGTTTAACCAGCTACTTCAATTTTAGGAACATTGGTTAAGTTAAATGCACTCTTTTTTTAAAGTTTTCTTTGTTCTGAAACTTCCAGGCTCCACTTGGTACAACCTCCTGAGAGGCGTGCTGGAGGTGGCTGGTGGGATGGTTGCTGGGATTCTTCTTGGCTTCCTCATCCAGTACTTTCCCAGTGTTGACCAGGTGGGCATGCTCTTATAGCATCAACATGAGACTTGCCAGATTTACTGCTGCTTGCTCATCCTTACACCACTTGACACCACTTGACACCACAGCTTGTGTAGGAAACAACTGTGGAAAAGACCAATAAATGCTTGTAAAAACCAGTGGAGCTCCACCTCTGGTTTGCCGTTCGAACACTGGATTCATCTTAGCTAGAAAGTGCACAAGAATATATTAGAAGAGATTATTTTGTAGGTCAATCAACTTATCAACATCTTGTAGCTGTACCATTTGAACTCCATAAATGTATTTCAACAAAAGTAAATCAGCCGTCTTTCTTCACCTAGAAACACTTGGTAATGAAGCGATCCTTCTTGGTGCTGGGTCTGTCCGTCTTCGCCGTGTTCGGCAGCGGTGTGGCTGGCTTCCCTGGCTCTGGAGGCCTCTGCACGCTGGTGCTGGCATTCCTGGCTGGCCTCGGCTGGGGGGGAGGAAAGGTAATAACATGCATGCAATTTCTGTGTACACATAGCACATTCTTCATCTTCATATTCTTAATTATACAAGATGAAAAAGTTAACGTGCCAAAAAGTACACTACCAGTCAAAAGTTTGGACACACTTTCCCATTCACTTGTATGAGAAAATGTGTCCAAACTTTTGACTGGTAGTTTTTATTCCATAATGTGTTATTGATTCATTTGTACAATAGTGATTTAACGTCCACACTGCTGCATGTCCCAGTTGACCCTTCTCTCTGTCCTGTTCGTGTCAAGGCACATGTGGAGGAAGTGGTGGGGTGGGCGTGGGACGTGTTTCAGCCTCTTCTCTTTGGACTAATCGGAGCAGAGATCCGGATCTCTGAGTTGGAGGGACACACAGTTGGTGAGACGAACACATGCACACACACTTAAATAACATAGTGAGGTGGCTGTTATCACTGTGAGAGATTCAAATGTGACTGTATGGATGAAAATATATTTGCATAGCCAAAAAAATGAGCCCCGGGAGTTTTATCTCTGTCTGTGTTCGGTAATATAATACAATCGTGTCAGTGGTAAAACATACTTTGTCTATTTCTATTGAGGTTTCCAATATGATACTTCCTCGGGACATGAATCTCAGATTCTTCCACAAAGAAATAATCTTATTTCTGCTATATAAGCTTATCATTAAAGGCATGACTTCACGTAATTATTTTGTAAAATAAAAATGTATTTTAGCTCCTCACTTCCCAGAATTCACTGTGACATGACTTCCTAGCCCCATAATGGTAATGGTAATCTATGCTATGCTAGCTTTGAACAGGCTCTACACATGACCCAGTTACAAGACATTATCATGAGTAAAGCATCACTTTTTCACCACTACTGTGCCACCTTGCCCCAGTTAAGAGGAAAATCTGATGATATTGTAAGTGTTGTTTTTTCTAACTGTTACATCTCAGTAACAATATGGTGTGACACTCCTTCTCTTAAGGTCTGGGTATAGCCTCATTACTCATCGCCCTGGTGGTTCGGATCCTGTTCACTTTTGTCTGTGTGTTGTGTGCGGGCTTTACTATGAAAGAAAAAGTCTTCATCGCCCTGGCGTGGATGCCCAAAGCCACAGTGCAGGTATGTCATGGCCGAAGTATTTCTCTGTGGTGAACTCATCTTTCTTTTCTCTTGTAGCAGTAAAGAGTAACCACCATTGTCCCTGTCTTCCTTCAGGCAGCTATAGGCTCCACAGCTTTAGACATGGCCAGGACGAAGGACGACCAGCAGCTGCAGAAGTACGGCATGGACGTGCTTACTGTGGCTGTGCTGGCCATCCTTCTCACAGCTCCTGTGGGAGCTCTTATCATAGGCCTCACAGGACCTCGCCTGCTACAAAACTCAAAGAACTCATCCTGTGGTGAGCGAGTCAAACCCAATTTATCAGCTTTTTTCTTGGGTAGGTAAAGTCTTATGTTCAACAATTCAACATTGCAGTCAAGCCTCGCCTCGTAGCTGTGTTTGCGTAGTGAGTAACCTTTGCAAAGGATAGGATTTGCATAGCTTAGTCTGCTTCTATTTACCCTGTCAATAATGCATTCATGTCTCTTAGATCCACACAACAGCTGCACTTTACAATATCAAATTCAGCTCATGGTTGTACACGAGGCTTATTTGTTTCCTCATTCCTTTTTTTTCCCCTTCTCTGTCCTCTCCATCTCTCCCAGGCACCGCAGCAGGAGGTGAAGATGAAGATGAAACTCCCGTCACCTATGAGAGTACACTCTGACATCACCTGGCTTTATACAGCAATAAAGGATATAATAAGAGACTTCCGGTGTGTTTTCGCACCCCGGACATTTGAGCTTTTCTGTTAGCCACCAAGTGGCTCTCTTCGTCCCTCTGTCTGCGGTCAGCTCCTGGGCCCGTATTCATAAAGCTTCCTAGTACAGCGTTGCTCCTAGTGAAGAAGTTAAGACTAGATCCTGGTAGAGTTATTCAGAAAGCATCTCAGCCCTTAAGAGAGCTCCTAAGGTGAGAAACTGTTAGGATTAGTGAAGAGGACTTTCTTAAGCAGGGACACACATCCGTATTATTGCACGGGCATATTTTAATTCTGCATTTAAGTTAACTTTGACAGCAGTTACAAGTAAGAGGTAAACTATCTCACCTGTGCTTGCAGATTCCCGTTTGGGTGCTGCAGTCTCCCCTCTCACGTCAGACATTAACACAGAGCCTACGACTGCTTTTCGCACTCTTCACTAGTGCGCACAACCAGAGGGAAAGATGCATTTATCTGCTGCGCTACATTTTCCCATGCCTGCCTCTTGGTTTGAGCTGTAAAACCGGGGCTGAATTTATGTCCTAAAATGTTTTTATATTCATCAACTACTTCCCTCCATCCAGTTGGGTTTTCTGGTTCTTCTTGTTAAATGCAGCAAACGCAGCTTCTTATAAGCTTTATATAGGCTGGCCAGCATTCCCAGAAATTGAGAAGATGAGCCATTTTCCCTCGTTAATATCAGTTAGATCAAGTACTTAAATTAGCAGCATGGTAAATAAAAGTGATCAAGTATATGTAACTATCCCCATGTGAAGATGAGCATGTGTACCAAACATTTTGTAGGCTGTATACTTTAAAGTGTGGCTTACAATGTATTCAACAGAGATGTTCCGTACATAAAAGGGTGTTCATAATTACATGTCTGAGTAAATTGTATGATTAGGCCGATAGATTTCACTGTCCTTCTCTGCCCATCATCACTTGGAGAGCTTTTTTTTCAACCAATCACAGCTTCTGAAAGAATGTCTCATACCTAGCAACGGGGTCAACCACGCCTCCTCACTAAGATAAAAGTTTCTGTCCCTTCCTTGCTCAGAGTTGCTCTGAGAGTGTTCCTGAATCACTCCTAGGCTTGGACTCCTTGCTAGAAGTTTATAAAGCAAAGTGAGGAGCTCTCTGAGATAGTTCTGAGAATGTTTGTGAATACGGGCCCTGATCTTTGCCATGCTGCAGGACCACATGAATCACACTTTATTAATAGCCTCTAGGGGGTTTTCAGGCCTCAGGCTCCTTACAAATGACCCACATCCCAGCTGTATGAACAATATACAAGATGTCATTCTGCTTCTAATTTGAAATGAATGTTTAATTATAAATATAGTTTTGTAAAGGTGGATATTGATCCTGCCCGCATATCCACTGAATCTACACTTTTTATCACTGCATTTCTGCAAACTAATTTCTGTGTATGGACTGTTTGAAGGTGGGATTGCTGTAGCAATATTTTGTTGGTTTTAATTAGACTACACGACAAGGTTTTAGGTGTTTTGCACAAAGTACAATATTTTTATGGCTTTGTTTTTGTGTTGTTGCGTATGTTTTAATTCAGTATATATTAGCTGCGTGTCTTGGTGATGAGAAGGGTTTATGTAGTTTACAAAGACTCAGGAAATTATCTCTAAATAATAATACACAATACGTTTCTAAGCTTTACATACAATGCTGCTAAAACCTCATCTTCTGCATTCACTATGGCTGCTGTCAATGTCATGATTGATCAACATGAATCAGGTATGAATCATATTCACAACATACATGTTAAACCCAACTGTTTATAGTCTGATTATGATGGACATTAGAGTTTTCATGTGTGTTACATGTGATTTTTTTACAGAAATATGCAGTGTAACTTATGTTTCTGAATTTGTTTGAATTTATTTACATTTAATAAGATCTTTTGTATTTTCAGCAACTATTTATGTTAGATTTACATGATTGAGCATTAGTTTTTTACCAAATATACTTTGAAAAATAAAAGATAAAACAAGGACATGGTTTTCCTTCTCTTTGGTGTAGTAATACAGTGATTGCTTTTATGATCACTGTATCTCTCTAAGTCTCAGTTACTGAACTGTTTGCTTTTTCGCCAAGCTACTTTTGTGGTCTTAACATTTCAATTGGATGGATTGTCATAAAGTTTGGGATAAATATCCATCAACTCCTGAAGATAAAATCTACTGACTTATTCTCTAGCGACCCCTGGTTTAAGTTTCCGCGATTCACTTCAACATCTTCTATTGGGACTGGTATATCATTTTGTACAAATATTCATATTTCCTTGAGGAAGAAACCTATTGATTTCACATGTTTTAACTACTGGACAGTGAACAGACAGTCACTCAACTTCAGAGTAAAGAGTAAGATAGTCTATTTAATCCCCTGACTTTTCATCATGCACATAATCTGGTCAAAGATGTTATTAGCTGTTTGACCAAATGCGTGACAATTAGTCATTCACAACAGCCTCAGCTGTTCTTGTTGTTAAGTGGTCATTAGCAAATGTTAGCAGAGGATGCTAACACACTGAACTTAGTAAACATACCTGTTAAACAGCAGCATGTTAGCATGCTAAAGTAAGCATTTAGCTGCAAGCAGGGCTGTCCCTGCGCAGTACTGGCTTCTTGAGCAGCTAGCTACTAAAGTTTAAGCCTTGTTCTTTCTGACATCAACATTTGACAGACTCCCATTAAATTAGCCAGAAAGTTCTTTTTAAAAAGGCGTTTCCCATTATGTAAAACAGGAAAAGACGCTGCGATTCTCGTTACCGAAATGAACTGTTACCGTTGACTGAAATATCCCGACCATGATACGTTTGACTTTTCAACTGCAGATTGAATACATTTCTGCCTTTGCGTACAAAGGTTCATAAGCACACAGTTCATTCAAATACATTCATCATAAGGAGACAGATGTGACAAAGACCATTTTTATATAAAATATTTCTGATGAAATAAAAAGGAAAATCTCCAGCAGGAAGTCAACTATGTACAGCCGTTATGACATCACAGAGGCTACAAAAAAAAAAATGATACAGAGCTGCAGACGTGAGGTTCTAAAACCTCAGCAAGGTAGTGAGGTTAAAACTAACTGGATATAACTCAACAGTGCAGTTGTTTGAAATATTTGTAGGCAACGGGGTTGAATGCAAAATGTTAAAGGCTTTAAACAAAATACATCTGAAGAAGAATGAGTAACCTCCAACAGACACAATAACTTATCAGAGAATATTTCACATCCTGACAGTGTGAACAGCATGTTAATATTTGGCACACAGACAGTCTGAAAAACAGGAGACAGAAGAATGCTAAAAAAGGCTGTCTATTAAATAATACCAGATATGAAGACATACAGTACAAAATGCTGATTACAGGTTGGACTAGTATCAAACAATTACATTTAAACAAGCATTTAATTTGGAGATTACTTCTTCTCTGTTGGGTTCAAATGACTGAAGTCATCATAAAGTCACTGCTGTTATGTTTCAAGTGTTTCCCCCCAGAGTGGTCCCAATGCTTCCTATCTGGCTTGCAAAAACATTTCTTAAATGGAGCTTACGTTCATATGAAACGGCCGTTCTGGTAACAAACACACGCGTGTCATTAAAGAACCTCAAACACAGCCTTCACACCATCAGACTGGAGGCTTGTATTTTTAGGTGTGTGGAACCACTTCAAATAAAGACTGGAAGTCTGATCAATGTTAACATGACACAGAGGCAACATTAAGATTCTTGTAAAGAAAAAACAAACTAATAAGAAATGAAAAACTAAAGGCTGTGGAGGTGAAAGGAAACTCCCTTCAGTGGTCGATTACAGTATCTTCTTTTTGAGAATGAGCGGCCCCACGTTGTCTCCAGTCAGCTCGTTGTGCTTTAAGTGTGACTTGTCACAAACAGGAAACTAAAAACAGGAAACAACTTCATATTAGCTGATCAGCATGACACAGAAAAAAATTTACTCCCCCTTATTAAGTAAAGTAAAAACAACATAAATAACAGCCCAGTGCATTTCACACAGTTCTTATCATCGTGCATACTGAAGAGGTCAGAAAATAACTTGTCCGCTCACCGTTTTGGAACGCCAGCAGCGACAGTAACACACATTTGCGCTGTTCAGGTCCTCGATGTCTATCTCGTTGACCACCTTTGGGTTCTCTTTCTGGATCTTCAGGTTGATCAGGCTGTCTCTCTGCTTCTTCTTCTTGGGCAGGAATGGGCGGATGGTCAGATAGCCCAGCAGAGCCAGGATACCCAGGAGAGGCAGCAGCCGGAGCCACTCGGACACTACAGACACGTCATATAACACGCTCATTAGCATACATAAGGGAATAACTGTAAACACTTGCATGTCTTGTGTTTCTAGAATAGTTTTGGGCAAAGGTTGAAATGTATTTGTGAACAGGCCCTGAGAAGGGATAGGGCTTTAGGTGCATAATTGGAAGCTCTAAATGAGACCCTTCAATTGAGAGCAGACACAATTAGATGATTAATCGATGTTAGTTGATCAAAATATCAATTGGCTGATAATTGATCAGCAACTATTTTGATTGTAATTAAATAGTTTGAGCCATTTCCCCCCCAAAAAACAAGACACATTTACTGGTTCTAGCTCCTCTAGTGTGAAGATTTGCTGCTTTTCACTCTCATACATGAAAGTTAATTTAAAATCTTTAGGTTTTGGACATACAAGCAATTTGAATCACCTGTGATTGGCCTTTTTCTTTATTTTTTGACATGTACTAGACAAAGTTATGAAAGATAACCTACAGATATATCAGTAAAGCAAAGTGCAAACAGTTGCAGCTCTACTCTTATTCACAAGCCTACTTCCAAAGGAGGAAACTGTTTATCCAGTCTCCACCACCTCGGCAGACTACAATCACGACACTCTACAGCTGGTTCAGCGTCACCAAACAACTGATTTCTTATACCCCTTTTCCACCTAAATTTAGCGTGTTGACGCAGGTTTATCAGACCCGGGAAGACCAACTTATAAAAGCCAATTGTCTCTGTTCCCATCGCCAGTGGACTATACTCCTTTTGGTCTCTTTTCTGCTGTATCACCGTCTGACATCACAAATGCACCAGAAACAGGGATAGTAAACAGTGGGGATGTTACAGTGGTTAGGTCTTTATTGTATCTATTACTCATTCAACTTGTGTATCAAACTCCACGCTGACAAATTTGGAACGATGTTCGAGCGCTGCTCGGACGGAGACAGGTGGAATTTGTAGCTGAGATGACAAGGAGCTGCAGAAGTTACCGACGGAGCATAGCATCACACCGGAGAGGAGTAGGAGATTAGCAAGTCGACACAGGTTTTGTGTTCCCATCAATTACAATAATTACCCGGGTCTACTGCAGAGTCATTTGACCCAGGTCTGAATGGCTGAAACGGCTTTAGTCTTATATGAGATGTTAAACTCCTCTTTTTCGGAAGGGGCAAATCTATTTGGGCAGGCCCTACAAATATCCTATACAATATATAAGAAACGTCAGGCACTGCGTCCATTGGAAATCATCCAGCAGGCTTGGTGTAACAGGACAACACAGCTGCAAATGTTTGCATGGTGCAATACTTACATAAACATTTCCTCATAAAGATATTATCAAATGTTGTAAGTCACCACAGCCTCAACAGTGAATAATCACCATAGAGCATTCACTAATGAAATATTGCTCGAAGGATTGTTCATGTTTTAAAAGGTTCATGCAGCATAAGTTCTCTGATGTCACCGAGACATTTAAACATCCTACAGTGTTAATACACATCTTTTATGTGTAATGCAAGTGGACTCCATTTTGAAAATGCATTAAACAGATCAAAGAGAGTCTAACCTCCTCTTCCTCATCCTGAGCGGTCCCTGATAACACTGCATCCGCTGACCTGCTCACCTCATATCTACACTTCTACTCCATAACTGCCCCTGATGATCACTGAAGAGTACTGTCTCATACAGACACCTGTCAGGGGAAAGGCCACACTGAGCCAAGAAAAGAGCTTTAGGAAAGACCTGTCGTACAGTCCACCATACATGGAGAGGACAGGACAAGTGAAGCACAGCAAGGATTAACCACAGTTATGTAATTTTACTATTAGCTGTGTGAGTTACACACCAGCTCCTGGAACTTTCTTATCATACTCTTACAGCAATTAAAATACTTTCAATGATGGGTTTTTATGCCTAATGGTCATTGCTAATCCTTAATCTCTTTAAGGAATTATATTTAACATGTACAGTAGAGGGGATTTAATAAATCTTCTAACACCATCACATCTTCTTCTACTTTCTTAAGCCCTAACAATATGTACCTTAGCACCACAATCACTAAAATCATCTGTCTGTGTTTTTGTGTCTTGGCCTTCTCGAAGAGGAAGTACTCAAACGCTTTCAGCATGCAAATTGTCACAGAAACATTTGAGGCCTGCAGGGCAACTCAGCTTTTTCACTTTTTCAGGCTATTTTTAGGCTCCACTCGACACTTTCCATAGGTCCACGGGGCTGAAAGGTCAAGCTGAGGTGGTCAATCAGCTTCAAGATGGACTCTCAAGTTGGTTCCCGAAACCACTGCCACTGCTCGCTTCCCTCTATTTCAACTCTGCACTTGCTTAGATATAAGCTAGTTCAAACTTTTTTATTCTCAGTTTCACAGCTGCAAGCAATGTAACAAGTGATAAAACATAACCAAGCCTTTGTGTGATTCAGTAGAGGTTTTGAAAGTTGCATATCCTATCTTGACACCAATATGCATATCCTGATCCGGCTATTTCTCTCCTGATACTGACTCTGATACCTCCTCTCAGAAAATCTGCTACCAATTATGGACCATCCAGTACCATTTCCCCTTTCCTAAAAATGTCAAATGTGTGGAAATTACTAGAATAATTTCATGGAAAGTAACACAACCCCAGGGTTTGATGTGGCATTTAAAACTCCACAGCCAGTCATGACTGAATGACTGTGAATGATATCAGACAGAGAGACTTTTATGATGACTGCTCAAGAAACTGTCTGTATTATGGAGAAGGTACATCATGGCAGCTCAATAAGATCAGCATTTACTGCATCATATTGGTATAACCCCAGAGGATGATGCATGAATATTTGTTTAATGTACTCAAAATAATTCATATTCATTCAAAATATAATCTGGCTGGAGGCCCAGAACTGTTGCTGAAAACAGAATGTCAAAGTAAATTTTGATTCAGGAGCACAATTAGCAATTTTTAATCATCAATTACTCTTGCTTTTTCTGAAATACAAACGAAGCAAAAAAAACAAAAAAAAACCCATTGGAAAATGTCCACCAGGATTTTCCAGAGCCCCAGATGACATGTTTAAATGCCAGCTTTTGCCTGAGCATCATTCAAAAACCCAAAGAAATGTAACTTACCATATTGTAAGACAAGAAAAGCGGCTAATTCTCACATTTAAGAAAGTGGAATCAGTTAAACTATTAAAGTTTGGGGATCTAACCTGAAGTCCCACACCTGTGAAACTCTTTCCTGGTGTAGTTTTTTGTGTGTGTACCGTCTTGTCTAGGTCTAACTGCCATGCGTGTATCACCTGAGGGTGTGACAGACCTAACTGGCAACATATTGTGCTAGAGGCACATTTACAGTAGCATCCCATGACCAATTTTCGGGATTAATATATCATTTGGACCTCACTGGGCAGGCTACAACTACTGACACTTTGTGGCAAAAGAGAAAAGTAATCTACATACAAACACACGAGACAAAGTATCTACATACAAACACACGAGACAAATTCACTGTGCAGAATTAAGTTTTCTACTACTTTGAGATCATTCCTGAGTTTATGTTGCTAATGAGAAGAACAGCAAACAATGGTTAGGACTTGTATGGAGCGAGTCAGCAATTGAGGACAAAACACAGGTTTTGCAGGATATTCACAGCATGACTTTAGCTGAGTTTGTGTTTGTAGGCTAATGTTAGCTAAGATAAAGAGCCATAGTACGAGCTAAAGAGTGTCCCCGAAGAGTTCAGAAGTCATCCTCACAATACAGTCAGAAGTGCTACACAGCTGCGGCGTATTTTTTACCTGTTAACCTTGCAAAACCGGTGATGGTCTCCGGAAGCGGAAGCCTCTTCAGGTAGGCTGGAAGCTGGACTTTTATTATCCTTGAAATGGTTTCTAAAACCATCTTGATTAGCTCAATGTAGCAGGTTTTGTGTTTGACTTGGATAGTTCCTGTGGTTCGTTCATGTCATTGCGCTCATTTCTAAGCGTAGTCTATCACCGGTGCGTAAAACCCTTCAGTAAGAACTTGGAAACAACCGAAAAACCGCGTTAGTGCTTTCGTGAATCTACGTAAGAACGACCTGTGACTGAGGAGTGTGCGACCAATCAGCGTTGGAGGAGTTGGTGGCTCCTGATTGGATAAGTTAAATTCAGCGTGACGATGTGGTTTCTGCCTACTTCAGGTCTCCTCGTAAACTTCGCCTTTTAATTATGTAAATTAGGTAAAATAAATAAATATTTAGGCTATAGCCTATTGTGAGAACTAATGACCCTATATATACAGTCTTTGGTGAGAACTTGTAAAAGCAGTTTGGCAAATTTGATTGAATGAGTAAATGAAAACACAATAGAGTTTATTGATGAAGTGAGACACATAATCTACAGGCTACAGCACACTTTATGATTTCACTTCAAGGTTTTTGTGATCTGATTAAAACCAATACTTCCGACATCGTGTTGGCACCTAAAGGCAGCGTCATAGTGGCACCCCCTGTGCCTTCTTGACACAAATTTAATTTAATTTTTTTTAATGGATATTATACTTCCACAGAACTGCAAGCTCAATTGATGACACACTGGCTGTATGACTAAATAAAAGGATTTCATATTCAGTGTGTGCTGTAGTGTGTCCAGCCTCAAAGAGGTGGGAGTACATCATCTTATGTCCCAGTTATCTCAGAGCCTCCCTAATTGTGTCAAGCTTCATGACATTAACTAAGATCAGTGTAAAATGAAATAGATTTATCAAGCATCATTCTGCTGAAGGTATCCGTTTAAAATCACTGGTTGTATGAGGCCAATGTTGCTGCTTGATTTTTGCACAATATAACTAATTGTCCTGGTGTTTTATCCATAAACAATCTCTCGACAGACTTAAAAAATCATCAAAAATTGTATTGACCGTGGGTACAACAGGTCAGATTTCTCACAAAATTTCAAGTAAAGGCATAAATTTGTATTGACCAAATGTTCTCTAGCATGTTATAGCTTGTGTTACTGTAAATTATTTTGGTTTTGAAACATTATGAAAATGTTGAAGGTGGTTCAGTAAGTGTAAAGTCTGACTACAGAAATGCATGTTGTTCCGAATAATTAGTAAAAGTTAAATCTACTTGTATTATACGATTAGTTACATTTAGTAAAGTAAAAATAAAAGTATTTCCCTGTAACCAAAGACCAAAATCTCACAAAATTAAAAATACTTCAGAAAAGCTCTGGTATCTAAAAATGTTCCTATTAATAATATATACAGTATGTGAGTAAATGTACTTAGCCACAAGAAGCTCTGACTCATAATAATCATAAATGGAATCTCACGCACAACATTGCAACTAAATTCCTTGAAACTCCAGTTCTCTTGTAGACCTCACAATCATCACAGGTCATAACTTGCTTACAAGAGGAGGAACCAAAGAGAGAAACCAACTCTTCAGTACTGTCATTCACATGCTCAAGTATTTTCTCTCTTATGCAGATAAATGTATCTAAATAAGCCTCCCATAATGTTTCAACACATCTCAAAGGTAAACATAATATCATTTTGTGAAAACTATGTTGTTACTGTCCCTATAAACAGACAAATAAATACATAGATTTTGCATTTAGAAGTTCAGAAATATAGAAGTGGGGTAAGGCAATTTGAGCAAGTATTACTTCAATCAAGCAAGACAAATGTTAAAGAGTTGAAGACCTCTTTGACAGCATCACAGCTTATGTTTTGTGGCAGACCTACAGCAGTATATTTACTTTAAAGGAATGTCTTTAGTTGAAAGGAACAACAACTGACTTAAATATATTACATTAAAATTTACAGTACACATTTAGATTTTTATTTGAAAATCTATTGAGTGGAGCTTGGGTTAAGCTTTATTTACCTAAAATTATCCATGTGGTTTAAGCGCCCTCTTGTGCCTGTAGAGGTTCTTTTACTCTCTACATAGAGAACTACACTACCCAGAATTCCTTGTAAAGTGAAGCAGCCCTAAATTTCGCCTGAAGTAATTTCAACGTTGGTATCTGTTTTATAGACATTTTATATACTTTATAAACAGCACACGAAAAAACGTCATTAGTCAATTACAATTATATCCGTTAGCCCGAAAATTATTAGCAAACAAGAAAATATTTTCCAGTTAATGAAATAATCTAGATTTCATTGAGATATTTGTAGACAACTAAATCCCGTGTGTCAGGTCCTCAGCCGCTGGTGTCATTGGTGAATGACCGAAGATGTCTCACAGCAGGTTGTTTGCCAGGCTGCTTTGTAAGTATTTTACTTATTTATTCATTTCATCACTTAAAATGTGTGACAGTTAAATTTCTCTAATAGACGTGCACTCGTTGGCTCTCTGCTGAACATTAGCTGAGCTCCGCAGGCTCCCAAAGTCTTACACTAGCTAGCAAAGCTCCCCTTGGTTGGTTGTCAGTTAGCATTCAGGCTAGTTAGCCACGTTAGCATGCCAACCGACTGTGCTGTTAAATCTCAATGACAGTTAGCCAACTAGCTAACTTACTAGCTAGCTATACGAGAGCACCCCCTGTTAGCCTGCTTCCAGGGCAGATCTAGGGGGACCTTTGACCTTGTATGTTCTATTGACTAAATGTAGCCAGTCTAGCTTTTCTCCCAGCAGTGTTTGTCAGCAGCTAAATTAGCTGTTTAGTTAGTTTGTCTGCATCCTGTATGTTTACTGTGCTACAGAGATGTTATATAAAGTTGGCATCTGTACATTATTAGGATTACAAAGTATTTCAACAGTAGATGTCATTTAGTCTTGAAATTACGCTTAAGATAGCCACTGAACTTTGTACAGTGTCATTGATAAGTTGTCAAGTGAGACACAGACAGAAGACCAAAGTTCAGTCAGTGAGGGTGGATACTGATGCTTTATATTAGCCCAGTCAAAGCCTCTGTTTTGATTGCTGTGTGATATGTAAAACCACAATATGCTCAAGAAGCAAGTAGTTGACCTTCAAAACAATACAGAGGATCACTGGTAGTCAACTGGTTGTCTTACCCTCCTGAAACCATATCTCTTTATATTGTGAGGAGCAGGCAGCTGTTTTTTTTGATGCATGGTTAAAAGATGAATACCCTGTTTTAAATAATTTAGAATAACTAGATAAAGGTGTCTGTCTAAAGGTGACTGTTGCACGGAAGAGTGGTTGAGATTTGGGGTGTCGCATTCAGCTACCCCGTTTGATTTGTGGAGGTCACAGGTCCATATAATCTGAGAAAAATCGTAATGAATTATTTTCTTCTGCACATTATGTTACGTTCTTAAGTATTGTTGGTTAAATTATCATTGGTATTACTCTTGCGTATTATTGTTAAAAAGAAAGAAACTAACATTATTTTAAAGTCTTCAAGTTGTGAAGAAAGGCAATCACAAGTTCCCAATTCCCCAGTCTTAATAAATTACTTTTACCATTAATTGATTATGTCATGGAATATGTGTATCTGCCACTAATTGTAATCCTTTTTATGTTAAAGTCTTAAAGATAGTCATTACAGCTTAATATACAACAAACGCTTATTCCTCGAACTGGAAAAAAAGGGCCATTATTTGGACACTATTTGTCCCTTATTGAACGTGAACTGTGAAACATACATGTATGCAAATGAACAGAATATCATCCTGAATAAATCAGAATAATTTCTAAGAAAAGCCGCTTTGATTAACCACCAAAGAAACCTTGTTGAAATACATCTATCCCTATCTTAAACATCTATCTTACCCCTCATTATATCTGTGGTAGCTCGTAGTGTGTTTGCGCTGCAGTTTAACCTGTCAGTTAAGGTTGTTAAATGACAGCTGCAGTGTTTGTTTTATCAGTTGTCTCACAGTAGACGTAAAAGTTGACAGAGCTTCCTCACTTGCCCTTTGACATGATTGTGTGTTGCTACTTGCAATATTGTGTCAAAGCCGGGGATTTGGGAACAGCTGTCTGCAGCTGAAGAAACAGAGTTGATAAGAGCTGTGGGATTGAACTGAGCCACACAGTAAACTTTGGAGCGAGAAAAGCAAAACACTGAGCGAAAAGAGTCGGAAAATTGGTGCTCGCTGACAACTCTCTCTGACTTTGTCCCTTTGACACTGTCACGTGTTATTTCATTGTTAACGTATGGAATACCGATGCAGTTTAAATGCATCTTGAACTGTAGCCTGACACTTTACTGAAGCACTCGTATCCCACATCAGATGTAACCAGCAACTTTAACTCGCAGTGAAGGCTACAATATGCGCTGGTAATATCCTTTTTGGAAATTGATTGAAAGGGTTGTACTGAAATTAATCACACTCCTTGAGTATGATCACTCTCAGTCAGTGTAATTAGACGTATGCCAAATCACCAATTCCTCACTTATTTTGGAGGGCCCTTGAATCGGGCAGTGGCCCTTCAGAGCGAGGCTAAAAGTGGTAGGGGTTGAAATATTTGCCTGGTTAAATAGGACACCAATCTTATTTCATTTTTTTTTTTACCCCTGTACACTATAAATATATAAATAAACTCACAAACCGTTGTTTACACCAACAGTGATTTTTCTGATATGATTACTTTTGGGATCAAATTAGAGATGTATTTGCCTCTACATTAAATAAAAGGTCTTCCAATGGATATAACATTATTTTTGCATAATTACTTTTATGATATGGGCTTCTTTCCCCACACTGAATGCCATGTTCCATGTTTCACTGTGTCAGTTTGCAAAAGCATTATGGGAATGCTCTGGGAATGACAGAGGGGAAGAGCCAAAGGGAGAATTGGGATGGGCCAAAATATGTGCTCCATGTGTCCCATTTCAGTTGCTAAGCAAACATCTCTTATTATTAAATAAAATATTCTGAGTACATTGAATAAGGTGCAGTAAAAGTCAGCTGTTAAGTCTGTAGCAATAGCTGAAATTGTTGCTTCGCAGCAATACAAGATGGTTGCAGAAGGAAAGTGATTGTTGTCAAAACACTGCTGGAATAATTCCCCAGAAGAAACATAAAAAGTCATTTTTCATTTCAACTTTTTACTACCTGCCGTGAAAACAAATCTTTTTGCTGCTGTTGAAAATATTGGAACCGTTATTGTCCTCCTTTGTGACAAGTGAACAAATAGATAGGAAGATTTCACCCTGTAGGTTCAGATGAATAATATTGAACGATGTATTGTTATGTCACCTAAAATGAGCGTTTTTGAATGTTTCTTTTTCTATTCAGTGCAGCAGACTGGAGTCAGGCACTGCTACACAGGATCGAGACAAAACCTCTACATCACCAAGAACACGAAGGTCATCTGCCAAGGTTTCACAGGGAAGCAGGTTTGTACTGACCGAAAGTTACCCTCGACACAATAAATTTTTTATTATTGCTTAAGATTAGGTTGCTCTACTCTTGTTTTCCTTACCCCACACACACACACACACACACACACACACACACACACACACACACACACACACACACACACACACACACACACACAATTCCTCATTCCTCATTCCTCACTTTTGCCTTTGTGGTCCAGAAATGACAGAAATTACCGTAAAATCCGACTATTGCAGGGAAAAAGGTTTTCTACAGCTATTAATTAATAAAGCGTGTATACAGGTTATTTCAACGATATTTCAATGTATCTACATTTGAAACACATTTAAAACACACAGATAAATAACAGCCTAGCATCTGTTTTTGCCATGTCGAGTTTGCAATCCTGCTAGCTACCGGTGCTGTAGTTGAGCTCAGTAATGTTGATTGTTGTGAGGGTGGCGGCTGCACTGGCGATCATGACGGCGCGTTTCCGTGACGATGCTTTAGCTATCATCTGGGTAAAATACCGTTACACAAAATATCTTTCTGCATTTTACACATTATATTGGTCGCACCGGACACAGCCCACGTTTTAGATGAAAAATAAAAATTATTAAAAGTACGTCTTATACATCGAAGATTACGGTATGTCAATTCAAATAATTCCTATTTTTTGTCTCAGTCTTTCAAACCTATTCAACATACACCATCCTCTATCCTCAGAGCCTTAGTTCAGATTAGGAAATATTCCTCTGTTGCCTCAGGAAGAGCCACAAAAAGACAAAAGAGAGAAGTGGATAGTGTCGGAAACAGGCGACGAGAGAGTGGGGGGTGACACGCGGCAAGGGGCCGAGGGCGGGAGTTGAACCCAAGGCTGCCGCATTGAGGACTATAGCCTCTGTATATAGTCGCCAGTGTAACTGCTGAGCTAAACCGGCGCCCCAAAAAGACAATTTATAGCTCTGCTCCTTACCTGCATGATTGCTGCAGCACTCCTCCTCAACGAAAACATATTCCTCAGGGCCTTTTCTGTCTCTATTTGCAGACAGACATGTAATGGATGAGTAGATGGAAGAGGCATTGGTGGAATTACAACACAGAAAAACAGACATTTTGAGAAGGAAATAAATATCAAGTTCAATTTAAAGCATTTCAAGTCGATTAAAGTGTTGAGAGAACAAGTTAGTCATATTATTCATGAAAAAATGCATGTTCTTTCTAAATGCTACATCTTGCCCTTGGAAAAGCAGTCTCTCTCCTGTTTTATTTCAGCGAGTTCAATGCAGTTTCACTCTGACTTCAGTGTTTTCACCCCACGAGACCCCTCACTTTTAGTCAATAATAATCATTTTCTGCTGCACATTTTTGATCTGTCTAGTTATTTTTCAGCAGCGTGAAAAAGCGCAGGTGATTCGCTTTGAACCGTGTCCAGTCAAGGGGAATAAAAATCTTGGCAAGTGTGTTCAACAAGCCAGAAACGTGGACTTCACAGATTTATATCCCCCTTCTGTCCTTAATGCACTTTCCATTTTTCATCCTCCAATTTCTCTTCAACATAATAAAAGGTTGTTAAATATAGTTCCAGTGAACACTCCGGATAATTAGAAAAGGATGAGAAATGAAGCAGGAGCTATTGAGTGCACATTTCGGTGTCTTTCTGGCCCGATAAGCAAGCAATTTTTCAAATTTATTGTCCCAACATTTGCGATAATAATGGCTGGCAAAAACAGCAAAGTTAGCAGGGTGAAGGGCTATATTTCAATTTGTGGGCAAAATGCTGATTCATAGTTTCTAATTCCTCTTAATAGGCTGGTTATAATTTTTACATGAAGGTCATTTATTTTCACTTGTAGTTGTGAACTTTGGCTACTTTATCTACATTGTTTCAGCATCTTCAGGAATAATTAACTGACTACACGCTGACAGGATTTGTTCAGCAGAAAATCAATATACGCTGCAGTAATGCACTCGCTTTCTGGCAAAGTACAACTGAGATTCGCTCAGATTTAATGTAAAGGAATACACGACGCTCCCTTCAGTGGTACTGCTGCTTTCTTTTGTTTGCTTTCATGTCAAACGGGGCCTGATGGTGGCATTTGTACCAAACACAAGAAAGGAATAACAGAGTATTTACACCTTTATCCTTCTCTTTTCTTTATACTCTGATATTTCTGACATTTCCCGTTTTCTGACAGGTGTTTCTATTATTTTGTCCACCCCATTTATATCAGTAAGGCCAGGCTGTGCAATAGAAACACCTGTAATGAAATACAGGCAACTTCTGCACCGACTGCATCCTCCAAAATGACCGTACATTTAAATCACTATCTCTTTAAAACAAGGTCAACTAAAACTGAATAGTGTGACCCTCAGGAAGAATTTACATGTAGGCCAGGCCAGTTTTAGACTTCTGCACTGTCAGTATTTTGCTTGTAAGTCATCAGTTAAAGATGTAATCTAAAAGATTTCAGTTTCCTTTGATAAACGGTTATTGCAGGAGGACACTTCCGAATTTAAATAGACATCTACGGCTGGCTCCCTTTGTTACGGTTGTAACTCTTGATTTTCCTTGCTACCGGTCGCTTTCCTTTTTAGACAGTTTACCTTCATCTGAGCGTTGAATTTATTTCTTTTTCTTTGAATTTTCACTTAAGCTGCTTTCCCACTGGTCAAAACACCCGGCTTTTTTGCCTAATGGGGAAGGTTACAATCGGCATTCAGACCCGGGTCATATGACTCTGCAGTAGACTATGGTAATTATCGCCTTGGCTCCGATCGGCATTGATGGGAACACAAAACCCAAGACGACGCACTAATCTCCGCCCCCTTTCCGGCGCGATGCTATGCTCCGTCGGTAACGTTGACATGCTCCTTGTCATCTTGTCATTCCGCCCGTCTCCGTCCAAGCAGCACTCGAACATCGTTCCAAATTTGTTGCCGCGGAGTTTCATACACAGACTGAATGAGTAATAGATACAATAAAGACCTAACCACCGTTACATGTTCACTGTTTACTAACCCCATTTCTGGCACGTTCGTGATGTCAGACGATGACACAGCAGAAAAGAGAATGAAAGGAGTATACTCCACTGACAATGGGAATGGAGACAATCAGCATTTATAAGTGGGTCTTCCCGGGTCTGAAAAACCTGCGTCAATGTGCTAAAATTCAGGTGGGAAAGGGGTGTTATTTTTGAAGTTGTATCTGTAGTCATCGATCTTTTCTTTGTTTGTTCAGCCATAGTAGATTGCTGTTTACTCGCAACGCTTGCAGAGACCGGAAAAGCAGCCGCTTAGCTCCGCCTACCCTCTCTGGCAGACCAACCACTGCTGGCTGATGGAAAACGCGTCACTAATTTCATTTTTTTCTGCAAATGCAGGCCATAGACTCAATCACCATTGTGTTGCAACTCTTAAAAACTTATGTAAGGGATCATCAAAAATGTATTTTTAATATATATTGTGTTGAGACTATTTACTGATATTTCAGAATTTCCAGACTTAAAAAAAATCAAGAAATTGTCTCATTGTATTTAAATATAGAAAAGAGAAATCGGTTTGAATAAGTTAAACTCTCAAAGACATACAGAACAGCCTACACCCACCAGATGTATATTAGAAACCAAAGAACCAAATAAGTGTGACAAATGATCTAATATGGGAATGTTATCTTTTGCACCTATTTTCAAGGCTTTCAATTGTCAAACCCCACAAATGTAGAGCCACTGAGTAAGTGTAGGCCTGTTCCTGTCTGGGTTGCAGCAAATGAAATGACTCCATGAATATCAGGACTGTAATGTTAAAGCTGAAGCAGCACAGCCTTGACAGTTTCCCTGTAGCCTCCAGGAGTGACAGTGTGAGAAATATTCTGTGGACTGTCTTCCTCGGGGTACAATAAAGTCAGTGTTAAAGAAAATCCAAAGCTGCTTCTGATATGTTTTTTCAAATGTTCTGCTAGCAGATTAAACTAAACTTACATCATTATTTTTTCTGTCAGGAGCATTTCAATCTTTTCTTTTTGTACACACTTATTTATTTACCCGTCGCTGCAGCCTCTCCTCTGCATCCGTCCCTTCCTTCTGCTGCACAGGTGATTAATCCTGGATGGCAGCATATTTCCTGCTTCCTCTCTGTCTGTAATGATATCTCAAGGTTGACGCTGCAGAAGTGGCTGTACCCCACTTCATTACACACTCACACACACTCTGCTGCCTCTCTCCTTGCAGGGAACGTTTCACAGTCAGCAGTCTCTTGACTATGGCTCCCAGTTAGTTGGAGGTGTTTCCCCTGGCAAGGGTGGTAAGACGCACCTCGGCCTGCCAGTCTTCAACTCCGTCAAAGAGGTATGTGTGGCTGCGTATCCATCTGAGCCTGTCCCTTTTTTAAATCTGTAAATACATTAAAAACTGCGACATGTGGCCTGTGGAGCCTTACAGATGATATTAAAGGGAACACTAGGGGGCACTATTTCATAACTTTGAAAATTCCATTTTTAATGCACCAACAATACCTTTTTTTTTCTTCTCTCGCCTCAGGCAAAGGAGGGCACAGGGGCAGATGCCACTGTGATTTATGTTCCCCCTCCGTTCGCGGCAGCAGCCATCATCGAGGCCATCGACGCAGAGATCCCTCTGGTGGTGTGCATCACTGAGGGCATCCCCCAGCAGGACATGGTGAGAGTCAAACATAAGCTGCTGCGCCAGGGCACCACCCGCCTCATAGGCCCCAACTGCCCAGGAGTCATCAATGTAAGCTCACGCACACACACACACGCACTGTACTGACAGATGACACATTAACATTATTACCTTTTATAGAGGCGGCTTAAAGCTACAGTGAGTTACTTACACTGCTGTGTGTTTTGTCTCTGTGTTTGTGGTTAAGATAATTAATAACTGCCCACGTGTTCAACCCATAAAGCAGGGTTTTCTGCATTGTCGGGTATTGCAAATCATTTTGAAGGAAACTCTTTACTCGTGGGGATTTGTGCAGTGAATATTCATTGAATTTGTTCTGGTTTATTTAAAGTGAGCTCATGGTGTAGGGAGAAAAAGCTAAATAATAGATTACTGCGTTCCATAAAGAAAAGCTTCTCCACAGTAAAAAGAATCTTAAACTGAGTTCAGGTTCAGCTGGGGAGCGGGTGATACAATATTTCCAGTGATGTCGTGCAGAACTATATGTGCATGTCACGGTAAATGTATTTGAATTGACATTTAAAATGTTTATTTTTTGCAGCCTGGAGAATGTAAGATTGGGATCATGCCCGGGCACATTCACAAGAAAGGAAGGATTGGTGAGGTCTCCTGCTTTATTCATTTAATAGAAGGAAATCTGCCAGTTTGAATTCAGATGAAAATTTAAGTTACCTTAAAATATATAAGACGCACTTTTAATACATTTTTTTAAAACTAAAAAGTGGGCTACGTCCTTCATACCAGTGCGACCAATATACCAGTATAAAATGCACTTGATTGTAGCAAAAGCTTCGTCACGGACATGCAACGTCATTATCGCAAGTGCATCCGCCACCCTCACAACAATCGTTACGGTAGGCTGCCAGCTACCGGTAGCTAGCAGGATTGCAAACTGGACATGGCGAAAACAGATGGTAGGCTGTAATTTGTGTTTTAAATGAACATAAATGAAAATAGTGTTAAAATAACATGTATAAATATATAGAAAACCTTTTTCCCTGTGGGATCCCGGCCAAAACAGACTTCGTCTTATATTCCGATGCGTCTTATATTCCAGATTTTACGGTACCTTTTTAGATGCCGAACAACAGCCCACATGTTTGTGTCTGTATACAGATACTCACCTGCTGACTTCTCTCACAACAACATTTGAATAACTGAAGCATGATGGAACAGAAAGAAATACTTTATTCAGATTTTAGATTTTAAATTTTTCACAGCTCTCTACTCAACAGCAGAAACTCAGTTTGGATTTGACAGCTTGAAAAGCAACGTGTGCTGCTGTTTACCAGCAGGAAGGCTGTTTCAATGCACATCTACTGCAGCTACATTTTATATTGTTTTATCACCCATGATTCCAGCCGTGATTTTACAAAAAAAAAGCATAATTAAATGTTTTTTTAACTTTGCTTTCAGGCATCGTGTCTCGATCGGGCACCCTGACATACGAAGCTGTGCACCAAACTACACAAGTGGGCCTGGGCCAGTCACTCTGCGTTGGTAAGTTGCCAGTGACCTGTGGCATATTGAATTTAAATATAGCCCACAGTAACACTACTGTTAGTTTTGTCTGTAGACAATATCTAAACAAGCAGTTAGCTGGGGCTAGAGAAGCAAATCTATCCTGGTATGTGTGGCTATAGACAGGATGGTCACTTTATACCAGGTAATCAACACCTGCCTAAACCTGTTGTAATGTTTCTATACTGTAGTGTTTTCAACAATGATGCAAGACCAGATAATAACTCACATGAGACCAAATTTTAAGACTTGTCCTTTAACATCTAAGCGCTGAAGTTGCTGCTAACCTTGAGCAGCAGCACTCAGGTTGCATAGCAAGATCAACAGTCTTAGATGTAAGGGGAAACTTTTAAATCCCTTTGTCAGCAGAATCTAGAAAAAACGAAGTCAATCTCCTTTTTTATGCACAAACCAGAAGCTTCAATCCAGCCAGGTGTTTCACAACTTTGAAACAAAAGGTTTAAAACCCAACGATCTCGCCTTAAAGTATTAGATGAATGTCTGAAAGAAGCTGAATCATTCATAAGACCTTAATTTCATGAGAGATTTTAGCATCAGCTTGTTTTTTCATTAATGTTCCCTTTCTGATGACATAGATTTCCTTCGGCAGCTTATACTGCAGTTTTATGATGTTACAGGGCCATACTGAGAGAGTAGGGCTTAAAGGAGCAATTGACCCCTGGAAAAAGCCTCTGTCAGTCAAAGCTGGTGTTCTCTGTAATCGATAGAAGCAATAATATTTAAAATTGACAGCATAGCTGTGGAAAAAGCTGTACAAACAGCTCGTGGTTTCGCCCATTCTACATTCATACAACACCCAGAGTGAAATACTAGCATTTTCCAGTCAAGGACATTGATCGCTGCAGGCGATGGCTCAGAGCGGTACAGAATCTGAAACACGACGAGAATATACCAGTAGGTCGTCTAAAAGATCTTTGGGTCTGCGTCTACATTTCAAACCTGACAATTTTGAACGAGACATGACACCGGAGGCGGGCGTCCTAGATTGAGGAAGTGTAGTTTAGCGAGCTCCCTGGTCTCCACCAGATGACACGTTTTACGTCGTCTGAATCAGAGCCCTAATAGCACGATAGGACTGAGGTTGAAAATTGGGGACCCTTTAAATGTTGAATGTTTTAAACCTGGTTCTGTATGAGCTGCAGATAATTCTGTAACTTTTGCAATTTTCAAAGCCAGTTTTTAAACGTGCACTTATCTTCCCATCAGGATATTATATCTTACTTTTCTCCTGCAGTTTTTTCCCGGCCTTGTTTCCTCTCATTCACTGATGACTCCTCTGAATTAGCAACACATGCGGCTTCATTGCTTGAGCAGAAGCTGGGATCTTCTAATGAACAGTGTTTCTTGCTTTTTTCAGAACCGAACTAAACTAAATTAATTCATCTGTTTTCCCCTCATGGTTGTTTGAATTGAAATGATTAGTTAAAAGCCCTGGTGTGCCTGTTGTTTGATTTCTTCATGCGTCTTTACATGTGTAGAATATCTACTTTTTAATTTCAACAAACCATCTAGAAACGCTGCAAATATAAGATTAACTCTTACAAAAACTAATCCCGTCGGCCGACTTATCTGCCACCAGAAAATCGATATTAAAGGGCCGGTTGGACACCCGAATTAACTGAAAAACAACTTGGCTTCATTATTATTTAGACATTTTAATTATAGAGTGTCCTCTGGCCAGACTTCATAAAGCCTCTGCCGCAACAGTATTAAATATTGTAGAGGTTATTAAGAAGGTTTATTGGTGGTTCTGCTAGAGACTTCTTAAGTCTGAGTATGACCTAGAGGCTACAGCAAATTACTGTTGATACAATATTTAAAATCACTGTCATCCTTGTTGCTGGTAATGTGCTTCTCTCATTATTATTCATGTGGTTTTTTTCTCTTCGTGTGTCCAGGTTTTTTCATTCAAAGAATATTATTTTAGGTGGCGCTCTGTCCTGTGCTTGTTCGACCATCAGTTATTTTATTGGCAATTATTTTTAAAAAAAATCATTGTTCCCTTTTTGTGGGCCATTTTTTGGGGAAGCATGATTATAGCACCTTGAGGGGATGAGGGATGTGGGATGGTTATGCCATTAAACAAAATTGGAAGTGACTTTGAATTGAAAAAATGTTGTTGCTGTAATCTTAGTCCAGTTATTGGACATTATTCTTGAAAATTATATCCAGACCTTTTTGTTTTTTTACACTCTTTAATTGTGTTTTGGCTCATTTTCATCCGACTCATATGTTTCCAGACCGAGGCGGCCGTTACACAGCGGAAAAAGCTCTGAGAAACACACTGTACACTACTTAAACTGCAACAAACAGAGGACAGACACAACTTGCGACTAGCTTGTGGAGTGCTTGTCCGCTAAATCGTCAGATATTTCCCTTTGGAGTTTGTGTGAACCAATATCAGAGATAAATGACACGTCTAAGTGCTTTCTAAAAGTGCTGGATGTATGTTGTTGATGACGTAGCAGTTTGTGTTGGTTACGGCGCCCCCTGTGGACAAAGCTGTCCTGCACATGCTTAGAGGGGCCATATCTTTAGAGTGGATATTCTCATATGTTGCATGGGTTTCACATTTTTGGGTGTTTATTGTTCCCAGTGAAAAAGTGAAAACTGCATAATTCTGTTTTTCCAGAATTGCATGTTTAAAAAGGTCGCCTCTGAAATGGGCCGCTCAGAACAGCTGCAGGTTTCTACGTGGAACCTTGTTTTCGAATCAACCAATCATCATTCACCGTCATTCCCCTCAGGCTGCCTTCTTGCACCAGCTTGTAGTCAAGTCGTTTCAACTTACCATTCTGATACCTCCTGGCGATTCTGGCTCGTACATATGAGGCCGAATAACCGATCTTAGAGCAGCCATGTGTTCTACAACTTTGGAGTAGCAGTGCAGCGTGGCCGCTCCCCCACGTGGGATCGCACACGCGGGGGAGAAATGAAAAAAAAGTCACGATAGATCCTGCTCGAGCTTCTTCCATCAAGTAAAATTCCTGCTCTCAGGTCAGATGACTCAGGCAGTGCAGAACGGTTTCATGCAGCCCCAGTGAACAGCTATAAAAAAAAAAAAAAGCACTGTTGTGAAGATCAGACCAA
This sequence comes from Semicossyphus pulcher, assembly GCF_022749685.1. NCBI lineage: Eukaryota > Metazoa > Chordata > Actinopteri > Labriformes > Labridae > Semicossyphus > Semicossyphus pulcher. The sequence continues at coordinate 6,812,888 of NW_027211681.1, forward strand.
GCCAGGCTCAAAGCTGCTTCTTATTCCACTCAACATCCATGTGATCCTCCAGTATACCTGGGCATTATCATTTGAGAGTCTTGAGTATACAGCGCGTGTTTGCTTTGTCTCCTGTAAGGTATTGGCGGGGATCCATTCAACGGTACAAACTTCATAGACTGTCTGGAGGTGTTCCTGCAGGATCCCAAGACAGAGGGCATCATCCTTATCGGAGAGATTGGAGGCAACGCCGAGGAGAACGCAGCAGAGTACCTCAAACAACACAACTCTGTAAGTAGATAACACACAGTACACCCATTACTTTACCTCACTGGCTTTGTAATATCCTGTGCCACTGCGCTTCACCTCAGCAGATATATCTGTTCCTATAAAATATTTATCCTTCTCTGAATTAGCTCTTAGTCATGCCCTTTCAGATCTATCAGCTGCTGTGAACACTGAGAACCAGCTCAAGACTAGAACAAGGTGGAACAATGAAAGTGTTTCCCTTTAGATCACAGCTTCAGGCTTTCTCTCTTCGTTTTCTCCGTCCGCATGATGAAGACGAAGCGTGAAAGACGAAATGAAGGGATGATTCACGGGGCATGTTCTAGAAATCTGCATCGTTGTCGAGCAGTGAACCTCTAGCGATGCCTACATGTGATTAATAGCAGTGGGGGGATGATTGGCTTGTGTAGACGAGCCGCAGCCGTCTGCTCTCGGTTTTTCGCTCCTTGCAGATGATTTTTAATTTTTCATTCTGTGTGTGAGTGTTTTGTTTCCGTGTGTGTGTGTGTGCTTGTGGTGCTCTTGAGCTGAGGATTGGACTTGATTTGCCCTCGGCTGCTCTAATGCATGCAAATCTCCCGCCGGCGTCTCAGGAGAATAACTTCTCTCACTCAACAAATAAAGTTCGAACACCACCACCCGCTCTCCCTCACCCACCCAATCACCCACTGTTGACGGCGAGGGACAGTTCAAATGAAACGCATGCACGAAAAAGCCCGGCGTGGGAGTAAGCTGCAGATCCTCCATTGAAAGTCGAATGCGTAAATACCGTACAATAAAACGATGTGGTTGGACCTGTTATTTTTTAGAATTCTGAAGACATTGTTACTTTCGGAGCAAACTTGACTTGATTTGAATAAATTTGAATTAACGTCACCATTACACTAACCTGGGGCAGCTCCCTTATGTGGATTTTCTATTAATGCAAAGCACAGACTTACAGAGGAGCAGCAGGTGAGCTCGGCCAAAATAAATACTTCTACAAAACAGTGAAGACCTGAACTTGATCATATGTGTTCTTTCTGCTCTCTGTTCATTAGGGCTGTGCCATATCATATAATTCAGATTATACCGGTATCATTTTTTTTACGTGATAAGAAAGTGTCATATCGCGATATCAAAGATGTAAATTTGCAAGACAATTGTTACGGCTAATGAGTTGCGTATTGCTTTTCCTCTTCATTTTAGAAGCACTCGCCTCCGCTTTAAATCAGTACGAGCGTGAGAGACGCCCGTCTGTCCGTGTAAACCCCGTCCCTGCATGCTCGGAGTTTATGACTGTGGAGAGGCGGGGGCGCTCAGCTGAGAGCAGAGAGCGCATTTGGCGGAGAGCAGACTTCGGTGTTTGATAGATATTAGCAAAAGAATTGAAGCACAGTTGCATTTTAATACAAAGAGAGCGGCCATCATCATTACACGCTGCTTTAGAAAACACCGGAAAATATCAGTCTTATGCACACCCCTTCAAAGAAAGTGTTACCAAAGGTTTTCCCAATACAACACGCAGATATTTATGTATAATACATCAATGAATTACTTTTAATAAAGGCTACATTTTGCTTTTCTTCTTCATTTCTCTTCAGATTACCATCTAATTGAAATTTATAGTTTAGCCATATATAGAATAATAAAGCGGAGAGCTTCACTATTTATTGATTTAAAGATAAACAACATACAGGGACGGTTGATGCTGTGGCAGATCAAAAACCTCTTATTAATAAGTAAGAAGAGAGTCTAAGCATATCACAGCTTGTAGTGGCAGCTACCGCAGTGTTTCTATGTTGTCATGTCGATCCAAACGTGAACACGGACTGGGTGGGCGCAGAGTGGGCTAAAACGTATAAAAGGCCTAATTCTCCTTTGAAAATGTGCCGTAAGCAACCAAATTTGGGCTTTTACGGCCAAAATGTTCCCGCAGACCCCCCTAGTTCATTGGAAAAGAAATTGTCAGAGCTCTTTATTTTGTCAGAAACAAAACATTATTCAGTTTTCCTTTTTTTTATATCGTCATGAATATCATTATCGCATAATTTTGTGAAATATGGGGATATCATTTTTTGGCCATATCGCCCACCCCCTACATAGATAAATAGAGAATTATACATTCTGGGCTGTTGTGATATCGAAACAGCCATACAAAGTGATAATATTGACCAATAGACAAACAATAGAATTTTAGAAATACATTGCCTAAAAACTCGGCCATCTCTCTTGTAATCAGATGATTTAAGCCCCTAAACTAAATACTAAATTACTTTCTGTTACCTTAATTTATAGTGACTTAATCTACCACAGTTTGGGGGGAAAACTGGTTTCTTAGGTATCATTTACTGAGAGTTTAATTATCACAATTTTTAGGACTGTGTAGGTGTGGTTTATTTAGATTTGATTGACGGAAGGATGAAAACATAAGCAAGAAACCCAAATCCTTGCCCATCATTGCCAGACTCAATTGCACCTCTCAGTTGCACCTCTCAGTTGATATTGATTTCCAGCGGCGTCAACAATGGTCCAAGACCAAACGCCTCTGGATGCCACAGCCAATCAGAGCAACATGTGAGGTAGAAGTAGGCTGCTAGGCTACCAAAACCAATTCATGTGAACTTCTAGTTCAACCTAATTCATAGTTCTTTGGCATGACACGATTTGGGATCCACCATTTGACATTTGTATGTAAAGTAAACAACTGTCCCGTCCATTATACTAACACACATCACTCCAAATCTGTGGCAGCCATCTGGTTTGTTAAAGAGCAGCTCCAGTCATATTACAAGACAAATTAAATGCTCTTCTTGAAGTAATAAATTGTGTCTGATATGCTCTTTCTGCAAATAAAAATCCTCCCAAGGCACTCCTTCTTCTCCTGCATTAAAAATTCCTGTATCTGTAAAGTCCCCGCCCACTATGCAAATTTCCAACCAACCCGGTAACACGTCTCTGCTATCATTTAGCAACAACGTGTTGAAACTTAGCGAGCTTGAAATGTAATAATTAGTAGAAACGTTAACGTGAGTAGTCAGTAGTGAGTTTGCAAAAAGTGGTTGCCATAGGTTGCACATAATGATCTACATAGCGTCAGTCCGTCCATTAATGGGATTGGCTCCTTAGGTTTGTGACATCACAAACCTGCCAATCTGAAAACGTGTTGTTCAGCCTGTCCTTGGTACACTGCAGTTTAAAAGCAGACAGGCCCAGCCATGGAGATGACTGCTTATGTTGTCCCTAATATGTCTTGTAGCAGATGAAGAACACCACATGGAGATGTTTACAAGGTTAAACACTTGGTTTTCACTGGAGGGGGGCTTTAAAGAAAATGCTTGAACCTGCCATAGACAAATAGACAAATAAAACATGACCTTGCAGCTTTATCTGGGTCCCAGACAGAAATAGCTAAACTAACTAAATAACTAAACTTCGGCAGAAAGAAAAGTGTTCATTTTCATGTTTGACACCATCACTCATCGTAAGAAGTCAACTGAGAAAATAGTTCTTTTTTTTTTTTTTGACATTTCACATTAACGTGACAAATTCAGCCACACTGGACACATTAAGTAGAGACTGCTCAGTGAAAGTAAGGTCCAGAGTCATGATTGATTTGTGTCATGCAACATTAAATATATTGAACTCCTACTTGAGAAACACACATTCGACCAGAAGGTGAGGACGTATTGATTTCAGTATGCATCAGTGTTACAGTTGAGTTACTGCTGACTGTTTATCTACCGCTGCCTTAATTCTGTAAAATTCGAGGGAAAATCTTTCCACTTCCCTCTCCGTTCTGCTGTCAGATTTTATGATGCAGGGCATATTTCAAGGTTCTGTCTTCATCAGTGTCTGCGCCGCTTGCCAACATAATGTGGTTTAAAAGTCACCTGTATCAAAGGTCTGCCTATCGTCACCTCACAGGCTTTCTGAAGTCAGAAATGGGTTTTATACAGAATAACCATATTACAATGTGTTCATGCATATCAAGTAGGTCGGAGTATTTGGCACCTAAGCTACCGTAGGGGGTTACTGATTTTTTTTTTTTCCTTTTTCAGCACCAGCTTGTCTCCAGCGAGCTTAGCTAAACCCCTTGTAATTCTGTGGAAACGACACAGAAAACGAATGCAGAGTGTAGCATGAGGTTAGAAAAGCGCACATGCCAGCTTTATTCATACCTGTCGTGTTTATAGGGGCATAAATGTGTCTCAATTTGGCTTTTTAAGCCTTTGAATTCAGTTTCTCACCTTGGAGCAAGCTGTTCAGTGTTTATATAACAAAGCCTTCCTCCAATCATGTTGGCACTCAGAGCTGTGGGAACTACCCTATTGGTCTCATAATTAAGGTAATATATCTGAACTGCTAAGAGCGGAAGACAAAAAGCGGGTGAAGTGAATGATAGTATGACTCCCCTCCCTGTATGCATTGTTAGCACTTAGTATCAAGGGAGGCAGGGATTAATAGAGTAATTAAACCCCTTTCGTTTGAGGTAGATTTAAGACTTGATTCACATGAGGGTGGTTTGTTTATACAGGACGTGATCAGACTTCTGAATACCGAGCGGCGTTTGCTGATAATTTGTTTTGTGCTTACACTTCTGAATGCACAGCACAGCTGCTTGTAACATATTTGGAGCACTTTAAAGTGATATCCCCTCCCTCTCTCTCTCTCTTCATCTCCCCCTTAACTGCGCTAAGTGTTAATGTCTCATTAGCGGTGCATTTCTAGCCAAGGTCCTCAACGTTTCCCCGGCTGATATACGTCCTGCTAGTCTTAATTATTAAATCTCCAGTTTATATGAGCCGCTGCCATCTTGTTCCTGCCAGTGTCGGGTCTGAATTTTGAGCTGAAATGGCAGCGGAGGTGGGTGTCTTTGAAGGACCTCGCTGTATTGCTTTGGCTGTTGAACATGCCACATTCATTCTGTGAACACTGTCAGCCAGATGAGCCACTGCCTTTGTGGAAAGCCCAAGACGTAGTGTGTGTGTGTGCGCACGAAGCCATCCTCTGCAATTAGCTTGTGATTCCTAAGTATGAAATATTAGTTGCTGTACGTGCGCTAACGAACACACACACACATCCACACTCTGTCCCTCTTGCTAGTTATGATGTTATTGCTGAAGATGAAATATTAGCTCTCTTCACCTTGGAAATGATCTTAACTGTTGAACGTAACATCCATCAATGAGCAAGCAGCACAGACAGGCGCTGAGCTAATCAGTGCCTGCATGACTAATTACCATCTCAGAAATGAGATGATATGAAATGGCAGGAGTCTGAGCCCCTATCTGGTCATACACCAACCCATGCAATTAAATGGCTTGATTGACCCTTTGTTTTAACAATGCAGGCAGAGACAGTGATGGCTGGTTAGACAAGCCTGTTACCATGGGGGCTCTGTAATTGGAAGAGATTGGCTGTTTAATATCTAATGAATGAATAAAATGTAGGTACAGAAAACTAATTCTCTCTATTTTAATCCCCCACCTTGTTCTGCTCCCTTCATCCTATCTCTGCTTTGTGGCTTTGCTAACCCCTCTCGCATCCTCACACTTCCCCTTCACCTTTTTATTTTTTCCTCATTACGTTTTTCTTTCTCTCCCTCCTTCGTGTCCAGGGTGCCAATGCAAAGCCTGTGGTGTCCTTTATCGCGGGGCTGACTGCTCCACCCGGACGCAGGATGGGCCACGCCGGCGCCATCATCGCCGGTGGAAAGGGCGGAGCCAAAGAGAAGATTGCAGCCCTCCAGTCAGCTGGAGTCGTAGTCAGCATGTCCCCTGCACAGCTGGGGAGCACCATTTTCAAGGTGAGTCCTTTGTTCCTGCAAGACATGATTGTACATAATAATATAACACTCTGAAAGGACAACACTGCGGGAAGATTATATTTACTTGCTTTACTTTAGTTTTGCGCATACATTTAAATACCTTAGAAGACATTGACGGCCATTTATAGTAGGAAAAATAAGTTTATGATCCAGTTTCACCAAAATATACACAATTTTCTCCTCTAGTGGTCCTGATATCTGAATAAGCTCTTAAAGAGTGGGTAAAGTCAAATCTTAACACATTAAACATGTTGGAAAATAGTTTGGTCGCGTGCAGAGGCTCCACCCTGGTACGGCGTCCCTGTAGCCTCATTGGTCACTCTTTGGTGTGAATTGAGGAGTCTTTTCAAGCCAGCAGCTCCCCACAAGGTTTCTTAACTTAACAGTATAACTCAGTTTTAATAAAATGAATGATTATGACACAATGAGGGACTAAAGATGTTAAAAAGTGTCGCCGCCAGCCTGGAGCGAGTCGCTAGGTATCCCACCATTCATTGTGTATTGCAAGCAGCTGATTTGCTGCTCAATGCATGCTGGGATACCTAACAACCAACCACAGGCCAAGGCCTTTAGGTGCAGAGGCTTTTGACTTTGAACTGTAAATGAATATCATAAGTGATTTGGTTCTTCACTCAAATTTGGCAGGGTTGACGTAATTGTCTGTGGTGTGACACACTCAAAACAGTGTGCTTTCTTTGCTACCTGATCTTCAAACTAGAGATAGACCGATATGGTTTTTTCAGGGCCAATACAGATACCGATTATTAGTAGTCAAGGAGGCCGATAACCGATATTTGGAGCCGATATTCATTTGCAGTAAAAGTGAAAATATTGGCGTCAAAATTTTGAATAATACAAACTCCAACACTTAACTTTGTTTAAATGCCTTTAAGCATATGTTTATTAAACAAACGAACAAAAAGCGCAGGGAGTTCCCAGGGTCAGCAGCATCTCTTATAAAGTTAACAAAATAAATAAATAAATAACTTCCTGAAGTTTTATTAAGTAAATAAAACAAAGTTAAATAAGATTTGCAAAGAAAAGAACTTTTTCTCCTCTAGCACAATAAAAATCCATCACGCGTCATTACTAATGGATCGATAAAGTCAGCGATGTTTTATGTATCAGAAAAGAGCTTTTACGCACCTACATTAATCAAACACCAGATTTTGTGTTCAGCACAAAGGTAAAATATTTAAAACTTAAAAAGAGTATTTTATACTTCATTATTTTCCTTTGACCTGCTGCATTAAAATAAAATAGCTTTGAGAATCTTTTACAAGCAAACTGAAGGCCTACAGGTCACATTTTCATTACACTGAATAAGCAAGCAAAGCAAGTTTGGATGTAATAAAATCATAATGAATAATAATACACTGTTTTGGATTGAGAACAAAGTATCTAGAGATGGTGGAGGCATCATCTTTCACCACTGAGCAGTTATAAATGTTTATTAGAATTGAATTTTTTCTAGGATTTAACTTTTAATATCTCTATTAAAAAAGGGGAGAATTAATAAACGTGTTGACAGTGGTCGTGTTGGCACCACTGGCCCTTTATTCCTATTTATCTCTAGGGAAGCACTGTTAACAAGATGTATAAAAAGTGAAAGCATGTATTACACCCATTCATCATCTTATATTTTCATTACCACTGCTGGCACTGCTGCACGCCAATATAGATTTACACACATTTTTTCCCCCCAAACTTTAATTCATTATCATTGTGTGTAATGATGAAAAACGCTCCGACGTGGTTGCTCATTTTGCCGCACGCTGTGTTCATACATCTCTGTTAATTTCACTGACCGCTGTAATCGACGTAATAGCATGTAAGAGACGCGAGCAGGCATAAGCGCTCTGCGGGAAGTCTGCAAAAGATGCAACATGCGTCATCATATCCAGTTGAAGATAATTAATTTTAAGTACAGAGCAGCTACAGTGGATGTTTTTGTAAAAAGCTTTAGATGGACCGAAAGTCGTACTTTTCTTCATTTGTTTGTGCTCCAATCCACTGGGCAGTTTTCTCTGCTCATCCCTCACAGCAACAGTAAAACAGAATGTATGTGCGTCATCAAATGTATATTTAGAACAAAAAGACGCATGTTGTATTTTGAGAACTTTTCAGAAAATGAAATGTTGAATGGCAGACAGTCGAGTGCTACATTATCAACTTGCACAAACGTCGCTGTAGATGCTTTTGTCCTCAAAGTTACATAAGCAACATCCTCGCACACTATTCATCATAATAATGATTGCAGATGCACTCTGCCAGCTCGGTCTAAGTGTAAACAGGATGCTGCATGCTAGTATAACTATTAGGTGCCACTGTCTCTGTTGAAATTTTTAACATTTGAAACTTCAAGCTGTTTGACAGTTTGCTGCGGGTAAAATAGAGCGGGAGAAATGATGAAATGGTTCAGGTGTTGTTTTTGTGTTAATCAAAACCAAGAGTAGTCCCACGCACATCTGGTAGACAGGAGAATAAAGTGATTTAAAGGTTCCTGTCACAGCACTGTGTTCAAAAGAAAAACAATGTTAAGTTCCTGGACTGTTGGTGCATTAAAATACAAAATGTTTATTTTTATCAACTGCTAAGTAAAGCATGAAAACATGTCAGTGAGGGGACGGGAGGAGGAGGAGTCAAGTCTCCTGTTTTAACAGGAAATATCCTCATAAGCTAAAGGGGTTAAAGTTTAAAAACTCCAATGTTTTTGTATTCCAGCCTTAATAAAAAATAATTACCATAGTTATTAAATAAAAGAGGCTCGCTTAGCTCAGTCGGTGGAGCAGGCGCCCCATGTGCAGAGGCGTCAGTCCTCGTCGCCCTGATCGCAGGTTGGACTCCGGGACTGCCGATCGTTTGGTGCATGTCATCCCCCACTCTCTCCTCCCCGCATGTCCTGTCTCTCTTCAGCCGTCCTATATAAGGCAAAAAGCCCCAAAAATAATAATAAGTTATTTGTATTTACATGTACAGATTCCTCTCAGAGTCTCAGTTTAAGATGAAAATATAGAATATTTTTAATAACATTAGATATTCATGAGGGCTGCATGGTGGTGCAGTGGTTAGCGCTGTCGCTTCACCGCTAGAAGGTCATTGGTCCGAACCCCGGATTGGACGTAGGGGGTCTCAACAGTCCAAAGACTTGCTCGTTAGGTCAACTGCTGACTCTAAAATTGCCCGTAGGTGTGAGTGTGAAAGGTTGTCTGTCTCTACTGGACGTGTCAGCCCTGTGATTGATTGCCCATCAGTCCAGGCGTGCCCCACCTCTCGCCCAATGACAGTTGGGATAGGCGCCAGCCCCCCCGCGACCCTAAACAAGACAAGCAGTACAGATAATTGTTGGATGGATGGATATTCATTAGCAATTAAGTAGCAGTCAAAGTTGAAGCTTCTTTAGGACTGTTTGAGTGTCTTCATCACATCTGATTGACAGTAATGGTAACAAAAGCAAACGACACCGAAGCAGTCATCAGACTGGAATTAAAAATATGTTGATTGGTGCGTGGAAGTTTCTAGACTAATCCCTGCCAC